>NC_071524.1:6203020-6534461 GCF_027887155.1 Malaclemys terrapin pileata
TTGAACTTTAGGGTACAAATATGGGGGCCTGCATGAAGACTTCTAAGCTTAACTACCTGCTTAGATCTGGTCCGCTGCCACCATTCCCAAAGCTAATTCCCTTCCCTGGGAAGCCTTGAGAAACCTTTCACCAATTCCCTGGTGAATACAGATCCAAACCCCTTGGATCTAAAAACAAGGAAAAATCAATCAGGTTCTTAAAAAGAAGGCTTTTAATTAAAGAAAAAGGTAAAAATCATCTCTGTAAAATCAGGATGGAAAATAACTTTACAGGGTAAGCAAACTTAAAGAGCTCAGAGGAACCCCCTCTAGCCCAGGTTCAAAGTATAGCAAACAAAGATAAACACTCTAGTAAAAGGTACATTTACAAGTTGAGAAAACAAAGATAAAAACTAACACGCCTTGCTTGCCTGGCTGTTTATTTACAAGTTTGAAATATAAGAGACTTGTTTAGAAAGATGTGGAGAACCTGGATTAATGTCTCGTCCCTCTCAGTCCCAAGAGCATACAACCCCCTAAACAAAGAGCACAAACAAAAACCTTCCCCCCCCCCCTCCCCAAGATTTGAAAGTATCTTGTCCCCTTATTGGTCCTTTGGGTCAGGTGTCAGCCAGGTTACCCGAGCTTCTTAACCCTTTACAGGTAAAAGAATTTTGGAGTCTCTGGCCAGGAGGGATTTTATAGTACTGTACACAGGAGAGCTGTTACCCTTCCCTTTATAGTTATGACAGTGCCTACAACCCAGGTAACTACAGACCAGTTAGTTTAACTTCTGTGCCAGGGAAGATAATGGAGCAAGTAATTAAGGAAATCATCTGCAAACACTTGGAAGGTGGTAAGGTGATAGGGAACAGCCAGCATGGATTTGTGAAGAACAAATCATGTCAAACCAATCTGATAGCTTTCTTTGATAGGATAACGAGCCTTGTGGATAAGGGTGAAGCGGTGGATGTGGTATACCTAGACTTTAGTAAGGCATTTGATACGGTCTCGCATGATATTCTTATCGATAAACTAGGCAAATACAAATTAGATGGGGCTACTATAAGGTGGGTGCATAACTGGCTGGATAACCGTACTCAGAGAGTTGTTATTAATGGTTCCCAATCCTGCTGGAAAGGCGTAATGAGTGGGGTTCCGCAGGGGTCTGTTTTGGGACCGGCTCTGTTCAATATCTTCATCAACGACTTAGATATTGGCATAGAAAGTACGCTTATTAAGTTTGCGGATGATACCAAACTGGGAGGGATTGCAACTACTTTGGAGGACAGGGTCATAATTCAAAATGATCTGGACAAATTGGAGAAATGGGCTGAGTTAAACAGGATGAAGTTTAACAAAGACAAATGCAAAGTGCTCCACTTAGGAAGGAAAAATCAATTTCACACATACAGAATGGGAAAAGACTGTCTAGGAAGGAGTACGGCAGAAAGGGATCTAGGGGTTATAGTGGACCACAAGCTAAATATGAGTCAACAGTGTGATGCTGTTGCAAAAAAAGCAAACATGATTCTGGGATGCATTAACAGGTGTGTTGTGAGCAAGACACGAGAAGTCATTCTTCCGCTCTACTCTGCTCTGGTTAGGCCTCAGCTGGAGTATTGTGTCCAGTTCTGGGCGCCGCATTTTAAAAAAGATGTGGAGAAATTGGAAAGGGTCCAAAGAAGAGCAACAAGAATGATTAAAGGTCTTGAGAACATGACCTATGAAGGAAGGCTGAAAGAACTGGGTTTGTTTAGTTTGGAAAAGAGAAGACTGAGAGGGGACATGATAGCAGTTTTCAGGTATCTAATAGGGTGTCATAAGGAGGAGGGAGAGAACTTGTTCACCTTAGCCTCTAAGGATAGAACCAGAAACAATGGGTTTAAACTGCAGCAAGGGAGGTCTAGGTTGGACATTAGGAAAAAGTTCCTAACTGTCAGGGTGGTTAAACACTGGAACAAATTGCCTAGGGAGGTTGTGGAATCTCCGTCTCTGGAGATATTTAAGAGTAGGTTAGATAAATGTCTATCAGGGATGGTCTAGACAGTATTTGGTCCTGCCATGCGGGCAGGGGACTGGACTCGATGACCTCTCGAGGTCCCTTCCAGTCCTATAATCTATGAATCTATGAATCTATATAAGAAAAAAATCCCAAAAAACATGACTGTCCCTATAAAAATGGGACATCTGGTCACCCTAGGGCAGGGACATGGGCCGGGGCTGCTCTCAGGCACCTTGGCCCCCACCCAGGGCAGGTGGAGGGTCTAGGGCTCCCCACAGTGGCCCTGGCTCCCTGAGTGGCTGGGCTCCAGCTTCTGGCCTGGCCACAGGTTGAGGTCTCAGGGGATAGAAGGGGCAAAGGAGCTTGGGGGGAAGGAGAGGAGGAGTAGTGGGCAGAACAATGGTGGGGTGGGGCTCCTGCATGTCTCCCACTTTTGCATTTTGAAAAAGTGGTCAGTCTAGAGTAGAACCCAGGGCCAATCCCACCACCCTGGGGCCAGAGATGGAGCGTAGAGCCTGGGGCCAGGCCGGTCACCCCACAGCTGAGGACAGGGCATATAGCAGTGGTTCTCAACTTGCAACCCATAGGCCATTTGCAGCCCAATCAACACACTACTGCAGCCTATGTGTCATCCTCAGGCCATACAGGTAGCATTGGATGCGGCCCACATAACACATTGTGGGACACATATGCGGCCCACAATGGTAAATAGGTTGAGAACCACTGGTGTAGAGCCTGGGCTGACCAGGTTACTCCATGACTAGCAACAATGGGGCTAAGTTCTCTCCTCACCCCCACTTCTCCCTTCCCCTCCCACATACCCCTGCAGGGCAGCCTGGTTGGATACTGCAACAAAAATTGTTTCACTGATGGCAAAATCCCCCTCGCATTGCCAGCTCCTGGAGGGGGGTGGGGGAGGTGCAGGTGGGGCTGAAATTTTGGCCTAGACAATAGGGGGCAGTGCCACACAACCTCCCACCACACACAGGAGCTGCAGCTTCACTTGTCAGAGAGAGCGACCCTTGCACACCTCCACCCTGTGCATGGTGCCCCGTTCCAGCCCTCCTACTCTGTTCCACCCATCATCTAGCTCCCACTCAGTGACCCTACCAGCCCTCCTGCTTGGTGCCCCCCACCATTCCTCCCACTCCCAAATCCAGGGAAAGGTCTCTGATCATAGATTATCAGGGTTGGAAGGGACCTCAGGAGGTCATCTAGTCCAACCCCTTCCTCCACCAATTCCCAACTAAATCATCCCAGCCAGGGCTTTGTCAAGGCTGACCTTAAAAACCTCTAAGGAAGGAGGTTCCACCATCCTCCTAGTGAAAAAGTTTTTCCTAATATCCAACTGTGACGAAGTTGGAATGTTTGTAATGTTCTCTCTGGATACTGTGTGAGTGCCTCAGTTTCCCCTATGCATTTCTTGAGTCTCTAACAGGGAGGATTAGGGGGCATGATTGTGGCAGAGTCGAGGGCCAGTGTGGTGGTGTGGCAGATACCCTGTTTCCTGGCAACTGATGCCCTGGGCCCTTCCCCCCTTCAAGGTGCCAACTGAAGGTGTTGGAGAACAAAGGGATCAGGTGACCTCCTGGCCCCGGGAAAGAGACAAAGGCAGAGAAGGGGCTAGGTAGTCAGTTTGGGAGCTGGCTGGGGAAGTGGAGTGAAGTGAAGATGTGGTTGTCTGGCTCACTTCCCCCCAAAATGGACCCGGCTGAGAGGTCCTGTTCTCTGTACCTACAAGCACTGTTTTAGACTGTTCCTGTCATCTAATAAACCTCTGTTTTACTGGCTGGCTGAGAATCACATCTGACTGCGGAGTTGGGGTGCAGGACCCTCTGGCTTCCCCAGGACCCCGCCTGTGTGGGCTCACTGTGGGAAGCGCACAGAGGGGCAGAGGATGCTGAATGCTCCAAGGTCAGACCCAGAAAGGTAGAAGCAGGGTGAGCGGCTTTCCCTAAAGACAGTTGGCTCACAGAGAGGAGGCTGCACCAGAGTCCTGGCTGGCTTCGTAGGGAGCAGTTCCAGAGCATTGCCCGGGAACTCCGTGACACCAACCTAAACCTCCCACTCTGTAATTTGAGACCATTACTCCTTGTTCTGTCATCTCGTACCACTGAGAACAGTCTAGATCCATCCTCTTTGGAACCCCCTTTCAGGTAGTTCAAAGCAGCTATCAAATCCCCCCTCATTCTTCTCTTCTGCAGACTAAACAATCCCAGTTCCCTCAGTCTCTCCCCATGAATCACGTGTTCTGGCCCCCTAATAATTTTTGTTGCCCTCCACTGGACTCTTTCCAATTTTTCCACATCTTTCTTGTAGTGTGGGGCCCAAAACTGGACACAGTACTCCAGATGAGGCCTCACCACTGCCAAATAGAGGGGAATGATCACATCCCTTGATCTGCTGGCAATGCTCCTATTTATACAGCCCAAAATGCTGTTAGTGTTCTTGGCAACAAGGGTACACTGTTGATTCATATCCAGCTTCTCGTCCATTGTAATCCCCAAGTCCTTTTCTGCAGAACTGCAGCCTAGCCACTCAGTCCCTACTCTCTAGCAGTGCATGGGATTCTTCCGTCCTAAATGCAGGACTCTGCACTTGTTGAACCTCATCAGATTTCTTTTGGCCCAATCCTCTAATTTGGCTAGGTCCCTCTGTATCCTATCGCTACCACTCTTCCCAGTTTAGTGTCATCTGCAAACTTGCTGAGGGTGCAATCCACACCATCCTCCAGCTGATTAATGAAGATATTGAACAAAACTGGCCCCAGGACCGACCCTTGGGGCACTCCACTTGATACCGGCTGCCAACTAGACATGGAGCCATTGATCACTACCCGTTGAGCCTGATGATCTAGCCAGCTTTCTATCCACCTTACAGTCCATTCATTCATCCCTTACTTCTTTAACTTGCTGACAATACCACTGTGGGAGACTGTATCAAAAGCTTTGTGAAAATCAAGGAATAACATGTCCACTACTTTCCCCTCATCCACAGAGTCAGTTATCTCATCATAGAAGGCAATTAGGTTAGTCAGGCATGACTTGCCCTTGGTGAATCCATGCTGACTGTTCCTGATCACTGTTCTCTCCTCTAAGTGTTTCAAAATGGATTCCTTGAGGACCTGCTCCATGATTTTTCCAGGGACTGAGGTGAGGCTGACTGGCCTGTAGTTCCCCGGATCCTCCTTCTTCCCTTTTTTAAAGATAGGGACTACATTAGCCTTTTTCCAGTCATCCAGGACCTCCCCCGATCGCCATGAATTTTCAAAGATAATGGCCAATGGCTTCGCAATCACATCCGCCAATTCCTTTAGCACCCTCGGATGCAGCGCATCTGGCCCCATGGACTTGTGCTTGTCCAGTTTTTCTAAATAGTCCCGAACCACTTCTTTCTCCACACAGGGCTGGTCACCTCCTCCCCATACTGTGCTGCTCAGTGCAGCAGTCTGGGAGCTGACCTTGTTTGTGAAGGCAGAGGCAAAAAAAGCATTGAGTACATTAGCTTTTTCCACATCCTCGGTCACTAGGTTGCCTCCCTCATTCAGTAAGGGGCCCACACTTTGCTTGACTTTCTTCTTGTTGCCAATATACCTGAAGAAACCCTTCTTCTTACTCTTAACATCTCTTGCTAGCTGCAACTCCAAGTGTTATCTGGCCTTCCCGATTTCACTCCTGCATGCCTGAGCAATATTTTTATACTCCTCCCTGGTCATTTGTCCAATCTTCCACTTCTTGTAAGCTTCTTTTTTGCGTTTAAGATCAGGAAGGATTTCACTGTTAAGCCAAGCTGGTCGCCTGCCATATTTACTATTCTTTCTACACATCGGGATGGTTTGTTCCTGCAACCTCAAAAAGGATTCTTTAAAATACAACCAGCTCTCCTGGACTCCTTTCCTCCTCATGTTATTCTCCCAGGGGATCCTGCCCATCAGTTCCCTGAGGGAGTCAAAGTCTGCTTTTCTGAAGTCCAGAGTCCGTATTCTGCTGCTCTCCTTTCTTCCTTGTGTCAGGATCCTGAACTCGACCATCTCATGGTCACTGCCTCCCAGGTTCCCATCCACTTTTGCTTCCCCTACTAATTCTTCCCTGTTTGTGAGCAGCAGGTCAAGAAGAGCTCTGCCCCTAGTTGGTTCCTCTGGCAGACTCCTCAGTCCTCTCTCATATTCCCTAGGGTTATCTTACTCATTCCCTGATGGGTTTCTCTTCTGCCTCAATGACCTTCATTCTCTTGCAGGCATCTCTCTTTTCAAGACCCTGGGAAACACGTTCTCACACTCCTCATATCTTTCTGCATGGCTCCAATTTTTCAGGCCCTTCCTCATCAGGTTGTTACTCATTGCACTCCGTATAATATCGCTACTGGTTGGAAAAGAGAATCCAGGGTTATTTAATGTGCTGTTGCAAGGGGAGATCACTCCTATTTCCCAGGGGTGGGTGTGATTGAGGCAGCTTCCAATCCCTCCCCACTGGAGATACCTCCAGCAGGAGCTCAACAATCAACCAAGCAAAATTATGGGTCCCAAGAGAGCTGTGGAGGGCCCAACCCGGAAGCCCCATATTCCTTTCCCCTTTTGCAGACTCTTCCTTTTTGCCCTCAAATCTTTTCCTTAGACCCTACCATGTTGTCAGGTTTTCCCACAAGCACCTTCACACTTTTTCCCAAGCTGACCCCAATGAATGGGGAAAATGTCACATCAAATTTCATAAAGACACCCACTGCATCTTATTGTAAATCCCCCCTTAAAACCTAACTTTGCCTCATGCATGCCAATCATTACCACCTGGCTGATGGCCATCTATAATTACTATGACCAGGTTGACTAATTTATGCACACACATCCATCCTTATTGTTACCTAGCTCCCCACCCCATTTATCCATCTGTTTGCATCTTTTCATGATCCTAGATTCTGAGCTGAGGTAGGAACTACATTTGCATTACTTGTTGGTACAGTGTCTGTCACAGTGGAGCCCTGACTGAATCCTCTAGGCACTACTGAAATAATAATAAAAACAGCTCGCCCTTTCAGCCCATCTCCCTTCTCTGCATGCACCTGTGCTCCATGTCTCTGCCTCCTCTCCTCACTCCAGCTTCTATTTCTTCTGGCCCTTTATAGTTAATCCACCTCCCCAAAAGGCAGTAGCTAGCTCCCTGGAAGAATTCTTCCATCAACCTAGCACTGTCAACACTGTGGGTTAGGCTGGCTTAACTATGTCACTCAGCAGGGTGGATTTTTCACACTCCTGAACAATGTAGCTGGGTCATTATATTGTAAGCTCTCTGGGGCAGGGACTGTCTTTTTGCTCTGTGTTTATAGAGCATGTGGTCCATGACTGGGACTCCTTGGTGCTAAACAATAATTATATAGTATCTAAGCACCTGGCAGCCTGTAACCCCAGCCATCCCCGTGAAGTAAATATTCCCTCTCTCAGACTGTGGTATTGAGTTCACTGAGCATGGGTTTCCACTTCTGAACTGGTTTCCTGCCTGAGATTGCAAAATCCCAGAAAGGAGAGGGTGTTGAAAACTATCCAACATGCTATGAGTGGATTGTTGAGGCAGAATGGGCCTCTCATAGAATATCAGGGTTGGAAGGGACCTCAGGAGGTCATCTAGTCCAACCCTCTGCTCAAAGCAGGACCAATTCCCTGACAGATTTTTGCCCCAAATCCCTAAATGGCCCCCTCAAGGATTGAACTCACAACCCTGGGTTTAGCAGGCCAATGCTCAAACCACTGAGCTATCCCTCCCCCCTGCCTCCTTTTGAGGGAAAGGTTTAGGGGACTCAGACTCTGGCAGTCTTCTCAGCAGAGGGGCTGGTTGGGTTTGGTTTTTCTTCCTCTTCCAGCAGATGGTGAGTGAGAATGAGGAGAATGATTTGCAGGAAGGGTTTGAGAGTGAAAATTCAAGGGACATTATTGGAGGATCCAAGGGGAACGTTTCCCAGCAATCCCCTCACATTGCTCAGATGTGGCCTGTTGTCATTCAGTCCAGGATTGCTGGGTAGCTACTGAGATGAGTGAGACCACAATAGGCTTTTTTTCCTTTCCTCTTCAATTCCTTC
Source organism: Malaclemys terrapin pileata (assembly GCF_027887155.1). NCBI lineage: Eukaryota > Metazoa > Chordata > Testudines > Emydidae > Malaclemys > Malaclemys terrapin. Next base: position 6,211,071 of record NC_071524.1, read on the forward strand.
CCTGTGTCAAGATCTTCCAATACTGTAATGAATCATCCCTGGCTCATCCAGGCATCCCCTTCTGTGGGATGAAGTTGTGCACTGTCCCTGGGGCTAATCTGAACCTTTGTTTAGTGTTTCTCATCACAGCGATGGATGTTTGAGATCTCAGAAGGAGCTGAAAAGGGGATCTTGGGCTGGAAGCCAGACAACTCTTGAAAAGGGTGAGGGTCACACTCAGAATTTATAACTCAGGGCTAGTAGTTCCCTGAGAAATAAAAGTGAGAGGGAGCACGTCTCCATGGAGAAAAGGTACTAGCTGGAAGCAGCATCTCTCCTGGAGGGGACACATGCCTGGCATAAGAGTCCAGCTTCTCTTTCTCTCCTGTTGTCCTACCATCTTTGGAAAAAGTTCTATTTGCTTCCTCGTCTGGAAGCATGTGTAGCTCCATGGGCAAGTTAATGTTAAAAAGATAAGAGGTCATTTGATTTGTAAAAATCTACAGAATTATAATTTCAGTGGTGTCACCCTCAATGGCTGATGGGAGAGGGATCTTGCTCCCTCCTCTCCCCGACTCCCAGCTCCAGGTCTTCCAGTTGGTGGAAATTTTGATAATACAATGGTGTTTGATACCCAACTCAACCTATTTCTTTCACAACACCGATGAACACAATGGTACCAACCATGACAAACCCAGAACAATTATGTAGACATATATTTGGGGGATATAAAAAAAAACTTGTTTAAAATTATACTTTAACACCAGCATGTCAAATATGCAGCCCTCACAAAGTTAAACTGTGGCCTTCAAATGACAATACTGTGTTGTCAGTTAATGCTCAGAACATGGTACCTGAGCATTTTTTTAATGTTACAAGTTATTATAAATGGAAGGAGTGCTTCAAGTTAATTTGTCATCATTGGCAAAAGGAAGCGGTTCAGTGGTATTGATGATCACCTTTGCTTATTATGCCAAAAGAGAGTTATAATGATGCACAGGTTAAGATGTCAGCATCCAGCCAAAAATTACTAAAATCAATCCGCAAACTGGGTATGCGCATAGTTACATAACATACATTACCAAACATACTTAATTACAATCCCAAAGTAATTTATTACAAAATCCTTGTTTTTTACTTTGGTCTTGATCATTTTTAGGCATCAATGGGGAGATGAAGAGTACCAGCTAATAGCTGAATATTTGGAGAGTACCACTGTGGAGGACCCGGTTAAACACATTGCTCAGTGGCACCTTACATGCTGTAAGAAGTTACTCCTGGAGGAATTCTGTGCCACTGTATGCGTGATATGCCACACAATTTATTTTCCCCCCCACAGAAAATAACTTCTGCCGGAAAGTTGCTGCAGTTACACCTTTAGCCCACCAGGGGCTGCCGTGGTGTTAGAACAGAGCAGTTGCTCTGGGGCCCTCTCTAGCTGTGATAGAGAAGAGAAAGTGGCTGCCTTCCTGACAGCAGTGCCCTGCTGGTGCAGCCAGAAGACAAGGGATATGGCGGGGGGGGGGGGGGGGAGGAGAGAGAGAACAGGCAGCGTGGGGCACATGGGGCTGCTGGAAGAGGTCACAAACTGGGGTTCATAAGGGCTAGTGGTGGAGGACAGATTGGGGCAGGGGCTGAATGGGGATGGAGGCACAGGGCCACATGGGGACAGGGGAAGGTGGTGCGGGCCACATTGGGGAAGGGTGGTGGCTGAGTAGAGGCCCAGAGACACATGGGGATGGGGGAGGGGGTGTCTGAGTGGGAGCGGCGGGATACATGGAGACTGGGCAGATGTGCCTGACTGAATTGGAAAGGCTGGGGTCAGCCAGGGTCTGCATGGCTAAGGCTCCCTAACAATCCCCAACCCCCAAAAGCCCATTCCATATTTCTCCCACCCACACCCAATAACCCTCCAGGTTCATTCCTAGGCTCCTTCCCTCTCCCTCAGCTCCTCCATTATCCCTGACTCCCCAAGCCTTTGCACTGCTTCTGAGGCAGGTGGGAAGTAAAACTCTGTATTAAGCCAAAGAATCCTGTGGCACCTTATAGACTAACAGATGTGGCACAGGACTCTTTGTTGCTTTTTACAGATCCAGACTAACACGGCTACCCCTCTGATACTTGAGCTCTGTACTGTAGTTTAAATGAATTGCTCAAAGTTCTGTATTTATATACCTAGTAAGGAATCCATTTGTCAGAAAACATTTCCTGAACCTTTTTCATTGTCATTGTCATTATTACAGACATATTTGCTGATGGGTACTTTGAAATAAATTACCAAAAATAATTGAAACTGGTGTGATTATATTGTGATATTTTGACAAATAAAAATTTGCAGAATTGTAAAATGCGTTGTGCAGAATTCCTCCAGGAGTACAGAAATGCATCCATAAACTGAATTTCGCAAGGTTGAAGGGGAAGTACATCAGGCTTAAGACAAAAGTTGAAGATGCTGGGCCATGCCAGCTGTGGGCAAGACTCACCTTCTACTAAATTGCAAAGCATGTTTTGAGACAAACCCCTGGTTCTTCTGAGGTCAGTCGGAAGCCATCCATTAAGCATAGTTTCAACATGAGGCAGGTCAGACACTGCATAAAGAGTCACTCTTAGAAAAAATGTTGCATGGACAGTATAATTAAGTGGGTGCAATGACTCAAAAGATGCCCACACATACAGCATTGAGTATCACTTTGAGTGCCACAATGAATGTATATAATGTGTTGGGTCAAAAGGTAAAAGCAACAGAAACAAATACTGATTTTACTATTGCAACTTGTGTGACTCAATAAATTGCCTGGTAGAGACTCTAATGGATGGGAAAGTGATGGCCATGGCCAATGCAGAAGCTAAGTACAGAGAAATATGTGCTTTGAATGAGATTGCAGCAGAACAGATGCTTAGCAGAAGGGCTTTTAAAGCCCTTATTGAATCTGAACTGTGAGATATAGACATAGTTTTTAGCAATCCTAGCCACAGAAATGAATCAGTGCATTTCCTTAAAAGCTGCACAAGGTCTGGCCCTACCAAATGCGGAAGAAAGTGCTGACATCAACAGTAATATGAAGACATTGTTTGCAGCTGCTAAGTTTCTCTTTAAAAAAAAAAAAAAAAAAAAACACACACAGAAAAGTATTTTGTCCTGCAGTACATGGGAGTTTCAGGGCTGATCCCAAACCTGAAAAAATAATGCCACGTGACCTGGACGACTTCTTAAGGGGTGTAGGTTTCAGAGTGGCAGCCGTGTTAAAAAAGAACAAGGAGTCTTTGTGGCACTGTAGAGACTAACAAATGTAAGTCAGTGACTTCAGCACCAGCAAGTAGGCCAATAAGCAAGCGGAGTACAAGGCTGCTGCTTTAGCACATAGCCTGATGTACGAATGCTTGAGTGAAAGGCTAGGTCAAAACCAGCCCCCCCCACCACTGAATTTATGATTCTGTAGATTTTTACTTTCCTTCGCTTTCTAGTACTCACGTGACCGGGGAATGAGATTTTACTGTGTTCCGCTCCCACACTCTATAGGGGCTGCTCCAGGATCACTGCTGAGTGCCAAGCGCCTCCCGAAGGGGGCAGGGAGAACAGGTGAAAAGATCTGGGGGGGTGGGGGTGGGTCGGTCGGTCTGTCCCTTCACAGACACCAGCTCAACCCCGAGGCCGCTGTGGTCAGCTGCGAGGGCTAGACCTCAGGGGCGGGTTAAAGCAGCCCCCTTCCCTTGACTGACAGCGATCGCGGCCAATCCCTGTCACGCAGAGGTGGGATGAACTCTGCGCTGGATAGAGGCTGCAATTTGCAAGCAGGAAGCACGTGTGTGATGATTAGTAGGTGTGTTGTGGGAAACTGCTGCTGTGCTGCCGGTTACTGCAGGCGAACCCGTCTCAATATCTTTGAGACATGTGGGTGAGTGAGTTGGGGTGGCTGGGGTTATAGGTGGAGGTGGGGAAATGTGCCAGGGAGAGGCCTGTCTATTGGGGAGTTCAGGGAGACGGGATTACAGGTTGGGGGATGTGCAGGGAGGGATCTGTCTGTGGGGGATGTGCAGGAAGGGGCCTGTCTATTGGGGTGTTTAGGGAGCTACACAGGTCGGTCGGGGGGATGTGCCCATGATCTCACAGCAAACTCCCACATTTTCTCACAGTCCCATGTGTCCTCTCTCATTACTTTCAGTGAACTGAAGACAAGATGGCCTCCCTCAAGCTGGCCATTTCCCTATAGCTTTTGCACATAGAAGTGAGGTTGCCCCTAGTGGACATGGAGACTGAAGCCAGACTGTTCTCAGGGAAGATGGCTGCCTCTGTTAGGAGGCTGAACTGGAAGCCATGAGGTGACGGGAATACAGGGAACAGAACGGGGGCTGAAGATTTGCAAGTAGATATGAGGGACAGGAGGGATGAATGGGGGTACAGGGAGAGAGACAGGGACATAGGGTATATGGAGTGCAGGAGGAGATGGGGAAGGGTGGGGCAGGAGAATGTGAGGTGCAGGAGGAAACTGAAGAGAGGCAAGAGAGGAGTTGGGAACATCTTTCAAGTGCAAGGGAAAATGTGAGGGGTAAGATGCTATAAAGTGATAGGGAGGGAAACTGGGGACAGGAGTGTTGGAGGCAGAGGGGGATAATGTGAGTGGGGAGAAGAGACTTGGTGGGGTTGATAAGGAGGCGTTTAAGGGAGAGGAAAAGGTCAGTGATAGGGGAGGAGAGTGGAGAAGCATTGGCGAGTGGCTCCACCATTCTAGGGGGTAAGGGATTAGGTGGAGTCCCCCTTGGAGCCCTCAGTGGTGAGGCTGCATTCTGATTGTGCGCTTCACTTTGAATTTTGACCCCAAAATGATTTCACACACACTGGGGCCAGGCAGTTCCCGCTAAAGAATGCAAAACCAGAATGCAATTCAGAACCTCACATGGGCTTACAGATCATTGGCGGTTTTTCTTTTTTTTTAAAAACTTGTGATTTTGGGGAGAGGTCCCACTCATGACCAAAGGGGAGATATCCAGAAGGATTAATGTGCAGACCAAATGTACTGGCGGCAGGTGAGCGAAGTAGGGAGCAAGTGGGGAGAGTGCCAGAAATGAAGGAGAGGGAGAGAGATGAGGGGATTTCTGCATGAGAGAAGAGGCAAAGGGACATGAGCCAAGAAAAGGAGGGAACTGGGAGGAAAGGGAAGAGATTTCTGGCCTGACACAGCTGAACCCCTCACAGTTGTGAGAAAATTATGAAGCCAGGGGAGAAGGTGATCAGATTTTGGGGCTATGGATTGTGCCCCTCTGTGGCTCCTCTTGGTCCCCATTTTTTTCCTGGGTGAGTGTGGGGCTCCTTCTGGTGGTACCTCCAGTTATCATGGATGTGAGCCTGCCAGGTCGTACCCTCTGCTGGAAATGTGAGAGATTAAATCATCCCTGGATTCTCTTTCCACTCCGCAGGTGCTGGGATCCTGAGCAAAGCCGAGATACAGCCTCATGAGGAAGGGCCTGAAAACCTGGAGCTTCCTGACATGTTACAAGGGGGATCAGGAGAGACAGCTTGCCAGAGTCCTCAGCAGGAAGAAGCCTGCGAGAAGCAGAAGAGGAACCAAGTCAGGAATGTGTCAGATCCCTTAGGAGAGTGTGAGAACAGATTCAGACTTCCCCAGCCACTTTCACAGGGCAGACCTGGGGCCATGGGAGATCTTAATAGCCAAGAGAAACCCCATAAATGTATAGACTGTAGGGAAAGCTTTCATGAAGAGCAGGAACTCTTGGCCCATGGGAGAGTCCACAGGAGGGAAAGATCCCATCTCTGTGCTGAATGTGGGGAGAGGTTCAAGCATCGGTCAGAGCTTTCTAAACACCAAAGAACCCACACAGGGGAGAGCCCCCATTCCTGTGGGGAATGCGGGAAGAGCTTCCGGCATCTGGCCACGCTTGCTGTGCATCGCCAAATCCACATGGGGGAGAGACACCATCCCTGTGGTGAGTGTGGGAAGAGGTTCAGCTGCCCCTCAGATCTCAGCAATCACCAGAGGTTGCACACTGCCGAGAGGCGCTATGCCTGCCCTGAATGCAGGAAAGGATTCAATCACCCCTGCGAACTGAGCAGGCACCTGCGAATGCACACGGGTGAGCGCCCCTTCCCCTGCCCTGAGTGTGGGAAGGGGTTCAGCCAGAGCTCGGATCTCAACAAGCACCTGCGGGTACACACGGGCGAGCGGCCCTTTCCCTGTGCTGAGTGCGGGAAAAGGTTCAGCAATAGGTCGGATCTCAACAAGCACCTGCGGGTGCACACAGGTGAGCGGCCCTATCCCTGCACTGAGTGTGGGAGAAGCTTTAGCCAGGTCTCCGCACTCACCCTACACCAGAGAACCCACACTGGAGAAAGACCCTACGTCTGCGACGTGTGTGAAAAAAGGTACACGCACCCATCAAACCTAATTAAACACAAGAGAATCCACATGGGGGAGTGACCCTGGGGAAGGATTTGCAGAGAGAGAGCCTCTGGTGTGCTGCCAGAGAATCAGCAGCATCACAATGGCAGATACCAAGGGACAAAGCCTCCTTGCAGATTGAGTGCCACGCAGACTGATTTCTAGCTAGAGCCTACCAGAGAATCCAGCTAGACAAATGAGACCTTGCCAGACATGGACTTCGCTCCAGACGTATGTGTATAATAACGTGAAACTGAGGAACAGGAACCACTACTACAGAGTTTGAGAAACATTGGCCCCTGCCCCCGACTCCCACCATCTCCTCCCAGAATCAGTGGTTTAAACCCCTGGGAAGGGCTTTCTCTGAAGAGTTGTCCAGTGCCAGAAATCCCCCAGCAGCAATTAGTCCCTTACTTGCGTTTTACCAGTCAGGGGGTAGCTTGTCTCTTCTCTGCATCTGTGTGAACTCATTTTGTTCCCTGCTCTGGCTTCCTCTGTGGCTGGGATGGAGCCTACTTGGGGCTCTCTGCCTTTGGGTAAGGGAGGTTTCTTTAGATGTGTTTGGGATTCCCCTGGGACTTGCTAGGGCTGTGAGCAGGAGGAGGTAGAGAAACGGATTGTCCCATGGGTTGGGGAGGCCCCAGCATCCACCTGAGAGATAGCTACAGAACCTTGCACAACAGAGTCAGTTAAGATGTTTACAGATTCCAGACCTGATTGTCCTCTTACTCACAGCAGTTTTACACTGTCACTCTCTTGACTTCAGTGGAGTTACTCCTGACTTACATCAGCGGGAGTCTGAGGAGTACCAGGACCAGCATCCCCTGGAAGCTGAGACTAGATTTTATTCCTGTCAGGATTCTCAGAGCCCCCTGCCTAAGTGATTTGAGGGGTAGATGTGACCTTGGGGTAGGATCAGGCTGTTGGTGTCTGAGGACTGTTTGGAACGTCCCTGCAGATTTAGGATCTCTCCTTGGTGGAGTCCCTCCTTCCAGAGACTCTTCTCATGGGAGCCATGTAGTAGTTCTGCATGGTATTTTAATCCTACACTTCTAGGATTGCTGACCATATTTCTGCAAAGGAAGCAATGCTGTAACTTGCATGGGAGGTGCTTTCAGGCTTCCTGCAGCTCATTGGCCCAGACAGAAAAGTTACCTCGTTCCTTTGGCCTTTATTTTATTTTCAGAGCATATTTTTTGGCAATTCGTGTTGTGCTGAACATGACCACAGTCCCTTCTCTTAACTGCACCCTCTCCCCATATACTTGATCCTGAACCCATTACAGCCTGTGTTTTAATGTGGATTTGATTGTTTGGTATCACTAGGCCTGGTGTTTCCTTCCCAGATTCATTTAAAACTCCAGTTGCTAACAGAAAAATTAATTACAACCCTAAGATTAAGAGAGACCCTGAATTTTCCCACTTTCAGTGACTTGAAATGTTTGCAAACTCTGGCTTTACTGAAACCAGCCTAGGAAAAGGTTGTTCAGGATTCAAAATAAATGATGTTTCCTCAGCTCCAATACTCTCCTTATATGTTTTCATCTACTGATTTCTTGTGGTGTTGGCACTCATAAATGCAGATCCAGTGGATAAGGGTCTGTCTACACAGAGTCAGGAGCACTAAGTAACAAGATGATGGGTTACATGCCTCACAGTGGCTTTAGGCTATGTCTACAGTATGCACCTTTTAGTAACACAGCTGTGCCGCTACAGCCATACTGCTAAAAGGTGCGCAGCGTAGTCGCTCTTTGTCGGCAGGAGAGCGCTCTCCCGCCAACAAAGCACTATTCACACCGGTGCTTTTCGTTGGTAAAACTTTTGTCGTTCGGGGGGAGGGGCGCGGAGGTTTCACTGACGAAAGTCCAGTGTAGACAAAGCCTTACCCAGTGTCCTAGATCTTCCTGTATTCATCTATATAGCATGGGAATAATGCAAGTCACAACACTCAGGCAAAGGAAGCTGCAACAGAGTGTGAATTACACAGTTCTTTAAGACCAGAAAGGACTTTTATGATCACCTAGTCTGACCTCTTCCATAACACAGGCTGTAGCATTCACCCAGTGAGTTCCTCCATCAAGCCTGATTAAAATGTGTCTTTCAGGAAGACATCCAATCTTGATTTATCAGGGGGTAGCCGTGTTAGTCTGTATCTACAAAAACAACAAGGAGTCTGGTGGCACCTTAAAGACTAACGGATTTATTTGGGCGTAAGCTTTTGTGGGTAAAACACCACTTCTTCAGATGCATGGAGTGAAAATTACAAATGCAGGCATTATATAATGACACATGAAGGGAAGGGAGTTACCTCACAAGTGGAGAAACAGTGTTGACAGGGCCAATTTGATCAGGGTTGATCATAATGGTCCCTTCTGACCTTAAAGTCTATGATTCTATGATTACCAATTAAGGGACAGTGCTGTAGGTTAGACAAGTGACTAGGGAAGGAGTTAAGTACACAGCACTAATGACTGAACTGACAAGGAGTGCTGTTAAATTCATTATAATCAGGTGAACAGGAAATCATATAAATAAATCAGAACAGCAGCAAATGAGGTACATCAGTGAGTTACATACTGAAGCTCCATTCCCAGGACTGGGATGCAGCTAGGGCCAGTGAGGCAGAGCAGGGAAGATGGCAGTGACACAGCTGGTCAGTGGTGGTGGCAGAGGGGCTAGATTGCCTGTCACGGAGGTGCAGTCCCGGGTGCTTCCTACTGAGTTACAAATCAGGCATTGCAGGGGCCAGGCAGTGAGAGGTGCTGCTAGCAGAGTGCTGTTGGGAAGCAGGGCCGTTTCTCCTGTGGCGTTGATAGAGCTCAACCTTGGAAAACAAAAATCCTTTCTCCTCTTCTGGCTGGCCTGCTTTGCTTATGGGTACTACAAATACACACCTGCCCCAGAACAGCAGAAAGGAAACCAGTGCTCTCCTATCACCTTACCTCCTTTCTGCAGCACTTCAACATATAGAGAGAGATATACAAGAGCTAGGTGTTATTAGTAAAAGCAGGTAAGAACAGAATATCTTCTGGAGGTTTCAAGCACTGGGACTCCACTTAAGCCTCCCTCATTCTCCTGTAGGATGTGAGGGGGTGATGATGGCATAAGGGAGGGCGGAGGGCTGATTTCCCTCAGGCTGTGTAGTAGTGGCTCATGTTCTTCTTCTCCAATCGCACATATAGGCTAACAGGAGCGGAGCTCTTGGTTAGTCTATAGTCTAAACATGGTCTCACTTGTTTCTGGCTGCGGCTCTGGCGTGGATTCTCTGGTGACGGGCCAGAGAGGATTTGTTACTGAAGCTCTTCCCACACTCAGGGCATGGGAAGGGCCGCTCGCCCGTGTGGGAGCGCTCGTGCACGGTGAGATCAGCGAGGTACTTGAAGCTCTTCCCACACTCAGTGCATGGGTAAGGCCGCTCCTCGGTGTGGCTTCTTTGGTGTTTAGTCAGGTTGGAGAGCTGGCTGAAGCACTTCCCACACTCGGCACAGGGGTAGGGCCGCTCACCTGTGTGGGAGCGCTGGTGCTTATTCAAGTCTGAGGGGTGAGTGAAGGTTTTCCTGCACTCAGCACAGGAGTAGGGTCTCTCCCCTGTGTGCAATCTCTGGTGAGTGGTCAGTGTGGAGAGGTGGCCAAAGCGTTTCCCACACACTGAACAGAAATAGGGTTTCTCTCCTGTGTGGGTTCTCTGGTGTGTTTTGAGATGAGCTAGGCGGTTGAAGCTCTTCCCACATTCAGCACAAGGATGAGGCCTCTCACTCCTGTGGACTTTGCCATGCTCTGTAAGCTTCTGTTTTTCCCAGAACCTTTCCCCACAGTCTCTACATCTGTGGGGTTTCTCTGTCCTGAGAAAATTGCTTTGACGGTAATGGTCCCCTATGGTCCGAGGTCGCCCTGGTGCAGGGAGCTGGGTTAGTCTCCTGAATCTGCTCTCACATTCCCCTGGGGGATCTGTCTCGTGTGCTGGGCTCCTCTTCTGCCTCTTGCAGGCTCCTCCCTGCTCACATTTGTGGGTAACACTCTCCCCTGATCCCCTTTCTGGTACGCTGGGCAGCAGCAGGTTTTCAGGCCCTTCATCACGAGGCTGCTCCTCAGTTCTGCTCAGGATCCCAGCACCTGGATGGAAAGGAGAATCTATTTCATGTGCTGCTGTTGTAAAGGAAAGTCACTCGTCTCATGGCCATGACTGTGGCAGCCTCACATCCTCCCCACTGGAGATACCCCAAGAGGAACCCCAGAGTCAGCCACACAGAAATGGGGCTGAGGGGAGCTGTGGAGGAGGAAAAGTCAGGAAGGTCCACATCCCCATTCTTCATTCCCTTCCTTTTTCCCCCTCAGACCCCACCAGAAGGTTTTTACAGCCTCCTTCTCCTCCCCTTCAGCCCCATCACCTTGCTAAGCACCATACCACCCACGCTATACAGGCTTCTTTGCCAGCAGGATTTCTCAGCCCATCAGCGCCATAATGCCCAGTGCTGGGGCTCATTCTCCAGGCTTTATTTTTACTACATAATACATTACACCAGTATGTGCAGATATTCTTGTCCCTGAGTTTGGCAGTGAATTCAGAGGGCCTGAATTCAGAGGGCTCCTGCATTCCCACTGCTACAGCTCCCAGAATGCCAGGAAGGACACAGAGGATAGTTCAACATTGTGGGGGCGGGTGACAAGGACTAGGGTCTGCACAGCTATTCCTCTCATGGCCAGCCCCACCTCAATCACTGCTAAGGCACTGGAGCTTTCCTGGCCCAGGGATGATGAACTGTGACCCACAATACCTACTCTAAATTCCCTTAATGAGCACCCACTGCCACCATGCAGCCCCCTCTCTTTCTCAGGCATCAGTCTTGCTTACCTGTAGATGAAAGGCTCTATACAAAATTACAGTTCTCCAGAGCCATTGATTTACCCTCCACAGACCCTCTGACTTAGGGGTTCCCTTGTTACTGTCATCTGTGCCCCCTTCCCTTGCCCCACACCTCCCCGTGGTGAGAAGAACGCCCCTTATTCTCTATACGTGGCTTATTACCAGTTTCCTGTAGCGCTTGATTCTCCTCGGCACAGGGCAACTTGGACTTGTTTTGTCCAACCTCCTCGGGGGAGACGCACTTGTGACTGGGTTGCAGTTGCTCCAGTTGCTGGGAGTTCTCAGATTCCCATAATGCTTCAGGGGTCTCCATTTCCTCAACCTTTACGCACACTGTGACCTAGGAATGAACCCCATACAAGCACATCACTTTGGAGCCAGGGCCAGAGATTCATGGGGAGGAGCTGTACTGTATCTAAAAGGCAGTGCTGTCAAAGCGCTCCTAGCCCCTAACAGGGTCAAGGGGACTTGGAGGACCTGCCTCACTAAAGTACAGACTCATCCCTCTGATGAGCTGAAGGGGAAGCCACAGAGGTTAATTTATTGGAGCCATGTCCTGTCCCAGCCAGTCAGGGCCAACATTGCAACTGGCATCCATGCAACTGGGGCCTTGTAAAGGACTGACAGGACATTACAGGCATCAGGCACTCCACTCTCAATGTGCCTGGAGGGCTTCCAAAGCATTCAAATTGGCAGGGTCCCACCTTGCCCCCTTGACCGCTGTCTGAATCACCTGTCCTGTGGATTTGGCCACCCTGCAGTAGGGGCTGATAACATCTTGTAGATCCGCAAAAAGAACAGGTGTACTTGTGGCACCTTAGAGACTAACAAATTATCCTCAAATAAATTTGTTAGTCTCTAAGATGCCACAAATACTCCTGTTCTTTTTGCAGATACAGACTAACACGGCTGCTACTCTTAATCTTGTAGATCACATCTGCATCTCAGGCTTTGTTACCAAATGGAACGCCACGAGCTTTTCCTCTCAGCCTTGCACACCCACACGTTTCCTGGGCATTCAGGCAGAGTCCTACCCTCGCTTTGAAAATCACTAGAGCTCCCAGGTGCACGTGGATGCATATTTATACCCTCTCAGGCTTTTAATAATGTTGCCCTTGTTGAGTAAAAATGGCTCCTTCCTTGCCCCCTTTCCATAGCTGCAACATCCAAAATAACCTGCTGAACAGCATGTTTAAACACAGTAACCAAATCTCCCTCTCACCTTCCCCAATCAGACTGGGGCTTCACTATTGATCCAAGCCTTGGTGAGGCACTGAGTGCACTGTAACAGCAGCCACAGTTGCTCATGATGGGCCTGCTGAGAGGTACTGAGTGAAGGGGACAGGTGGGAGGTGGCAACATTTACAAAGAGAGAACACCAGGATCTGCAGAGCAGAGCATCACAGACCAGGGAGCTCTGGAAATCCCTGTAACTGGGGACCCAGCTGAGTCCTGAGTCCCAGGCAGCCCAGACCCCAGTGCTGAGAGCAGGATTACACAGAACAAGCCCCACTCATGTCCTGCCTTGAGAATTCCTATGTTCACCCAGTGCTCAAACCTGCCCCGTCAAATTCCCTGCAGAGCCCAATGGACATTCCCCTGCACCTGCTCTCACCTGCTGCTCCCACACTCCAGCCTCTCGCTGTCCCAGCTGGAAATCCTCGGCCAGGGACACAGCCTGGGCGCAGGTTTCCGGGTGGCGTACCCAGACCCAGCTCTGGATTTCCTCAGGCAGGATGGTCAGGAACTGCTCCAGGATCAGCAGCTCCATAATCTGCTCCTTGGTGCGGATCTCCGGCTTCAGCCATTGATGGGAGAGTTCCCGCAGGCGGCTGCAGACCTCTTGGGGCCCTTTTGCCTCCAGGTAGCGGAACTGCCTAAAGTGAAGGCGCTGCATCTCCGTGCTGATGTTGCAGCCTCGCAGGATGGCTGCCTTCACCGTCCCATAGTCTCGGGCGTCTCTGGCATCCAGGCTGCTAATGGCCTGTTGGGCTTTTCCAGTGAGGGATGGAAGGAGTCGGGTCACCCACTCTCTTCTGGGCCAGTGGCAGGCTTCAGCCACTCGCTCGAAGGAAGCCAGATAGACCTCAATGTCATCCTCTGGTGTGAGCTCAGGCAGTTCTGGGTTTCCCCAGGCCCAGGCTAATGCCGGTACAGCCTCAGGAGAGGTCCAGGGGGCTCGCAGCATGTCCTGATTTTGATTTTCCCCATGCTGGGGGATCTTCTCCCGTTGCTCAGAGCTGGATTTTTGTTGTCCTGTCCGGGACAATGGGGGACTTGCTGAGATGGGTGGCATCACAGCAGCATCTTTCCCTTCTCTCTCCGATTCCTTCCCTGGTTTGGGGCCTGCTGGATTTTCTGTTTCCACTTTGACATGCGTTAGCACCACTTGTTGTAGTGGACCCTGGATCTGCAGCCCCAGGGGCTTCCGACCACGGTGCTTTGCAGCCATTTTGTACCTTGTGAAAACAGCCTTATCCCAGTTGAGGTAAGTGCTCTAGTTTTCAAACCTGCATCTCTCCCTTGTTCCTGCTGGAATGGTACACACTCCTGGGGCTCCTGCAGCAAAACACTGACTAGGGATTTCACTGTGTAACAAGGACCCTAGTAAACAGAAGGGAAAAGAGACACCCAGGCCTGATTCACCCAAACAGCCAGCTCCCCTTCAGCACAGACTAGCCCCCTGCTGACCCCTAATCCAGTACTGATAACTAAGCACTCAAAAATCACGAGTTTAGCTTTATCACCATGAGATTTACAATGATAAATGTTGAGTTCTGTTTTGCACCCTGTAGGATTCAGGTTTCCAAGCTTTTCTCTGCAGCCTTGTAGGAACTTACTACTTCGTTCATTTTAACCAATGCAGGGACTGAGCTGAAGCTCTAACAACATCATCACATATCCGGGGTCTTGTGATAAGCTTGTGAGTACTGGCAATAATGGTCATTTCAGCTCCGTGCCCCGCCCTGAGTCCCTGACCCCCATCCAGCCTGACCCATATCCCCAGCTCCCTGGCTCCCCAGCACAGCCAGAATCCTCCCCCAGCACAGCCAGACCCCATACCCCAGGTCCCTGCCCCCGCTCCCAGCTCCCTGGCCCTCCAGCACAGCCAGACCCCCTGCCCATATCCCCAGCTCCTTGCCCCCCACTGCCCAGCCAGACCCCTGCCCATATCCCCAGCTCCCTGCCCCCCAGCACAGCCAGACCCCATATCCCCAGGTCCCTGCCCCCGCTCCCAGCTCCCTGGCCCTCCAGCACAGCCAGACCCCCTGCCCATATCCCCAGCTCCTTGCCCCCCACTGCCCAGCCAGACCCCTGCCCATATCCCCAGCTCCCTGCCCCCCAGCACAGCCAGACCCCATATCCCCAGGTCCCTGCCCCCGCTCCCAGCTCCCTGGCCCTCCAGCACAGCCAGACCCCTGCCCATATCCCCAGCTCCCTGCCCCCCAGCCCAGCCAGACCCCATATCCCCAGGTCCCTGTTCCCCCACCAGGTCCCTGCTCCTCCCCCCGCTCCCTGGCCCCCCAGCACTGCCAGACCCCCTGCCCATATTCCCAGCTCCCTGGCCCCCCAGCCCAGCCAGACCCCTGCCCATATCCCCAGCCCCCTCCCGGAACCCCAGGTCCCGGCCGTCCCCCCGCCTCACCTCGCCGCCCCGCCCGGACGCAGGGGGAGGCCGGCCCGGTTCCCCAGACAAAGAGGTTCCGCCCCGGCCAGCGCAGGGTTAATCTCCAGCGCGAGGATTGGCCGCGATCGCTGTCAGTCAGAGCCCGGCCCGTCCCCCGCTCGGCCGCCTCGGGGGCTCAATCCCTAGAGCCGGGCAGGGGGCAACGGGCCAGAGCTCGCCCTTCCCTCCCCCCCCCCCCCATCTGGGGCTGCCCGTCTGCAGGCGGCTGGGACTGTGGCTCCCGGGCTGGGGACCCTGCAGCCTTGGGCAGGGGGCTCCCCGCAGAGAGCTGGAGACCCCCGCCCAGGGCCAACTCCTTTCCAGGATCACCAGTCAAGGGGATCCAAAGGGGCCACTTCCCCCCAGCATCTTCCTCAGACTGCCCCCCGTAGGGGTTCTGGAGACACCCTGCCCTGGACACCCCTTAGTTCTCAGGAACCTGCCAGCCCTGACCTGGGAAACCCCATTTCAGGGCCCTCTGTCCTCTCTAGCCCCTTTCTCAGCTCCCCTCTGAGTCCTCACACACTCGTCACTGGAATGAACAAAAGCAACAGGGTAAAAATCCTGTCCGCAGGTTCGTCCGATCGTGGCTCCCACTGGCTGCAGTTTGCTGTCCCAGGCCAATGGAAGCAGCGGCCAGCACATCCCTCAGCCTGTGCCACTTCCCGCCTCCCCCATTGGCCTGGAGCAACGAACCGCAGTGGGAGCCGCGATCAGCCAAACCTGCGGACACGGCAGGTAAATAAACCGGCCCGGCCTGCCAGGTTGCTTACCCTGGCGAGCCACGTGCCAAAGGTTGCCGACCCCTGCCATATTTGTTCCCAGTGTGGTTGAAGGGCGAGGAATTGACCTCAGAGGAGATAGCACCTCCTGGAGCATTATGGCAATCTCAGAGCTCCCAGCCTCAGTGATTGCAGCCCTGTGCAGGGGGAGGCAGAGTTGCCAGGCAGTATTTGGTGGGGGATTTTTTGAGTTTCTCACCATCGCGTAGTTCGTGGCATCAAGTCTGTGAATATTCCCCTATTCAAGATGGCCATCATCTCCCATTATTTCCCACTGGTCTGAAGCCAAATTGGCCTCAGTCAAGATAGTCCCCATTTTCCTGCAGCCTATGTGTGTGGCAGTGAGGCTGCCCTTGGTATAGGAGACTGCCCCTGCCAACTCCCATGGTTTTCAAGGAAACTGAAGCCAAACTTCTCAGGGAAGATGGCTGTGGCTCAGTGGTCAGAGGGCCGGGGGGGAAACGAGGAAATGGGACTGCAGGGAGGAAGACGAGCTAAGGCAGTGATTCTCAAACTTTTGTATTAGTGACCTCTTTCACACAGCAAGCCTGTGTGCAACTGCCCCTTATAAATTAAAAACACTTTTAAAAAATATTTAACACTATTATAAATGCTGGAGGCAAAGCAGGGTTTGGGAGTGGAGGCTGACAGCTGCAACTGCCCATGTAATAACCTTGCAACCCCCTGAGGGGTCACAACCCCCAGTTTGAGAACTCCTAAACTAGGGGCAGAGCCCCTCTGAGCAGCCAGTAGGCAGGCTGCCACAGCGGTTTGGAAGGGGGATTTCTAGAGCTGAGGCTGAGGCCTGGGACCTCTGCTGTTCCCTGGACCCTCCTACTTCCTTCTGATATCTTCCCCAGTAGTGTAAGGCTCCAGGACCTTTCCAGAAAGAGGTGAGCTCCTCCTGTGGCCAGCCCCATGTGCCCGTCCGTGCCACCTGCTTGCACTATAGGTCCATCTACATTTTGAGCAGGGGGTGCAATTTCCAGGTCGAGGAGCCCTAGCCACATTAGCTCTGATTGAGCTGGTGTGCTAAAATAGAGTGTAGCCATGGCGGTGTGGGGGCTAGCTGTCCTGAGAACGTGCCAGGCATCTTGTTGGACCGGTATATGTGGGCAGCTAATCCCTCCCGCCACTCCAACTACACTCTATTTTTAGTGTGCTGGCTCAAACAGAGCATCTCCTCAAGCTGTGAGTTACATCCCAGGTTGAAGTGTAGATATATCCTATGTCAGACAGGCCTCAGTGTCATCTGTTCCCTGGGCAGTGGGAGTGTAGGACTTGGGATCCAGCCCCTGTCTTGGCTCAGAGCCACACTGAGATCAGGAATATGTATGAGTTGTTGGAGATGGCAAAAGCTAACCTAGACCTGGCTCCTCTTCCTCCACTTTCACTGGAGTCTCTCTCACTCCTCCTATGAAGTCTACAAAGCATGTCTTGTCCCCCTCCAGTCCTTATTCATGGCCCTTTTGCTCTTCTTTTGGCAACTCACGATGTCCTTGGAAAAGGACATTCTGCAATTCCATTTTGACATCTCAGGGTTGCTTTCCTGCGACATGCATGTTTCCAACACCGAGTCCTCAGCAGCAGCTGTCACAGCCCTTTCTGAGGATTTGGCCAATGGCTAGCCTGTTAGTCAGGGGTCGATGGCAGTGGCAATTCCTGAGTCTTGTCTCCATTGCAGCTACCCCTGTTCCTTCCCAGAGAGCAGGTGCACCAGGAGTGAGTTATGACCTAACTTGCCAAGTCACACACTCATCCACACTGAGAACAGCTGGGCTGCAGGAAGCCAGGCATCCAGTCACAATGCACAAGACTCACTAACTACCTTGGAGTTGAAGTTTCAAGTCTGGTTTTACTTTGCTGGTTCAGGGAGCCCAACACTCCAGGACATGTGATGTCTGCATGGGAACAGCAAGATGCCTGCTCCAAAGGGTGAATATCTCTTCCAGGCACCCCGTGCAGATGCAAAGATGCTGGGCTGGCATCCATTCTGGCTACCCTGGTTCTTACACCTGTAACATTTTGAGGTAAGTGACACCAATTGTCTCCTCCCTACTGTAAATTCTCAAATACTGTAATGTCTTCTCTGGAGTGTTAGGTCCCTTATCCCCACTGTGTAGTTCCGCCTGGACTGCAAACAAAAAGGTAGGGGATAGATGGTTGGGGGTGGAGAGGCTGTCCCTTTATCACATGATATGGAAATCATGGGAATATAGGAATTGCCAGACTGGATCAGACCCAAGGTCCAGCTAGCCCTGTATCCTGTCTGACTGTAGCTAGCATCAAATGCTTCAGAGGCTGGTGTAAGAACCCCCACAGTAGCAGATATAGGACAATCCATTCCCACAAAGTCTTATCCTGATTGCCTACAATTAGAAATTGGTTTAAACCCAGAAGCATGAGGTGTAATATCATCACCATTATTTTGTTTGTAATAATTATTGTAACTGGATATAAGAATATCCACATATGTATCCAATCCTTTTATAATCTTGCTAAGTTTTTGACCTCAAGGACTTCCTGTGGCAATGAGTTCCTCCGTCTAAATTACATGCTGTGTGAAAAAGTATTTCCTTTTATTATTTTTCAGTGTGAGTGTGCTAATAACATTTGCAGGTGACACAAAGTTGGGAGGTATTGCCAATATGGAGGAAGACCAGAATATCATACATGAAGATGTGGATGACCTTGAATACTGGATAGAAATGGGATGGAATTTAATAATGCAAAGTCATGCATTTAGGCACTAATAAGAATTTTTGCTATAAAGTGGGCACCTTATCCGTTGGAAGTGACAGAGGAAGAGAAAGACCTGAGTGTGTTAGTTGATCACAGAATGTCCATGAGCCATCAATGTGATGCAACTGTGAAAAAGGCTAATGCAATCCTACGATGCATCAGATGAGGTATTTCCAGTAGAGCTAAGGAAGTGTTATTACCATTATACAAGGCACTGGTGAGACCTCAGCTGGAGTAGTGTGTGCAGTTCTGGTCTCCCATGTTTAAGAAAGATGAATTCAAACGGGAACAGGCTATTAGGATGATCAGAAGAAAGAAGAACCAACCTTAGGAGAGGAAACTTAATGATCTTAAGTATCAGCGGGTAACCGTGTTAGTCTGTATCCACAAAAACAAGGCGTCCGGTGGCACCTTAAAGACTAACAGATTTATTTGGGCATAAGTTTTCATGGGTAAAAAACCTCACTTCTTCAGATGCATGGAGTGAAAGTTACAGATAATGCCTGCATCTATAACTTTCACTCCATGCATCTGAAGTGAGGTTTTTTACCCACGAAAGCTTATGCCCAAATAAATCTGTTAGTCTTTAAGGTGCCACCGGATGCTTTGTTGTTTTAATTATCTTAGCTTGTTTAGCCTAATCAGACAAAGGTTGAGAAAATATATGATTGCTCTCTATAAATGCATCAGAGGGATAAACACCAGTGAGGGAGAGGAGATATTTAAGTTAAGGCTGACACAAGAACAAATGGATATATTGGCCCTCAGCAAGTTTAGACTTCAAATTAGATGAAAGTTTCTAACCATCACAGGAGTGAAGTTCTGGAACAGCCTTCCAAAGGGAGGAGTGGGGGTAAAAAAATCTAACTGGTTTCAAGACTGAGCTTGTTAAGTTTATGGAGGAGATGGTATGATAAGGTTGCCTACAATGTCATCTGGCCCATCTGAGACTGCTAGCAGCAAATCTCTCTAATGGCCAGAGATGGGAAACTAGAGGGGGAGGGTTCTGAGTTAGTACAGAGAATTCTCTCTCAGGTGTCCGGCTGGTGGGCCTCATCTACATTCACAGGATCCAACTGATCTCCGTATCTGGGGTAGGGAAGGAATATTGGCAGAGTCCCTGGTGGTTTTTCACCTTCTTCTACAGCATGGGTCACTTGGGGTTATGAACTAGAGTAAATGGTGGCTTCCCTGTAACTTGAAGTCTTTGTCAAGATTTGAGGACTTCAGTAACTCAGCCAGAGATTAGGGGCCTATTACATGAGTGGTTGGGTGAGGTTCTGTGACGTGTGTTGGGCAGTAGGACAGACTAGCTGATAGTCTCTATTGGCCTTAGAGTCTATTCATCTAATTTGCCCCCTTTTAGTTTCATTCAGGGTCCCCGCGTTTATGTGTTATGAGACAAGGAGAATAGAGAATTTCCTGATCTATCTTCTTTATTCCTGTTATTTTATATGCTATTATCTTGCCTACTCTTATTCATCTCCTTGCTAAGGGAAACAACCCCCATCTTATCCATCTCTCTTCATAGGAGAGTTCTTCCAGGCCTTGATTATTCCCTTCATTATTCTCTGAACCTCCTCTAGTTATGCAATATCTTGTTTGCAACAGGGTGACCTAGTTCAGCACATAGGATCCAGATCAGGCTGCACCACTGATCCTCATGTTGCCCAGTGTCTCGATGCACATCTCAGTCTCCCCTCTAAGTGTCTGAGGTCTCCCCTCCCCCGTCGTCCCAATTTCTGCCTCTCTCCCATACTGTTCGACAAACTGAAACCCCCCAGGAGTCTGATAAACCATCATTATAGTGATTGGGAAGTCAGGACTGCAGATAACAAGAAACAAAAAAGACAAAGGGCAAATGACACAGGATAGCTAATTAAGGGACATAATAATGCAGTTAGACCATGTCAGGTGACTAATAAGAATTAAGTATGTAGAGCAATAACCAATAATGAACACTATTCACTTAATTACAATGACTGTTCACACGATTCAACTAAAAAATACCAGCAATTCAGAAAAGCAGCAGACGAGGTAGGTCAGTCAATAAAAATAAAGGCCCTGATCTTGCTTGTGGAGAGCTCATTGCAGGATCAAGATTACATGCTCAAAATCTCAGAAGAAACAGCTAAAGCGATAGTTGTACTGATGGGCAGTTGAGCAGTCACACAGTATGGACACACACACACACACACACAGCAGAGACAGAGCAGTAAATAAAGAGTTAACATGGCAATGAGCAGGGCAGGAGCAGCAAACTAATGAGGCAATGAACAAACACACACAATTAATTACATAGCAAACATAAATGCTTAGTTTGGGACAGGAAATAGCAGGAAGCTCCTCTCAGGAGATGGGATGATGCGGCAGACTTTGGGCATAGTTACAGAGTGACATTGGAGGGCTTGGAAAGTCTGGAGTGTGGAGAGGGTGGTTGTGCAGGCCACAGAGGCAGAGCTGGTTGACACAGATGTGGCCAAACACCTCCCCCTGGATCCACAGTTCCCAGCAGTGCTGGGTCTGATGTCACCTCGTGAGTTTGACATAAGCAGCAGCCCTTGAGGAATTCTTTGGTTCTTTTTCCTCATAGAGCTGAGAGATCTTAGGCCTCCCAACCCCTGGGAGAAATCCCTTCCCTATCTCGAGTGACCTGCTCACAGCCTGGGCAAGTCCCTAGATTATAACAAACACACACACACACCCCACCCCACCCCAAAACAGTAGAAATACAGAGAGCCTGTAGTAGGCCTCAGACCAGCCCTTAGAGAAGCTACAGGGAAACCAGAGCAGATTAACTGATGTTCCTGTGGACACAAGAGACAGGCTGCTCAATTGCTAAGTAGAGTAGGTAAGGGAGCAGTCCCTGCTCAGGGGTTTCAGGAGTTGGGACTCCTCAGAGCATAAGGTGAAGCCACCCTCTGTTCTCATGGTTCTTAATCCACCTCATGCGGTCTGTGAGGGAGAGATGGAACTGGTACTGGAAGAAGGGGGCTGATTTCTCCCAGTTCCTGCACTAACTGTTTCCATTCCTCTACTTCACATTATTATACACACACAGCTGGAGTGGTGCTCTTGGCCAGCAGGTCTCACTTGTTTCTGGCTGCGGCTCTGGCGTGGATTCTCTGGTGACGAGCCAGAGAGGATTTGTTACTGAAGCTCTTCCCGCACTCAGGGCATGGGAAGGGCCGCTCACCCGTGTGGGAGCGCTCGTGCACGGTGAGATCAGCGAGGTACTTGAAGCTCTTCCCGCACTCGGTGCAGGGGTACGGTCTGTCCTCGGTGTGACTTCTTTGGTGCATTGTCAGATTGGATTGCTGGCTGAAGCGCTTCCCGCACTCGGCGCAGGGGTAGGGCCGCTCGCCCGTGTGGGAGCGCTGGTGCTTGTTGAGGTCCGAGGGGTTGGTGAAGGTTTTCCCGCACTCAGCACAGGAGTAGGGTCTCTCCCCTGTGTGCAGTCTCTGGTGCGTGGTCAGCGTGGAGAGGTGGCCGAAGCTTTTCCCACACTCCCCACAGGAGTAAGGTTTCACTCCCGTGTGGGTTCTCTGGTGGGTTCGGAGATGGGTCAGTCTGTTGAAGCTCTTCCCACATTCAGGACAGGGATAGGGTCTGTCCTTCTCATGGACTCTCCCATGGGCCATGAGGTCCTGCTTCTCCCAGAACCTTTCCCCACAGTCTCGACATCTGTGGGGTTTCTCCATCCTGTTAACGCTGCTCGCCTGGCTTTTAAGATCTTTTACGGCCCCGGGTGTCCCTTGAGCAGGGAGCTGTGGGAACACCCTTGGCGGAATTCGCTCGTTCCCAGCTGAGTTTCTCTTCTGCCTCTTGCAGGCTTCTTCCCGCTCAAGTCTGCAGGCGACACTCTCTCCTGATCCACCTTGCGATGTTCGGGCCAGATCTAAGTTTTCTTGCTCTCCCAAATTCTCCGCTCTGCTCAGGATCCTGGCACCTGCTGGGTGGAAAAGAGAATTTGTGTGAGATCCTGCTGTTGTCAGGAGGAATCACTTTTATCCTGGCAGCAGGTGTGACTGAGGCAGCTTCAGGTCCCACCCTAGAGGAGATACCCCCAGCAGAAGCCCCACAGTCAGCAATGCAGAAATAGGGGCCAGAGGCTCACTTGTGATTTCCATTTCTTTCTTTCCTGTCAGCTCCCCAATTTTCTTTCTGCAGCTCAATCCACACAGACAGCACTGGCCAAACTCTTTACTAGTCTGCTCCATTCTACAGAACCTTTCCCAGCTGTTGTTAGGTGTCAGTAGGAGGCAATCAAGCTCCCTCTGCTTCCTACAAAAATCCGCATAAAGATACTAACCATACGCGAGCCCTTCTGCTGAACTATGCCAGGGAAACAAACTGGGTCTCCGTGTGTTACACTGCAGGCACCTGATACTGTGGGGAGGAATCAGAGAGGCTCCATGACCCAACATTACCGCTGCCTGGAGACAGTGTTCAGCCCAGGATGCCCCATCCCATCAGCCCAGTAATGCTTGTGCCATCCTGGATCACATGCTCTAGGCAATACTTCACTATTGTGTCACTTACATCAGTGTCTCAGAGACATTTCCAATGTAGCACTAAGCCCAGAGAGGGGGTGAATTGCGGTTCCTGCACTCCCCCTGCCAAAACGTGGATAGCAAGGACTCAGCACTGGCCATGAGAAACAGCCATGCAGCCTGGACTCAGCCCTCTCTGCTAAGGCCCTGGAACCTAGCACTACCAGAGGTGATGGACTGATTGCCTCAGAGGACACCAGTACAGCAGCCATCTGTCCCAGGAAGCTGTGTCCGAAGGAAGCTACATGCAGGGGCTTGGGTCCCTGTTGACATCTCCTGGAGAGAGTCTGTGTGAGACAGATAGTAGACAGACGTGGCTGTAGAGATACTGAATGCAGCCAGGTGAATGGCACAAGGGAAAGGCTGGGGAGCCATCTGACTAGGACGATGGCTGCACATGCTGAGACCAGCAAAGGGCATCAGCCTCCCAGTGGACAAGAAGCAGTGAGGCTGGCAGAGAAGCATCAGATTGTTCCCCCAGCCCCTACGGGCCAGCCAGGGTGGGAATGGAAAAGCCTGGCACAGCAGGAATCACAGGGAGCACCCTTCTCTGTTATCCACCTGGCTGTTACCAGCCTTGCTGGATATGGCACTGCCCAAGGCATGATTAGACAGCTCTGCAGATCAACCCTTATAACAGTTAGTGCATCACAGGAGTTTACGCTGGGTGCATGAGAGCGAGCAGGACAGTCCTAGAGCTGCCTGAGAAGGGTCAGGGACAGCTGGGGGTGGGACCTCCCCTACTAATAGGGATCTCTTGGGTGGGACTTAGCACCTTTGCTAGATTGTGGAGGAACAGCTGAACACATCTGCTGAAGAAAACCTGGAAGGAGCCCAGAAAACTGCCCAATCATCATGCCCAGAAGGGGTAACTGCTCCCAGAGCAAACAGTGCTGTGATGGCTGCTTGATGAGACCACTTGCCTGGTAGCACCTGCTAAGGGTCTATGGAAGAGAGGCCCAGTGATAACATAAAATAATGATGCCAGAGAGAACTAAACCCCAGCAATTTCTTCCCCTCCCTTCAGCAGGTTCCTCAAAGAAAGCGGCTCCTCAAAGGATGCCTTGAATGGGAGAGACACAGGTGGAGGGGAAGGTGAACAGAGAAGATGCCACCACCGGAGGAGGGAAACCTACCACCTGACTTGATGCACAGGAGGCAAGTCAGCAGTAGGGGCTATAAGAAAGGCTGGGAAAGGGTCCACAACTGTTATAAGCCAAGTCAGGGAGCACCCACCTGCTGGACAGAACATTTCTGTAAAGGTGAACAGTCCCACCCAACAGTGTCTGCACAGAGCCCCTGGGTCAGGTTAGACAGTGAGAAACATGCCTGAGCCCACAGGCGCCAACTTTTGTTGGTGCCGGTGGGGTTCGTGCCCCCCACCCCGGCCCCAACTCCGGCCCCGCCCCGACTCCGGCCCCTCCCTGCCCCATTGGATCCCTCCCCAAATCCCCACCCTAGCTCTGCCTTTTCCCCCAAGCATGACGTATTCCTCCTCCTCCTCCCCCCTCCCCCAGGCTTGCACGAAAGCTGTTTCGCGGCGCAAGCGCTGGGAAGGAGGGGGGAGAAGCAGGACGTGGCAACCCGCTCAGGGGAGGAGGCGGAGGCGGGGGGGAGCTGCTGGTGGGTACTCCGCACCCACCAATTTTTCCCTGTGGGTGCTCCAGCCCTGGAGCACCCACAGAGTCGGCACCTATGCCTGAGCCTTTTCTGTACTACGGCCCCACCCTGGCTACCCCCAGAGAGGCTGCTCCAGGGATGGACGCCAGGCTCCCTCTGGGATAACATCCCATGAGCTCACTATCTCAGGCCCTTCCTGCTGAGGATTCTCCTCATTCTCATTTATCTGCTGGAAGAGTAAGAAAATAACCATGGTGCCTCTGTTGAGGAGACCATCAGGGTCTGAATCCCCTCTACATTCTGGGGAGCAATTTAGGAGGTGCCAATTCTGCTCTCACTCCCCATATTAGCATCTAGAGGATGGGTGGGAGGAAGTGGCTCATTCCAGGAATGTGTCAGGATGCACAGGAAGGCCTGAGGGATGTGGGTCAGGAGGAGAAGGCACCTACTTGGTAGGATCCTGAACAGGAGACACAAGAGATGGCAGAAGAAGGCAGCCACGTGATTGGGGGCAGCCAGAGTGCAATCCACATTGTATCCATAACTCCATATGTTACACGAGACATCAGCCTCCATAGGCTCTTCCTCTGAAACACCGATCCCACCTGTGAGTGCCTCACATAGAGACCTTGGAAGGCGGGGAACTAAGGTTCCTGTTAGCTATGAAGCCCACAATCGCCACCAAGATTGACCTACCACGATTATGTGGCCTGTTCCGCAGGCACCAATCCTGCTGTGCATTAACCTACAGATTGATGGGTCCACACCTCACTATAAATCCTCTGAGCCATGCAGTTCCCCCAATTCTCCCCTCCAAGCTATCCCCTCCACACACCCTTTCCTCAGAAAGGCACCCCTAACCCCCTACATGGCTTATTACCAGTTTCCTGTAGAGCTTCCATCTCCTCTTCAGGGGCATGTGGCAACTTGTACTTGCTCCATTCTACCTCCTCCTGGGATCCCCACGTGGTATTGGGCTGTGGTGGCTCCAGCTGGGAGCTCGGAGATTCCCATAATGCTTCAGGGGTCTCCGACTCCTCTGGGGTCACTTCCTCGACCTTCACACGCACTGTGACCTGAGAAGGAACCACATGGGTCACCGTGGAACCAGGGCCTGAGAATTACGGGGGGGGAAGAGTCATATCTAAAAGGCCCCATTAGCAAAGAGGTCCACCCCAGGGTGAAGGCTCCCCCAACCCCTACCAAGGTTAATAGGACTTGGAGGGTCTTCCACACCAAAGTACAGGCATACACGTGGGAAGGCTCACCCCCAAAGTGATGAGCCAATGAGGCTGACCAAGAGGAGTCCTGCCAGTCAGGGTCAGTACTGAACACTGCACAGTACTGTACATCCCTGCCACTGGGGACGTGACAGACACATGGCATTCCGCAGCCTGCGAGCCTAGTGGGCTTCCACATGGTTCTGATCTGCAGGGTGACAGACCCACAGCTGTCCTGAGGGACACCACGGTGTGCAGCAATTCTCAGCAGTGGAGAATTTCCCTCAGTGCTGGGCCTTGCGGACACCACCAGTGGCTTGGGGGAGGGCCCCAGAGGGAGGTACCACACCCCTTCCTCCAGGGGGTACAATGAGGGCAGAAGTTCTGGTGTCTGGTCCAAGTGGGAGCCCTGCACCCTCGCTCTCTCCATCAGGGTCTGTTTACAGCATGTTTGTATACCAATTGCAAATTGCCATGTACTAATGACAGCTAAATGCCAAGTGCATATGGTGCTGTATACTTAGTGGCCAAGTCTGCTCAGTCCTGAGCCCCCCATGCAACGTTCCTGGGCATTTGGTCAACTTGGGCACAGTCGACACCAACTTTGAAAATTCCCTGGGCACAAAATATCCATTGAACCTTTGTCTGGGCAAAGCTGGGTACCTGCCCTGGGGCTTCAGATGGGGTCCATTTATTGTGATTAGAAACTGCCCCTTCCCTGGCTCACATGCCAAGTGAGCAGCATCTAGCCCCAAGCAAGAAATGCTTCTCTAATAGCATATTTCAAACCAGTGACCAGTTCTGCTTGCAGTGTGCTACGGCGGCATCTCTACCAGGTCAAATGCTGAGGAGGTCGTCGTCCTGTCACCATCATCCCCAAGAAGGGCTGCTGAAGGGTACTGAGTGACCTTGCATACTAAAGAGGCAGTGCCACTTACAAACCAGAGAACACCAGGATCTGCAGAGCATTACAGAGCAGGGAGCTCTGGAAATCCCTGTAGCTGGGGACCCAGCTGAGCCCTAAGCCCCAGGCAGCCCAGACCCCAGTGCTGAGAGCAGGATTACACAGAACAAGCCCCACTCATGTCCTGCCTTGAGAATTCCTATGTTCATCCAGTGCTCAAACCTGCCCCGTCAAATTCCCTGCAGAGCCCAATGGACATTCCCCTGCACCTGCTCTCACCTGCTGCTCCCACACTCCAGCCTCTCGCTGTCCCAGCTGGAAATCCTCTGCCAGGGACACTGCCTGGGCGCAGGTTTCCGGGTGACGTACCCAGACCCAGCTCTGGATTTCCTCGGGCAGGATGGTCAGGAACTGCTCCAGGATCAGCAGCTCCATGATCTGCTCCTTGGTGCGGATCTCTGGCTTCAGCCATCGATGAGAGAGTTCCCGTAGGCGGCTGCAGACCTCTCGGGGCCCTTTGGCCTCCTGGTAGCGGAATTGCCTGAAGTGAAGGCGCTGCATCTCTGTGCTGATGTTGCAGCCTCGCAGGATGGCTGCCTTCACCTTCCCATAGTCTCGGGCGTCTCTGGCATCCAGGCTGCTAATGGCCTGTTGGGCTTTTCCAGTGAGGGATGGCAGGAGTCGGGTCACCCACTCTCTTCTGGGCCAATGGCAGGCTTCAGCCAGTCGCTCGAAGGAAGCCAGATAGACCTCGATGTCATCCTCTGGCTCAAGCTGTGGCAGCTGAGGGTTTCCCAAGGCAGGGTCTGGAGCTGATACAATTTCAGGAGAGGTCTGTCGGGCCTGCAGCACCTGCCGTTGCTGGGACATCCCTTCTTGTGGCTCTGTCTTGACCTGGTGTAGTCTAATTCGGGACCATCTGGGAGTTACCGTTATGGGGGGTGCCACAACGGGATCTTTTGCAGCCCGCTCGGATTCCTTCCCCGGTCCTGGTTCCAGAGGATCTCGCTTTTCCATTTTCTCTTTAGTGGGCCCCACCTGCTGCAGCCGAGCCTAGACCTGGAGGTGCAGGGGAAGTTGGCCCGCCTGCTCTGCAACCGCTCTCTGTTTTGGGGTTCGGCCTTTTCCCGGCTAGGGTCTAGGCTCTAGTTCTCAAACCTGCTTCCCTCCTTCGGGCCCCTCTTGGAAACACTGGGTAACCTGCAACAAAACAGTTCATGTGGATTTTCCTGTGTGACGGGAGAGTGACCCACAATACACAAAAGGTAAAAGAGACCCTGCCTCAACTTCCCCAAACACCCACTGGGCTGTCCCCTCCGCTCCCACCCAGCTCCCACTCCCCTCCTCTGACCCTCGCCTACCCCCGATTTCCGCAGGGGCTGGGAGTGTAGGGCTCCCGACACAAAGAAACGCAGCGGCTCCTTTCCCAGCAGGGACTGGGAGACAGGAACTCCCCCCGGCGAACGCAGGGTTAATCCCCCCTCTGCACGGCGAGGACTGGCCACCATCGCTGTCAGTCAGCTGGAGAGGCGGCTTAACCCTTCCCTGCGCTCCCTCCGCTGCTTCCCAGCCGGCCCCACGGCCGGAGCTGGCGTCTGCACAGCGCTGCGAGCAGGGAGGGCGGAGCCCGGCCGCGCAGCTCGGCCCGGGGGAATCCGGCCGGGAGAGCGGGGCGGTGCTTGGCTGGGGTCCGGCCCTCGGCGCCAGGTGCACAGGCGCTGCCAGCTGCTTCTGGATGGGATTTGCAATCCCCGTCCTGCTCTAGGGCTCATGTAAACGCTGCTGAAACAGGCTGCAGGGAGGAAACCAGGCGCTGGTTTGGGACCTGTCGGTAGAGCCTTGCTCGTTCTGCGCCCCTTGCAGCGGGCGTAACGGGAAAGAGGGAGTCATCACAGCCTAGAAACCTCAGGCTGCACGGGACCTCCAGAGGTCATCTAGTCCAACTCCCCTACCTCCGAGGCAGGACCCAGTGTCTCTCCATCTCCCGCTACAGGGCTTTGTCTAGTCGAGCTGCTGAGCACAAATGAATGAAGGACTCAGAGAAGAACGGCTTTCGTTGCCTAGCCACTAGTGCTAGGTGCCTGGGCAACACATAGGGGATTGGAATGGCTCATGTGTGAGCCTACGTTGTCTAGTTGATATTCCTGACACCTGGTGGGACGATTCCCGGGGCTGGAGTGCTGAATCCGTGGGTACAACCTATCTGGGAAGGGTGGAGTGGACAGAGGGGGAGGGGTACTCTATGTCCAAAATGGGATTGCCTGTTTCTGAATCATTGGTAACACAGAAGAAAATGATCCGGAATGCTTATGGATCATGTCCAGGTAATGCACACAATGTGTGTTAGCTGGTGTCTGCTACAGCCCCTCTAATCACACTAGGGTACTGGATGACTAGCTCCTCGTGCTCTGTAACAGGACAGATTGCCCCTTTGAGGCCCTGGAGGGAAGCTGATCCGGCAGGTGCTGGGAAACAACTAACCCAGCTGAACAGCACCTAGGGCTTGGGTCTGATTCCTAGCTTGAGGCTATAAATGAGGGTCCAGGTAGCTGAGGGAGGCAGGGCCCAGGAGAGAGCTGAGAGTACACTTTCTTGGGGCTGTATCCGAAGGCTCCGAGAGGGTGAACCCCCCTGAACTGAGGGAGGTCCTTCCCATTTAGCTACTGGAGGCTAGGTGGCCCCAGAGCCTCAGCCCAGAACACAACTATTTTTGCTTTTATTACTCCACGCTTGCTTTCTGTTTGTATGTTGGAGAATAAACAAAGCCCTGAGGAAAGGGCTACAAATGGAACTGAGTGGGGCTGAGTGCTACTCAAAGACACCAGCTGCCGTGCACCAATCTATAATGTGTAGTAGAGAGAAAAACTGTGTGATCATGGGGGACTTTAATCTGAGAAACGTACAGCTGGAAGTCTCATGCTGCCATTACTAAAACATTCCTGGAATTTCTGAACATTACAGCTAACAATTTCCTAAGTCAAAAAGTGTTGCATTCAACATGGCGGAATCATATATTGGACCTCATCTTGAGAGATAAAGAGGAACTGATCACAGAACTATTAGTTAATGGTAGCTTAGGTACAAGTGGTCATGGTATGATCACATTTATAATGTGCAAATAGAATACAGTCCAGACCAGTAATTATATATATAATGCTTTAAAAGAGCCAGTTTCACAAAGGTGCAAACAGTTACAAGCCAAATCAGCTGGGAGAAAGAATTTAATCGGAAAAACTTGAATGATAATTAGTATTTAAAAACACTTTACTAGATGCCTGGAAAGCCACAATCGAGGAAGAAGGCCATATTGTTTAAAAAACCGACATGGTTTACAGGGGAAGTGAAGGCAGCTATAAATAACAAAAAATGATAGATCACAAATGGAAGAAAGAGGAAGTTGATAATATAAATCAGAAGCTAGGAACTGTAGAAAACTGATAAGGGAGAAATCTGTCACTAGCAGAGTTAAGGAAAATAAGGAGGAGGTTTTTTTAAATTATAGTAGGAACAAAAAGAATCCTGACAGTGGTATCGGTCCCTTCCCAGATGGAAATGGTAGAAATATCAGTAACAATACAGAAAAGGCAAAAGTGTTCAATAAATATTTCTGTTCTGTATTTGGAAAAAACAGATGATATAGTCTCATCATAAGGTGATAACACTCTTTGGATTTGTACAAGATGGAACACCACCAACAGTGCTGCCTAGTGAGCAGGCAGGGGTGTGGCAGGTCACCTCTCAGTTGCAAATATCATCCTGTCCTTCAATGTACCTTCAAGGGTTTCCAGTCCTTCCCTTTAGCACGGGGACTTTGTGGGTCTGGGCCCTTGAACGGTCAGGGTCTTCCCCAGGTAGGTTCTTCCCCAAGGTGAAGCTCCTGTTGTTCTCATGTCTTCTTGGAATGGGTAGGGAAGCACTGCCCTCTCCACCGGGCTCCAGTCCAGGGCCCAATGGTGGGCAATTACGCGCTGCACCTTGGGGTGCTAATCAGCCCCCTCCCCCAACCACTTCCTACACAAGTCTCCTTTTCCCCACAGTAACAGAGAGTCCTGTGGCACCTTTAAGACTAACAGATGTATTGGAGCATAAGCTTTCGTGGGTGA
Source organism: Malaclemys terrapin pileata (assembly GCF_027887155.1). Lineage (NCBI taxonomy): Eukaryota > Metazoa > Chordata > Testudines > Emydidae > Malaclemys > Malaclemys terrapin. The sequence continues at coordinate 6,241,899 of NC_071524.1, forward strand.
ATGCCCACTTCGTCGGATGCATGTGACATGGAAGTTTATGTTCCAATACATCTGTTAGTCTTAAAGGTGCCACAGGACTCTCTGTTGCTTTTTACAGATCCAGACTAACACGGCTACCCCTCTGATACTTTTCCCCACAGTGTAAATCAAAAAGTCTCAAGTAAAGTCTCTGACCTGCACAATCAGTCCTCTGCCTCTTTTTTGTAGGTTTGCTCAAGTCTCTGGCAATGAGCTCCTGGGCTGTATTTCTCCCAAGAATTTAGAGCAGCTATCTGCTCCCTTCCATTGCCTGCCTCCTTCTGAGCTCCTCTGCTTCTCCTTTCAAGCCCCTCCTCCAGCTTGTTCATGCTTTGCAGGTGTGGTTGTGGGGGGGCTGCCTGGGCCCGGAGCTTTTCCTTAACACCTTGCTCTTCAGTGTGCAGTTTGTACGCGTCATCATACCATTCCACTAGTATCTCACAAGGATGTTAAACAGCAGCTACTAAAGTTAGACATTTTAACATCAGCAGGTCCAGACAACTTCATCCAAGAGTTATAAAAGAGCTGGCTGAGGAGCTCACTGGACCATTAATATTGATTTTCAATAAGTCTTGGAACACTGGGGAAGTTCCAGAAGACACACAGAAAGCCAATATTGTGCCAATATCTAAAAAGGATAAATGGGATGACTCAGATGATTATAAGCCTGTCAGTCTGACATCGATCCCAGGCAAGATAATGGAACGGTTGATATGAGACTTGAGTAATAAACAGTTAACATAATTACAGTAATACCAATCAACATGGGTTTATGGAAAATAGATCCTGTCAAACTAATTTGATTTTTTTATGAGATTACAAGTTTGGTTGATAAAGATAATAGTGTTGATGTAATATACTTAGACTCCTGTAAGCTATTTGACTTGGTACCACACAACATTTTGATTAAAATTCTAGAACAATATAAAATTTAGCCCACATTAAATTGATTAAAAGCTGTCTGATAGATCTCAAAATGTAATTATAGACATGGAATCATTATTGAATGGTTGTGTTTCTAGTGGGATCCTGCAGGGATTGGCTCTTGGCCCTACACTGTTTAACATTTTTATTAATGACTTGGAAAAAACAAAATCATCACTGATGAAGTTTGCAGATGACACAAAAATTGAGGGAGTGGTAAATTATGAAGAGGACAGGTCACTGGTATAGCACAAGCTGCATCGCTTGGTAACCTGGGCACAATCAAACAACATGTGTTTTAATATGGCTAAATGTAAATGTATCCATCTTGGAAAAAAGAACACAGGCCAGACTTACGGGCAGGGTGAGGGGAACGGACTCTGTCCTGGGAAGCAGTGGTACTAAAAAATACCTGGGGGTTGTGGTAGATAGTCAGTTGAACATGAGCTCCCAATGTGACACTGTGGCAAAAAAGGCTAATGTGATCCTTGGATGCAGCTGCTGCTGGAATACTATGTCCAGTTCAGGTGTGTACAATTCAAGAAGGATGTACATAAATTGTAGACAATTCAGAAAAGATCCATAGGAATGGTTAAAGGATTAGAAAACCTGCCTTAGAGTGATAGACTCAAGGGGCTTAATCTATTTAGCTGAATCAAGAGAAGGTTAAGGGGGGACTTGATCACGGGCTATAAGTACCTACATGGGGAGCACAGATTTAACAAAGGGCTCTTCAAGCTAGCAGAGAAAGGTAGAACACAATCCAATGGCTGGAAGTTGAAGCTAGACAAATTCACACTGGAAATAAGATATACATTTTTAACAGCGAGGGGAATTAACCTTTAGAACAATTTACCAAGAGTTGTGGTGAATTCTGCATCCCCGACAATTTTTAAATCATGATTGGCTGTTTTACTACAATATCTGCTCCAGGAATTATTTTGGGGAATGTTCTCTGGCCTGTGCTATACAGGAGGTCATGCAGCCATAGGCCTTAAGGCCAGAATTGACCACCAGATCATCCAGTCTGACTTCCTCTATACTACAGGCCACCAGCACCACCCAGCACCCACACTCTAAACTCAATACCTAAAATTAGGCCAAAGTGTTACAGTCCTGAGGAGACTCAACTATTACGTTGCACAGGCAGATAATAGGAAGGATCAAGGTACACCAGTACCTGAGGCTCCCACAATGGCAGAGAAATGATTACGTGCGATACATCCAAATAATCCTGGCATGTGACTCACTCAGAGGAAGGCAAAGGCCAAGGCAAAGGAAAAAACAAAAGCCCAAGGTCACTGCCAATCTGACCTGGAGAAAAATTCCTTCCTGATCCTACATATGGTGATCAGTTAGACTCTGAGCATGTGGGCAAGAACCAGCCAGTCAAGCACCTGAGAGACAGAATACCTCAACCCAGCTCACCTAGTGTCCCATCTCCAGCCATGCTTTAGGATGCTTCAGATGAAGGGGATAGCAAAACCCTCCCATAATACATTGGGGAGTGGGGGAATCCCTTCTTTATCCCTACAAGTGGATTGCTTTATGAGCTGGATGCACGCAAACAATATGTGTTTTAATATAGCCAGCTGTACATCTAGGAGCAAAGAATGCGGGCCACACTTACAGGGTGGGGGACTCTATCCTGGGAAGCAGTGACTCTGAAAAAGATTTGGGGGTCATGATGGATAAGCAGCTGAACATGAGCTTCCAGGGGAATGCTGTGGCCAAAAGGGCTTAATCCTTGGCTATCAAGTAGGTGTAGAGTTTGTGTTACCTTTGTATTTGGCACTGGTATAACCACTGCTGGAATACTGTGTCCAGACCTCAATTCAAGAAGGATGCTGATAAACTAGAGAGGGTTCAGAGAAGAGCCATGAGAATGATTGAAGGGTTAGAAAACCTGCCTTACAGTCACAGACTTCAGAAGCTCAATTTATTTAGCTTAACAAAGAGAAGGTTAAGGGGTGACTTGATCACAGTTTATAGATTTCTACATAGGGACAGTGCATAAATCCTGTGGGCTGGCCTCTGTAGCTCCTGCACCAGCCATCACAAGGGCGTTAGTTGGCTTTGGAGTGAGCCTGTAACTCTCTGGCTTGGGCCTCAGTGAGGAAGAACTTCTGAGGCTCCTAGACTCTACTAGGGCAGAAATGGAGCCTTCTCCTCTGAGCCCCAGTCTTCATCCCCTTCTTCCTCCTTGCACTGATTTGTCAAAGTACCCCACTGTGATAGGAGATGGACTGCTCCTCTGCCTGCGGGTGGGTGGACTGCTTTGCCAGTGGTGCCTTGTAGATATGCCTCTCCTCTGTAATTCTCAGGCTCTGGCTCCACGGTGACATATCTGGCTTATGCCCAGGTCACAGGGTGTGTGTGGTCGTGCAAGTGACTGTGCTTATGGAGGGTGCTCACACTGAGATTGAGAAGAGGTGGGGGTGTATCTCTCTGGGGAGCTCCCAGGTTGAATCAGATGTCTCATAGAAGGCCAATGCCCCACAAGGAAGACGGGCTGAGCATAGGAGGTGAATGATGGCTTGGCCACCTGCAGTAAGGCCGCCTCCTGTGTCTGCTGTTCACCCAGCATGTGTCATATCCTCATAGCCCATATCAGGGTAACAAGCCCTGTGGACAGAGGGGAAACGGTAGATGTGGTATATCTTGACTTTAGTAAGGCTTTTGATACTGTCTCACATGACCTTCTCATAAACAAACTAGGGAAATACAACCTAGATGGAGCTACTATAAAGTAGGTGCATAACTGGTTAGAAAATTGTTCCCAGAGAGTAGTTATCAGTGGTTCACAGTCATGCTGGAAGGGCATAATGAGTGGGGTCCCGCAGGGATTGGTTCTGGTTCTGGTTCTGTTCAATATCTTCAATGATTTAGATAATGGCATAGAGAGCACACTTATAAAATTTGTGGATGATACCGAGCTGGGAGGGGTTGTAAGTGCTTTGGAGGATAGGATTAAAATTCAAAATGATCTGGACAAACTGGAGAAATGGTCTGAAGTAAATAGGATGAAATGCAAAGTACTCCACTTAGGAAGGAACATTCAGTTGCACACATACAAAATGGGAAATAACTGTCTAGGAAGGAGTACTGCGGAAAGGGATCTGGGGGTCATAGTGGATCACAAGCTAAATATGAGTCAACAGTGTAACGCTGTTGCAAAAAAAGCAAACATCATTCTCGGATGTATTAGCAGGAGTATTGTAAGCAAAACACGAGAAGTAATTCTTCCGCTCTACTCCGCGCTGATTAGGCCTCAACTGGAGTATTGTGTCCAGTTCTGGGTGCCACATTTCAGGAAAGATGTGGACAAATTGGAGAAAGTCCAGAGAAGAGCACCAAAAATGATTAAAGGTCTAGAAAACATGACCTATGAGGGAAGATTGAAAAAACTGGGTTTGTTTAGTCTGGAGAAAAGAAGACTGAGAGGGGACATGTTTTCAAGTACATAAAAGGTTCTTACAAGGAGGAGGGAGAAAAATTATTCTTCTTAACAGCTGAGGATAGGACAAGAAGCAATGGGCTTAAATTGCAGCAAGGGCAGTTTAGGTTGGACATTAGGAAAAACTTCCTGTCAGGGTGGTTAAGCATTGGAATAAATTGCCTAGGGAGGTTGTGGAATCTCCATCATTGGGGATTTTTAAGAGCAGGTTGGACAAACACCTGTCAGGGATGGTCAAGATAATACTTAGTCCTACCTTGAGTGCAGGGGACTGGACTTGATGACCTCTCAAGGTCCCTTCCAATTCTATGATTCTGTCACTCAGAGCTTCCCACCCACCCTGACCAAGGCCTGGTAGGAGCCCCTTTCATCCCTCATCCTTTTCTTCATGATCAGCCAGGAGGATGAGACTGTTTCAGAGTTACCTTGCCCATTTTACCCCGAGTCTGGTGTTATTTGGTGTTTCCTCACACTCTTGTGATTTGTGGCATCTGCTGTGCGAGATTTACACTACACAGAATGGCCACTACCTCCCTCTACTTTCAACAGGGATGAAGACAAACTGCCTTTAGTCAATCTGGCCACACTTTTCCTACAGCCTTTGCATGCAGAAGTGGGGCTGCCCATAAGTCAAAATGGCCACCATCTCCCAGTGTTTTCAATGGGACTGAAGCCAGAGGTTAGGAGGGGGCCTGGGGAGTCCCCCTTGGAGATGCTGACCCAGAAGTTCATAGAGTCTTTGATTATAAGGCCAGAAGTCCCTGTGATCCTCTCGTCTGACCTCTCGCATAACACAGGCCATAGGACTTCCCTGAACTAATTCCTGTTTGAACTAGAGCATTATTGCTTGTGCACTTCTGGTTAAATGTTGATCCTGGTACATTCAGACTTACTCAGGGGTGGGAGACTCATAACCCAGAAGGAAAATTTGGATTTTTTTTTAAATCTCATGATCGTTAAGCCACTCTCATGATTGTTGAATGTTTGGGATTGGCCCTACAGGCGATGACCTCTCTTCTGTCCAGTAGAGAAAAGAAGTTGGGGCACTTGAGGCCTGATAATCTCACCAGCAGAGAGGTCATGGTATTAATAGTCTGTTGCAAACAGATGCCCCGTCTAACGAATTGTTCTGGGGTACAGCCAGTCTTTTCCCGTGAATCTTCCAGGCAGAGGGTGTTGTCTCCAGAATACACCGGTCATATCCACACAGCCCTGTCTTCTCCACCTTTTCTCCAGCTGCTGCCACTGCTGTTTGGATGGGGGATTCTGGGGCTGAGGCCTAGGGTCCCTGCTGTCCCCTGGAACCTCCCATTTGCCCAACAGACCACCTCTGGTTCTAACACAGGACCCTGCACATAATTTTTCTCCCTTTTCCTGATGGTGGCAGTTACAGGGTTTCCCTCCCATCCCATGTAACCTGCACCCAGGACGAGCAAAGCTTTAAGCCTTTATCAGTCTGAGTCAGGTCCCTTCTGATGTATAAGACCAGGGTCTACCTAGCCCCATCTAAAGTTTGGGCACTACAACTGCCAAAGCCCATAGTGACAATAATGCACCTGGTGCCTCTTGCCCTTGGTGTTCCAAGGTTTTCCCCAGACAGTTTTACAATCTTCCCAGAGCCCCTTGCTAGCTTTTGGTGTTACATTCCCACCCCTGCCAGGACCTGGGGGACCAGGTGAGCACCCTTGTGCTGCTCTGCTGAGCTTGCTGTTTCAACCTCTGATCTGTTTGCAAGGCTATTGTCCCAGTGAGATGGCTTCACACCCTCTTCCTTGCTCCTCAGATATGGCAGAACCCAGCATCTGACAGTCACTTCAGTTTATAGTTGGTCTCATGGAGGATAGGTCCATCAACAGCTATTAGCCAAGATGGACAGGGATGCAACCCCATGATCTGGGTGTCCCTAGCCTCTGACTGCCAGAAGTTGGGAGTGGACAACAGGGGATGGATCACTCAATGATTGCTTGTTCCGCTTATTCCCTCAGAAGCACCTGGCATTGGCTACTATGGAAAGGCAGGACTGGGCTAGATGGACCATTGGTCTGATCCAGTGTGGCCAGTCTTAGGTTCACATAGAGTCCAGAGAGGAAGCATAGAGAGGTAGTGACCCAGAGAGAGCAGTGTTGAAGGTGTGTATCCAGGAAGGGGCAGGTCGTGGCTGAAGCCCTGAAATTTCTTAGCAGAAGCCTGCAAATCTTCCCTGATGCCTTCAGAGCCATTTCTTCCATCAGAGCTTCTTCAGTCGGTGTTTGGAAAGTGATAAGTTGGCCGACAGCTCACTTGCTGGTTAGGGGTTGATGACACAGTGGTAACAATGCCAAAGTCCTGTCTACACTACAGCTTCCACTGTTGCTTCTGCCAACAGGGCTACACTGATGAATTACAGGTCCTCATTTTCCAACTGTACATGAGGCCTGTGTGCTGTGCACTCCTTAGCTCCTCTGGAGCTGCAGGGAAGCAGACATCCAGTCACAAAACACAGGACTCACCATCCCCAGTGGAAGTTGAAGTCTAAACTCTGGTTTTGCTTTGCTGGCTCATGGAGCCCAAAACTACAGAATATCACATCATCTACATGGGAACAGCAGAACGGCTGCTCCCAAGTAAGAGTAACTCTCTCAGGCACTCAGTGTGGATGCAAAGATGCTGGGCCTTCATTCTTAGGTTCTGGCTACCCTGGTTCTTCCCCCTGCAACATCTTGGGCTGGGTTCCTCCGAATGTTGCCTCCCCAACAAGGAAATGAAGCACTTATGTGGAGATGGGCAAGTGTTCTTCACTTACCAATGTAAACGCTGTAACAGTAAAACTGCCCCTGTGAATCGCTGGGCCACTTATTCCCATGGTGTACTGCTGGCTGGGCTGCAGTGAGAAAAGCAAAGCAGCACCGGGCTGCAGCTGGAGATACAAGGGCTGTCCTTGGATCACGTGTGTTACCAAGTGTCCCTGTTCTCAGCCAGAAACTAAACCCATCCGGGGAGACTGATAAAACATCATTACAGTGAGCTGGGACTCGACAGGGCAAGGAGCCAGGGCGACAACAGTGAGAATGGCAATGGGCAGCTACACAAGGGCCAAATCAAGAGTGGGTTTAACTGAGTCAAAGGAACAGGGAGAGAGAGGTAATTAAGTGTGCAGAGCAGTGATTGATTGACAAGGAGTGCTCTTCAGTACATTACAATCAAATCAGCAGGAAATAAATAAAAAACACCAGCAATTCAGAAGGGCAACCAATGAGGTAGGGAAGATCAGAAGATTTAAAACTAAGGCCCCAATCTTGCATTGAGCTACGCATGGGGACCCCAGTAGCCAGGCAGCATTCCAGAAGAATCTGCCCATGTGGAGCTCAGTGCAGGATTGGGGTCGCCTGATCAAAATCTCACACCAACAAAACTGAATCAGCAGTTGTGCTGATGGGCAGCTGAGCCAAGGAGCAACTGTGTGGTCTGGACAACGCAACGCACTAAAGAGAGTTAACAGGATAGGAGCAGAAAACCGGGGGGCAATGACTAAGTACAGAAGAGTACACAGAGAATGTAAATGCTTAGGCTGAGATAAGAGTCAGCTGGAAGAGCCAGTCGGGTGAGCGGGAGGCAGGGAGTCAATGCAGCAGACTTGGGCCCTGGTTACACGCGGCTGCTGGGAAGAGATGATAGAGGGCTCTGAAGCTCTGGTGAGGCTAGGTGCCACTGAATAGGGCAGAGTGTGGAAGAAGGTGGCTGTGCGGGGCCATAGAGGCAGAACTGGTTGGCAGTGGGGTAGGAGGTAGAGCTGGCCCAATGCCTTCCCCTGGTGGTGCTGTTCCTGGTACCACTGGGACTGGGGCCTGCCAGCCTCGCCGGGTCTGCCTTCACTACAGAGTTAACTTGAGTTATCTGCACTCCAGTGACTCCTCCCGAGTGAGCCAAGCTTGGCTGAGAACAGCCACGCTGCTGTGCCCACACAGGCTCTGCGCTCCCTCGAGTACAGCGCTATGGCTTCTGGGCACACGCATTTCCCAGTGAGTAGTGGGAGAACTTGTCTGTCCTTTCTGGGCACGCTAGGGGACTTGTGGGAAGGCCCTGGAAAACTAGTGATATGCAAGTGACAAGCCTGGAGCCACACTACAGAGGGGCTGTGTTAGCAGCTGATGAGTTGTGCTCCAGTTTTAGCCTATGCCCCCTCCTTGGGCTGGCCAACTTGGGGTCACAGCACCACTGCACCCCACTTAAAGGTACTGTATGTGGACGGGACTCGAGTGAGGGAGAACACTTGAGTTACAAGAAGTTAATTTGCGGTGAAGACAAGCCCCTAGAGTGGCCCTCTCCTCACTAGTTCAAGCAGGAAGGAGCAAGTCACTGCTGGGGCAGTTCCGGAATTGGGACACCTCAGAGGACTACGGTGAAGCCCCAATTCATGCCCCCTGGTGTCCGTGAGGGGGATGGTTCTGTTCGTGGGCATGGGGCTAGCTTCTCTCAGGCCCTGCTTCACGTTATTATACACACACGACCGGAGCGGAGCCCTCTGTTGGGAGGGTCTCACTTGTCCATGGCTGCGGCTCTGGCATGGATTCTCAGGTGACGGGCCAAAGAGGATTTGTTACTGAAGCTCTTCCCGCACTCGGTGCAGGGGAAGGGCCGTTCCCCGGTGTGGGAGCGCTCGTGAATGGCGAGGTAAGCCAGGTACTTGAAGCTCTTCCCGCACTCGGCGCAGGGGTAGGGCTTCTCCTGTGTGTGAGTCCTCTGATGCATCGTCAGGTTGGAGAGTTGGCTGAAGCGCTTCCCGCACTCGGCGCAGGGGTAGGGACGCTCACCCGTGTGGGAGCGCTGGTGCTTGTTGAGGTCCGAGGGGTTGGTGAAAGTTTTCCCGCACTCGTCACAGGAGTAGGGTCTCTCCCCTGTGTGCAGCCTCTGGTGTGTAATGAGCGTGGAGAGGTGGCCAAAGTTCTTCCCACATTCGGCACAGAAATAGGGTTTCTCTCCCGTGTGGGTTCTCTGGTGGGTTTTGAGATGGGTCAGTCTGTTGAAACTCTTCCCACATTCAGGACAGGGATATGGTCTGTCCTTCTCATGAACTCTCCCGTGGGCCGTGAGCGCCTGCTTCTCCCAGAACCTTTCCCCACAATCTCGACATTTATGGGGCTTCTCTGTCCTGTGAACGCTGTTCTGATGGTGAAGGTCCCCTGTGGCCTGAGATCTCCCCGGTGCAGGAGGTTGGATTAGTCTCCTGAATCCACTCTCCCGTTCCCCTAGGGGATCTGGCTCATTCCCCGCTGGGCTCCTCTTCTGCCTCTTGCAGGCTCCTTCCTGCTCAGGTCTGTGGTTAATGCTCTCTCCTGAATCCCGCAGAGAGATGCTGGGGGGCTGAAGGTTTTCAGGCTCTTCGTCATGAGGCTGCTCCTCAGTCCTGCTCAGGATCCTGGCATCTGCTGGATGGAAGAGAGAATCCAGAGATTATTTCATCTCTCGTATTTCCAAGTGGAAGTGGCTGAGGCTCCTCACATCCTTCCACTGGACAGACCCCAAAGAAGAGCCAAACAGTCAGCCATGCAGAAATAGGGAGCTGTGGAAGGGCACAAGCAGGAAGCCCCACATCACTTTCTCCTTCCTCTTTACCCAGGGCCCACGATAGCTTTTCCTCAACTCCCAACATTTCCCTCTCCCTCTGCTCCAGCCCCTCAATTCCCCTCCAAGCTCCCCCTCTCTCTTCCCTCTTCTCCTGACCATAGACCAGGGTTGGGCAAACTATGGCCCGTGGGCCAGATCCGGCCCGTCAGGGCTTTGGATCCAGCCCACGGGACTGCTACCCCCATGGCACTGTGGGCCCCTGGCCACTCCCGGAAGCACCCGGCACCATGTCCCTGTGGCCCCAGGGCTGGGGGCAGAGGGCTCCGTGCGCTGCCCTCGCCTGCAGGCACCGCTCCCTGCAGCTCCCATTGGCCGGGAACAGGGAACCACGGCCAATGGGAGCTTCGGGGGAGGTACCCGCAGGTGAGGGCAACACACGGAATCCTCTGCCTCCCCTGCCCTCCCCCAGGGGTCACAGGGACGCGGTGCTGGCCGCTTCTGGGAGCGGCACGGGGCCAGGGAAGCCAGGGAGCCGACCTTAGCCCTGCTGGGTGCCACTGCCACCCCAGAGCTGCTGCAGGTAACTAGCGCCAGGCCAGAGCCCACACCCTGAACCACATCTGCACCCAAACCCCCTGCCCTGAGCCCCCTGCTGCACCCCAACCCCCTGTCCTGAGCCCCCTGCTGCAGCCCACACCCCTCCTGCACCCCAACCCGCTGCCCTGAGCCCCCACCTGCACCCCGCACTCCTCCTGTGCCCCAACCCCCTGGCCTGAGCCCCCTCCTGCACCCCGTACTCCTCCTGCACCCCAACCCCCTGCCCTAAGCCTCTTCCTGCACACCGCACCCCCCCACACCCCACACTCCCTCCCGTACACCAACCCCCTGCCCTGAGCCCCCTCCCACACTCCTCCTGCACCCCAACCTCCTGTCCTGAGCCTCCTCCTGCCCTGAGCCCCCTCCTGAATCTCACACCCCTCCTGCTCCCCAACCCCCTGCCCTGAGCTCCCTGCCACACTCTGCACCCCAACCCCCTGCCCTGAGCCCCTTCCTGCACATCGCACCCCCTCCCACACCCCAGGTCAGGGATAGTGGTCACAGGTGAGGGGGTATTTAACACCGGCTAAGAGGTCTCAGGCTGACAAGGGCTACCCAACCTGGATGAGGAGTTAGGCAACGGGGGACGCAACCCACTGTGCTCTTCCTGAAAACGCATTGCAGCTGCAGGCACTGCAATAGGGGCAAGGAAAATATTCTGCTCAGACAGCTTCTGCACAGAGCCCCGCAGCTGGGTCACATGGTGGGAAACACATCTGAGCCCTCCCTATGCTACAGCTCCCACCATTGCTACCCCGGGGGCAGGGCGGGCGGTGCCCCACTGACAGATTACAGCTGTGGGGGATTTCCAGTTTATTGCCAGGGTTGGGTCACGTTCCTTTTGGGCCTCCACGATAACATCCCTGGAGCTTCCTGCAGGCCCTTCCTGCGGAGATACCCCTCATTCTCACTCAGCCAGCCAGAACTGGGAGAAAATAAATCACACCCTCTCTGCTGAGAATCTGACCCCCACCACCCGCCTAACTCACTACCCAGAGGAGAGGAAGGGTCCATCCTGCCTCAGTCTCCCAGCTGAGCGCTCAGTCCATGGATGTGGTGAGGGAAGGGGCTTCCACCAGACCTGGCCAGGATGCATGGGAAGCCCTGAATGATATGGGCCTTGAGGAGACAGCTCCTGCTGGGTAACACCACAGAATAGGACCCACACAAGGAGGGTTCACAACCATGCTGGCTACAGGGCCACCCAGCTCCCACAGTCCCATCCCCACTGCCTGGGCCACTTGTCATCTAGGAGACACCCACTGGCCACCCTAACCCCACACACAGCCTCCCACGTTCTCCAATCCTGCTGGGGAGCCCCCCACGGCCTGAGCCAGCCACTCCCCTGTTTTTTCCACACACACTCAGCCTGAGGGACCCCCTTCCCCGTTGTCCCTGCAGTGCCCCCGGGAAGACCCGCCCCAGTCCCCTTCACGAGCTCGTTACCCATTTGTTGTCCAACTCGGGGCCCCTTTCCAGGGGCGCCTGGCAGCTCATACTTCCTCAGTGCTGCCTCCTCCGGAGATCCCCATGCGGGATGGGGCTGTGGTGGCTCCAGCTGGGTGCTCTGAGATTCCCATAATGCTTCAGGGGCATCCATCTCCTCTGGGGTCACGTCCTCAACCTTCACACGCACTGTGACCTGGGAACCAACCACATGGGTCACCGGGCAGCCAGGGGCTGGGAGTCGGGGGGGGGAATCATACCTGAATTGTGCCCGTGGCAAAGGGCACCCTCTCCTCAGGAAGAAGCTGCTTTGGCCAGCAGGTCCTGTACCTAATGGGATAGGTAACAGGAATGGGAGGCTGAGGCTGTGAAGTATGAGCCTGGGAGGAGCTTGGACCTCAGGGAGAGGCAGGCTCCCCAGGACGCCATCTCTGGGAGGAGCTGAAGGAAAGGAGCCATGCCCTGTCACGCAGGACCCTTTGGTAATTTTACTAGTACCTGCAGCTACTACGCCACTCATGTCCTGCGAGGTGAGGCAGCTCAGGAGACACCCCTACCCCACGGACATGTCGGCTGCATGTGAAACACAGCGGATGCTCAGGGCTGGGTCCCTAGGATCAGGCCATGCTGCATTGCCTCCTAACAGCACACGCTGGATTCACACGGACCCCAGTCTGTTAATGAGGCTCCGTATCAATTCAGATGTTGGGGGAGGCCACTGCACTCTCCCAGCAGCTGCAGGTACTAGTGAAATTATTGCCCAAGGGTCCTGCATGACTCTGCATAAGGGAGGTATAAAGTAAAGGGAGGTATATAAGGTATAAAGTGACATTTATACCCAGAGAGAACAGCAGGGTGTGCAGAGCAGGGAGCTGTGAAAATCCCTGTGGCTGGGGACCCAGCTGAGCCCTGAGTCCCAGACAGCCCCGACCCCAGTGCTGAGAGCAGGATTACACAGAACAAGCCCCACTCACATCCTGCCTTGAGAACTCCCTGTGTTCACCCAGCACCCAAACCTGCCCCGTCAAATTCCCTGCAGAGCCCAATGGAGCCCCCTGGACATTCCCCTGCACCTGCTCATACCTGCTGCTCTCATATCCCCGCCTGTTGCAGTCCTACCTGGAAATCCTCGGCCAGGGACACTGCCTGGGCACACGTCTCTGGGCAATGTTCAGAAACCCAGCTCTGGATTTCTTCTGGCAGGATGGTCAGGAACTGCTCCAGGATCAGCAGCTCCATGATCTGCTCCTTGGTGCGGATCTCCGGCTTCAGCCATCGATGGGAAAGTTCCCAGAGTCGGCAGAAAACTGCCCGGGGCCCCTCGGCCTCCTGGTAGCGGAACTGCCTGAAGCGCTGGCGCTGTGTCTCCATGCCAATGTCGCACCCTCGCAGGACAGCTGTCTTCACCTTCCCATAATCTCCAGCATCTCTGGCATCCAGGCTGCTAATGACCTGCCGAGCTTTTCCACTGAGGGCTGGCACAAGGCGGGTCACCCACTCTCCTCTGGGCCACTGGCAGGCTTCAGCCACTTGCTCGAAGGAAGCCAGATAGGCCTCAATATCCTCCTCTGGGGTCAAATCCAGCAGCGGAGGGTTTTTTGATGCAGGGACTGATGTCAGCACAACCTCAGCAGGTGTCCGTAAGCTCTGTAGCTCCTCCTGAAGTTGATCTTTCCAATACTGGGACATCCTGTCACACTGCTCAGTCCTCAGCTGTCGCCATCCGGTGCGGGACCATCGAGGATTTACTGAGATGGTTGATCCCAGGACTGGCTCCTTCCCGTCTCTCTCCAGTTCATTCCCTGCTTTGGGGCCCGTTGGCTCTGCCGTTTCCATATTCTCTCACGAAGTCTGGATGTGGAGACCCAGGAGCTGCTGATCTGTCTTCAGGGACCAGCTTATCCCTGCTGGGGTCTGTGCTCTAGTTCTCCAACTTGCGTCCCTCCCTCAGGCCTTCTGGACACGTCCAGGCTCCTGGGGGGGCTGCAGCAAAACAATTCATCAGGATGTTACTGTGTGATGGGAGAGTCAGAATCACAACAAACAGAAGGGAAAAGAGAGACCTAGTCATGATTCACCCAAACACCCACCAACCCATAACCCCAGCTCCCTGCCCCCCAGCACAGACAGGCCCTGCCCCCACTCCACTGCCCACCCCCCATAACCCAGCTCCCTGCCCCCCAGCACACAGACCCTGCCCCCACCCAACTGCCCACCCCCCATAACCCAGCTCCCTGCCCACAGCACACAGACCCTGCCCCCACCCAACTGCCCACCCCCCCCCGTCCCCCAGCACAAACAGGCCCTGTCCCCACCCCACTGCCCATCCCCCACTCATAACCTCAGCTCCCTCCCCCCGCACAGACAGGCCCTGCCTCTACCCCACTGCCCACCCCTCATAACCCAGCTCCCTACCCCCCAGCACAGACAGGCCCTGCCCCCACCCCACTGCCCACCCCCCACCCATAACCCCAAGTTCCTGCCCCACAGCACAGACAGGCCCATCGCCCACCCATCACCCCAGCTCCCGGTCGCCCCCCTCACCTCGCCGCCCCGCCTGGACGCAGGGGGAGGCCGGTTCCCCAGACAAAGAGCTTCCGCTCCGGCCAGCGCAGGGTTAATCCCTCCGCGCGGGGATTGGCGACGATCGCTGTCAGTCAGGTCTTGCCCCGCCCCCTGCCCAGCTGGGCCTGTCTCCGGGAGCGGGTTCAGCGGGAGCCCGGTGCGACCCCACTCCACGGGGATAGGCACAGCCCGACGCGGGCAATTCCCAGCAGCTCCTACCGGGGTGCAAGTGGGGGTTCCCCTGCTGAGGTGTGGGGGCCTCTGTACTGGAGTTACAGGGCTGTGGGGGGCTCGGGGGCCTGGGCAGGGAGCTGGGGTTACAAGTTGGGGGGTGCTATTCAGTGGCTCATAGAGGAGCCTGTGCTGGGGCAGGGCAGGGAGCTGGGGTCCCAGGGCTGGAGGGGCTCAGGGAGCGACCTGTATGGGCTGGGGGTGATGTGCAGGGGGTTACAGCCCTGCACAAACACGTGTATTAAAGCCTGTACCTTAACTGGGGAGGGAGTTTATTAGAGTCCAGCCCATCCCCACCTGGGTCCTTATCATGGGGTGCCCTTTGCCACATCATATTGAAGTGGGAGCCAACTCTGCATGTTAAGAGCCTGTGTTTCAAAAGCGACAAGGAGTCCTGTGGCACCTTATAGACTAACAGACGTATTGGAGCATAAGCTTTCGTGGGTGAATACCCACTTTGTCAGATACATGTGTTTCAAAACTGTTCTGAAGTCCACACACAAGCACAAATTGCCATGAAAAATCATCAGGGCCCAGGGTAGGATTTTGGTGAAAATGGGGTCACTCACTCTGGGGGGTCCAGAGATACAGCACCTGGAGTAGAGGGTCCATACACTTTGCTTGTTCTCATAATGTTCTTGGCACACAGCTGTGGCTGAATCCATGCACCTGCGCCACACCCCACCAACTAGAGTTTACCCAATTGGGTTTGACCCCAGCTAGTGACCAATGCTCTGTGCCAGGCCAGGGAAGCAATATTTCAGCAGTTACTAGAGACTATGTGTGACTCTACAAATGGGCTCATGTGCCAGTGAAAGTGATTTATGCAGGCACTGTGAGACAGGCACACCAGGAGCCTGGGCGCTGACTCTGGTCGCTAGCTTTGTGGACAAACTCAACTCCTGTTATGGTCGGTGGGTGGCTTAGGAAGCTGGATGACAGCCCATGAACTAAGGCAATGCTGAGGAGCGTGAGCTCAAGTCTTCTGCTCAGCTGGTTTAGAGAATGGCTGATGGGCACATTGCCACCCTCTGCCTTTGTTCTTCTCCAGGGGGCTACTCTTGGAAGTAGTTCCCTGGGTGCAGGCTGTATTATAGAGGAGCACTAGGGCCCATTATCCAGAGTGCTCCAAAATCCATGTATGTAGGGAGACTGTCTAGAAAACATCCCCTCTGAGCAAGGCCCCAGCCTGTCCTCATCAGAGATAACAGGCCTGTATCCTTCCTGAGCGTTGGAGGACAGCAGGGAAAATGTCCAAGGGTAGCGTGGGGGAAACTCTAAGACCTTGTCTTCACTAGGAGAAAGGGTGAGTTGAAGCCAGACTTAGCAAACACGAGATAGCTCAGTGCAACCTGAACTTGAGAATTTCCCTAGTCAAAACAGCCCCCTGAGGACTCAGTAGTTGCTTACATCCATCCATCCTTATGGTAAGGAATCCTGGAACATCCCCTCCGTGAACCCGGATTGAACCTTGTACCAGACTGCTAGTACTGGCCAGAACCAGCATGCAGCAGAGTGGTGTGTGTAACCCAAGGCAGGGTGGGGCTCTGGTAGGCACTGAGAACATGCAGGGGGTGAAACACTCCTCTATTTCCCTGTCACCCCTGAGGAGACAGTGGCAGCTGTTCTAGTGGCCCTAAAACGCTACAGCCCATTACAAACATTATCATAGAGTGTGAGGCCTGGTCTACACTACAAGTTTAGGTCGACTTTAGCAGCGTTAAATCGAATTAAGCCTGGACACGTTCACACGACGAAGCCCTTTCTTTCGACTTAAAGGGCCCTTTAAACCGGTTTCTTTACTCCACCTCCGACGAGGGGATTAGCGATAAAATCGGCCTTAGCGGGTCGGAATTGGGGTAGTGTGGATGGAATTCGACGTTATTGGCCTCCGGGAGCTATCCCACAATGCTTCATTGTGACCGCTCTGGACAGCACTCTCAACTCAGATGCACTGACCAGGTAGACAGGAAAAGCCCCGCGAACGTTTGAATTTCATTTCCTGATTGCTCAGCGTGGAGAGCACAGGTGACCGTGATGGAGTCCCAGGATCGCAAAAGAGCTCCAGCATGGACAGAACGGGAGGTATGGGATCTGCTCGCCATATGGGGAGATGAATCAGTGCTAGCTGAACTCCGTAGCAGTAAACGAAATGGCAAAATATTAGAAAAGGCCTCCAAGGCCATGAAGGACAGAGGCCATAACAGGGACGCACAGCAGTGCCGCGTGAAAATTAAAGAGCTAAGGCAAGCCTACCACAAAGCCAGAGAAGCAAACGGAAGGTCCGGGGCAGAGCCACAAACTTGCCACTTCTACGCAGAGCTGCATGCCATTCTAGGGGGTGCAGCCACCACTACCCCAACAGTGTGCTATGGAGAAACACACAGGGAAGCGGGTATGGGGTACGAGGAAGATGAGGATGGAGATAATGTAGATAGCTCACAGCAGCAAGGAAGCGGAGAAACCGGTTTCCCCAACAGCCAGGATATGTTTATCACCCTGGACCTGGAACCAGTAACCCCCGAACTCACCCAAGGCATGCTCCCATCCCCTGAGGGCACACAGGGGACCTCTGGTGAGTGTACCTTTGTAAATATTACACATGGTTTAAAAGCAAGCATGTTTAATGATTAATGATTAATTTGCCCTGGCAATCGCGGCCAGTACAGCTACTGGAAAAGTCTGTTAACGTGTATGGGGATGGAGCGGAAATCCTCCAGGGACATCTCCAGAAAACTCTCCTGGATATACTCCCAAAGCCTTTGCAAAAGGTTTCTGGGGAGGGCTGCCTTATCCCGTCCGCCATGGTGGAACACTTTACCACGCCAGGCCAGTAGCACGTAGTCTGAAATCATTGCATAACAAAGCATGGGAGCGTATGGTCCCAGTGTTTGCTGGCATGCAGACAACATCCATTCCTTATCACTCTTTGTTATCCTCAGGAGAGTGATATCATTCACGGTCACCTGGTTGAAATGGGGCAATTTTATTAAGGGGACATTCAGAGGTGCCCCTTCCTGCTCTGCTGAACAGAAATATTCCCCGCTATTAGCCACGCAGTGGGGGGGGAGGGGTGAAGTGATCATCCCAGAGAATTGGGGGGGGGAGGGGAGTTAGTTGGGTTTGTGCTGCATGTTAACCCTGAAACCGCAGCCCCTCCTTTTACATTGCAAACCCATTTTAAATGGCCAACCCAACGGGTGCTTGGTATGGGAAATGAGAGCGCTACTGTTTAAAACCATTCCCACATGTTAAGAAGGTTAAAAAAGCCAAAAGACTGTGTCTTACCATGGCTGCCTGCAAGCCAAAATCTGTTGCCTGGCACTGCATGAGTGATCTCTCACACCTAACCAGCAGGCCCTCAATATAAGAGGAAAAATGCGACCTTGTAACGAAAGCACATGTGCTGTGTAATGTGAACAGCAAAATTTAACGTGAAAGAGTGTACCCATTGTTCTCTAAAATGTGACTTTTTTAACCACCTCTCCCTTCTCCTCCACCAGCTGCAAATGTTTCTCCTTCACAGAGGCTAGTGAAGATTAGAAAGAGAAAACGGAGGACGCGGGATGATATGTTCACGGAGCTCCAGATGTCCTCCCACGCTGCCAGAGCACAGCAGAATGCGTGGAGGCAGTCAATGTCAGACTACAGAAAAGCACAATATGAACGAGAGGAGAGGTGGCGGGCTGAATCGCAGGATGAACAGAGCAAGTGGCAGGCTGAAGATGATAGGTGGCATCAGCTTGCAGACAGAAGGCAAGAGTCGATGCTCCGGCTGCTGGAGCATCAAACTGATATGCTCCAGCGCATGGCTGAGCTGCAGGAAAGGCCGCAGGAGCAGAGACCGCCGCTACAGCCCCTGTGTAACCAACAGCCCTCCTCCCCAAGTTCCATAGCCTCCTCACCCAGACGCCCAAGAACACGATGGGGGGGCCTCCGGCCACCCAGTCACTCCACCCCAGATGATTGCCTGAGCATCAGAAGGCTGGCCTTCAATAAGAGTTAAAGTTTTAAACTGCATTGTGTCCTTTTCCTTCCCTCCTCCCCCACCCATCCCGGGCTACCTTGGCAATTATCCCCCTAGTTGTGTGATGAATTAATAAAGAATGCATGAATATGAAGTAACAATAACTTTATTGCCTCTGCAAGCGGTGCTCGAAGGGGGGAGGGGAGGGAGGAGTGGTTGGCTTACAGGGAAGTAGAGTGAACCGGGTGGGGAGGGGGGCGGAGGGTTCATCAAGGAGAAACAAACAGAAGTTTCACACCGTAGCCTGGCCAGTCACAAAACTCGTTTTCAAAGCTTCTCTAATGCGCACCGCGCCCTGCTGTGCTCCTCTAAGCGCCCTGGTGTCTGGCTGCTCGTAATCAGTGGCCAGGCGATTTGCCTCAACCTCCCACCCCGCCATAAATGTCTCCCCCTTACTCTCACAGATATTGTGGAGCGCACAGCAAACAGCAATAACAATGGGGATATTCTTTTCGCTGAGATTTGAGCGAGTCAGTAAGCTGCGCCAGCGCGCTTTTAAATGTCCAAATGCACATTCCACCACCATTCGGCACTTGCTCAGCCTGTAGTTGAACAGGTCCTGACTCCTGTCCAGGCTGCCTGTGTACGGCTTCATGAGCCATGTCATTAAGGGGTAGGCTGGGCCCCAAGGATCACGATAGGCATTTCAACATCCCCAACGGTTACTTTCTGGTCCGGGAAGAAAGTCCCTTCCTCCAGCTTTCGAAACAGAGCAGAGTGCCTGAAGACGCGAGCATCATGTACCTTTCCCAGCCATCCCACGTTGATGTTGGTGAAACGTCCCTTGTGATCCACCAGGGCTTGCAGCAGCATTGAAAAGTACCCCTTGCGGTTTATGTACTCGGTGGCTTGGTGCTCCGGTGCCAAGATAGGGATATGGGTTCCATCTATGGCCCCACCACACCATTGCAGCAAAGCCATCCACTATGACCTGCACGTTTCCCAGAGTCACTACCCTTGATATCACCAGGTCTTTCATTGCCCTGGCAACTTGGATCACAGCAGCCCCCACAGTAGATTTGCTCACTCCAAATTGATTCCTGACTGACCGGTAGCTGTCTGGCGTTGCAAGCTTCCACAGGGCTATCGCCACTTGCTTCTCAACTGTGAGGGCTGCTCTCATCCTGGTATTCTGGCGCTTCAGGGCAGGGGAAAGCAAGTCACAAAGTTCCATGAAAGTGCCCTTATGCATGCGAAAGTTTCGCAGCCACTGGGAATCGTCCCACACCTGCAGCACGATGCGGTCCCACCAGTCTGTGCTTGTTTCCCGGGCCCAGAATCGGCATTCCACGGCATGAACCTGCCCCAGTAACACCATGATTTCCACATTGCTGGGGCCTGTGCCTTGTGAGAGGTCTATGTCCATGTCAATTTCCTCATCACTCTCGTCGCCGCGCTGCAATCGCCTCCTCGGCTGGTCCTGGTTTTGCTTTGGCATGTCCTGGCTCTGCATATACTCCAGGACAATGCGCGTGGTGTTCATAGTGCTCATAATTGCCGCGGTGATCTGAGCGGGCTCCATGATCCCAGTGCTAGCTATGGCGTCTGGTCTGAAAAAAGGCGCGAAACTAGTATCTGACGGACCAGGGGAAGGAGGGAGGGAGGGAGGGGCGAGTGACGACATGGCGTACAGGTACAGGGAATTAAAATCAACAAAGGTGGCTGTGCATCAGGGAGAAACACAAACAACTGTCACACAGAATGCCCCCCCCCAAAGATTGAACTCAAAACCCTGGGTTTAGCAGGCCGTTTATTTCACGGAGGGAGGGGGAAGCAAATGAATACAGAACAAATTATTTTTTACATCTTAAGCTGGCAGACGATGGTGCAGCATGACTGATAGCCCTCGGCATCTTCTGGGTGCTTGGCAGAAAATACTGGGCGCTTGGCAGTTAGCCATCATCGTCAAGATGGTTCAATAGGACTGAGCATGTCTGCCCAGGTGCCTCTGATCAAACCGCAATATGACGACGATGGATACCAGTCGTAATATACCCTCTTCTACCAAAAGGCAAGGGGCTGCTGCTGTGTAGTAATGCAGCCCCATGTCTGCCAGCCCCACATCTGCCAGCACCCAGATCGCCCTCGGCCTCTTCTGGGTGCTTAGCAGAAAATACTGGGCGCTTGGCAGAAAATGGCATACTACGACTGATAGCCATCATCATCAAGACAGTTTGATAGGACTGAGCATGTCTGCCCAGGTGCCCATGATCGACAGCCACTGCAGTACGATGACGACAGATACCAGTCGTAATATACAATCTTCTACCCAAAGGCAAGGGGCTGGTGCAATGCAGCCCCACGGCTGCCAGCACCCAGATCGCCGATGAAGGCTACCAGTCATGCTGCACCATCTACCGCCAAAAGGCAGTTAGCTGCTGCTGCTGTGTAGCAATGCAGTACCACGTCTGCTGGCACCTAGATGACATATGGTGACGGTGAGCTGAGCTGAGCGGGCTCCATGCTTGCCGTGGTATGTTGTCTGCACAGGTAACCCAGGTAAAAAGGTGCGAATCTATTGTCTGCCGTTGCTCTGACGGAGGGGGAGGGGCCTGACGACATGTACCCAGAACCCCCCGCGACACTGTTTTGCATCATTCAGGCATTGGGATCTCAACCCAGAATTCCAATGGGCGGCGGAGACTGTGGGAACTGTGGGATAGCTACCCATAGTGCAATGCTCAGGAAGTCTACGCTAGCCTCGGTACTGTGGATGCGGTCCGCCGACTAGAGCACTTAGAGCATTTTATGTGGGGACACACACAATCGGCTGTATGCAACCGATTTCTATAAAACCGGCTTCTATAAATTCGACCTAATTTCGTAGTGTAGACATATCCTCAAGATTTCGAGTCGAGGGACCACTGGGATAATCTACACAACTCTCTGCATGACCCAGCCAGGAAACGGGGGATCTCCTGCCCTCTAGCTGCAGCTGCACCTCCTCAGCTGGCAGGGCGAGCGCTGACAACCAGCTGCAACTGTGTCCTGGATTGGCCACTGCACCTAGCCCAGCAAGGGGATGAAGAGGAATGATGATACAGGATTGTGTTAGACACAGTGTAGAAAACAGCAACCACTGTTAGGGGTAGGGCAGGTTTAGTGTGGTCCTCATACCAATTGCGAGCCCCAGGGGGGCAGAGGAAAGATTGTGTGGGGCTGCAGTATGGGAGACGTTTCCTTAACTCTGTAGTTGCTGGTTTTCAGAGCTGTAGGTTTGGTGACACTCAACATGCTGGGAGGGCACTAGGCAACCCAACCTGGGTTTCTGGCAGTGAATTTGGCTCTCTTTCTGTCTCTCTCTGTCTGAAACCTGTCAGAAGCCCCTCCCACTACCCAGGGACCAAACAGTTGCTTTGTCTAAAAACTTGCCCCCTCTGCACTGTTACTACCTGTTCTCACACTGCCCAACCCAGCCTAGATGGTGGGTTGTGACCTGTTGTGGAAAGCGAGATTTAAACACTAGACACTCAGGTGTGAGCCTAGAGACTGGTTATTTCCAGCAGGAACAGGAGTGAAATATGGAAGTTTGAAACCTAGGGCTTGGATAAGGCTGGGGCCCCCAGACAGAGACTGGCTGCAAAGCAGGGTAGCTGTCAACTCCTCGGTCTCCAGGTTCAGGCTCCAGGAGAGCAATCAACTAAAGTGAAAATTGAAACCCGTGGTCCAGTGGACCCCGACGCATGGAAGGAACCAAAGGGAGCAGAGAAAATCCACGTAGCCACCTTTGGGCAGCTGCTGAGATGGCACAAGCGATCAGGAGTGAGGGACAGGAGGGGTTGCTCCAGCGTTGAGGAGTCCAAGTTCAGGAGGCGCTGCAGGCCCTATATAGACCCTGTGTGAAGTTGTGTCAGCTTTAGCCCTAATGGGGAAACACAAAGCGGTCAGAGATGAGGCCTTGGCTTCCTTTGAGTGAAATGCTGAAGCCTGCCAGTGGCTGGGAGGAGAGTGGGTGACCCAAATCGGGGAATCCCAACAGGCCTACAAGAGCCTGGATGCATGAGGTGCTGGAGCCTATGGGAAGGTGAAAGGAGCCACCCTGCAAGGGTATGACATCAGCATGGACATGCAGCACCTGTGCTTCATGCAATTCCATTGCCAGGGAGCCCGGAGAGGTTTACAGCCTTTTGATGGCTGAAGCCAGAGATCTGCACCAAGGAGCAGATCACGCAGCTGCTCACACTGCAGCACTTTCTGACAATTATGCTTCTGTAAATCCACAGCTGGGGCTGGGTATGTCACCCCCAGGGACCTGCAGAGGATCCGTAGCCAGGACAGCGAGACACTGGGACATAGGATCAGCAGGCCAGAGCAGATGCACAGGCCTCCTTTCGGATATGCAGATCATGTGACCTGCCAGCTCTGGCATGGGTACAAGAAGGGGAATTCTCCAAGCAAAAAAGAGGTGGGGCTTGTTCCACATAACCAGCTCTCAGCACTCTCTGGGCTTGAGGCCAGACTCACAGATTAGAAATGTCTCGGAGATGTTGGAGTTTGTAGTGGCTGATTTATATCCTCCTTTTCTTCCTCCACTTTCACTGGGGGCCCATTCCTCATCTGAAATTTCTAATCCCTTGTATTCCTTACGCAGAGCATCTTCCCTCTTCTTCTGGCAACTCACGGACTGTTTGGAAAGGGACACCCAGCCATCCTGCCCTGACATCTCAGAGCTGTTTTCCTGGGGCATCCTGGTTTTCAGCACCAACCCTTGACCAAAGCTATGAGATCTTCTTGGGACAATCTGCTGAACATCTCACCCTAACTGGCAGAGGAGATGACACAGTGATAACAGCACTACAATCCTGCATCTTCATCACAGCTTGCACTGCTGCTACCGCTAGAGGAGGAGCTGGACTAAAGGTGAATTACAGGTCCTTGTTTTCCTGCTGTACCCAAGGCCTGGGTGGAGAGGGGTCCTTAGCCCCCCAGGACTGCAGAAAAAGCAGTATCCAGTCACAGCACACACGACTTGCTAACTGCGGTGGCAGTTGAAGTTGCAAGTCTGGCTTTGCTGGCTCTGGGGGCCCAGTGCTACAGGGTGCATGACGTCTGCATGGGAACAGCGGGACACGTGCTCCAGAGCGTGAACTGCTCTTCTGGGCACTCAGTGAGGATGCAAACACACTGGCCCAATGGCTTGGGCCTGCAACAATTCTGGCTACCCTGGTTCTTACTCTTGTAACATCTTGGGTGAGTTCCTCCACGTGTTGCCTCCCCAAACAATCAAATGAATAGCTGTGCACAGGGGCAAGTGCTCTTCCATTATCCATGGAAATTCTGCAATAGTGTTACTGTCTCCGGAGCACCAGGCCCCTTTCTCCCGCCAGGTACTGCTAACTGGGCCGCAAGCAAGGAGCCAGAGTATTATTGTGGTGTAATCTGTTTATTGAGAAACTGTACACAAGTCCTGTTTCCCTGGAGAGTGGTAGGAACAAAGCAGTGGAGGCAGCTCCCTTACACAGAAACTTCAGGTAAGGTACCCCAGCCCTGTTCCACAAAGCAGCTATTCTGCATCTCTGCCGCTGTCTAGAGCTCACAACCAGCTCTCTGCAAAGTGCTCAACACAGCATCTTGTCCCACCCAGCTCCTGTGGGCTTCTCCGGGGAAAACCCTTCAGCACCATGACCCCTAGGAGCAGAGGGTTTGTCAGATGGCCCTGCAAGTCAGCCCTCCACCCCATCCCCACCCTTGTACATCCAGGTGCTTTGCATCACAAGTCTCAGCTTCCCCTCCTGTTAGACTGAAGGAGGGTGCTGTAGCCTGTCCATTCACTCTAACTCAATCTGCCATCATCTCTGCATCCATGACCCCCTCAGCTCCTTTCAACAGGGAAGGTAGTTCTACACTGCCGGCTTAGCCTGCGTTCTTACATGGGTTTTAGCCTAGCATCCCCACACAACCCTTAAAAATGTGCTTGCTTGCTTGCCTAGCTAGGGTCATTATTTATATTATGGTAGAGTTCAGGAGACCCAGTGGTGGATCAAGCCCCCATCATGCTAGGTGCTGTACAAAAGACAGTCACTTCCCCAGAGAGTTTACACGGGGTTAAAGTTGTGCTCTAACCCCCTCACTGTCCAACACATATGTAGCTGAGCTGGTGTTTAGATAATCCCTGCCGGTTTATGTACACCCTTCATTCCATGCAGCCTGCCCCATGTTCTGGGCAGCTCAGCGCAGCTCTGCTGAGCAGTCAGAGAAGTTGCCCACCAGCATGATGCTAGCTGGGTTGACCTCTGGTGTGTGTATAGCAGGGAACCTGAGTTTGGGAGAAGCACCCAAAACATTCCCTTGTATGAGAAGATCTTGCAGAGGCAGGTGGGGTGGGGATCCAGCAGATAGCTGTGCAGAGCAAAGGTGCACATTACAAATCTAATGACCATCTACCACAAGGCAAAGGCAGGCACCTGACAACTACCTGCCCTTACTACAGGGCTGTTGACCGAGCACCCATCCCCACCTCAAGCGCAGAGCCCACAGTCCTGCATCACAGGCTTTTGAGTGGGGACCAAATGGGTTTTAGCCTGGGGGAACTGGAGATCCCAGCGGAAGGGGGGATGGAGTCACAGGTACAGACTGGCCTGGCATGGCAAGCTCTTCACACAGCTCCAGGAAGGTCTGCTTCCTCATGCAGGAGTTCTGGAGCCATTGCTGGTCACCCCAGGCCTGCAAGATGATGTGACCCCACCACACTCTGCTAGCCATCCTGCATCAGAAGCCCTGGTCTACATATAGGCAATCCATGGTAACTACAGCATGCAAAAGGTGTCATCAATCTGCCATGAATTAACTCCTCTCCAAGACCCACTGCTGCCATCCGTGGGTCAGCAACTTGTGCTAAAATGCTGTCTGCTGTCATTAGCCCCTCCATCCATACTCTGCAATAACAGTGAAGCCACAAGCAGGAACAGCAATTCCAACTGTGCTGGATCCATGGCATGGCACCAGCTGGAGTGGGCAGAAGCAAGAAGTGTGCAGGGCCTGAAGTGCCTTAGCTACAGGTGTTGCTGGGCTAAGAACACTTCCACCACAAAGGGGTCTGGGAAAGACAGACAAGCTCTCCCACAATACACCACAAACCAATTCCTAGAGTGGCTCCGGGACCCTGGCATACACCCCCAGAAATCCTAGCACCAAACCCCTGTCATTGCCGTGTGACTGTGAACACGGCTCCATTGGTCTGGGTCGCGTGGGGACATTCACAGACAGGCCTGGCAAGCATGAGTTCATAGGCACGGGAATCCAGACACGCCAACACTCTGCCATGTGGACACACCCAAAGTGATCAGGCACTGCTGGGGGGTTCAGGCCCTGAGACCCCTCAGGAGAAGAAAGCAAAGGTCGGCCTTCCTCATTGCCATTGGGGTAAGTTTTAATACAGTGAACTCAGGTGATTGGCACTTGGGTCTGGGCACCCTGGTTAGCCTAGCCCAGGTGCGACGTCCCTACTGCAAGTCCTACCTGCATTACCATGTTTACACTTCCCCATGTGTGTCTGGTCTGGGGGCAGACCTGTGGTTCTTTGTTTTGAGATGCTGTACGATTCCTTCCCAGTCAATGATGGAAGAACCTGTCTATTATTCGGGATGCATTGTGGGAAAGCACTCGAGGACTATGAGCACTGAGGGGACTTTTCCTGTGTCCTCACTGCAATGTGGGTGAGTTTTAGCCTGAGTTTAATGACAGCCTGAGCTCTAATCTATATCCCCAACTTTGTAAACTAGTCTGGGATTAAAGCACCCTGAATCATGGGTCAGAAGGCTTTCTATGTGGGTAGTAGTAGGTTGGGCTAAAAGTCGGGATTAACTGTGCCGCGAAGACAGACCCATACTGTGTGTGACAGGATAACAGGAGTTGGATTTTGAGGCCTGATTTCCCTCGGACTCTGTAGAACCATTTTCAGTTCCTCCACTTCAAATATTCCTGGTGAATGCCTGGAGCAGAGCTCGCAGCCGGGATGGCTTCACTTGTCCACATCTGCAGCTCTGGTGTGGATTCTCTGGTGCCGGGTGAGAGCTGACTTGTTGGTGAAGCTCTTCCCGCACTCGGCGCAGGGGAAGGGCCGTTCCCCGGTGTGGGAGCGCTTGTGAATGGCGAGGTAAGCCAGGTACTTGAAGCTCTTCCCGCACTCGGTGCAGGGGTAGGGCTTCTCCTGTGTATGAGTCCTGTGGTGCATCGTCAGGTTGGAGAGCTGGCTGAAGCACTTCCCGCACTCGGCGCAGGGGTAGGGCCGCTCACCCATGTGGGAGCGCTGGTGCTTGGTCAGGTCTGCAGGGCTGGTGAAGGTTTTCCCACACTCAGCACAGGAGAAGGGTCTCTCCCCAGTGTGCAGCCGCTGGTGTGTGGTCAGAGCGCAGAGGTAGCCGAAGCGTTTTCCACACTCCCCACAGGGGTAGGGCCGCTCGCCTGTGTGGATTCTCTGGTGCTTGTTCAGCCCTGTCCTGGTGGTGAAGGTCTTGCCACACTCAGCACAGGGGAAGGGTCTCTGCCCTGTGTGGGCTCTCCGGTGCCTCACGAGCGTGGAGAGGTGGCCAAAGCATCTCCCGCACTCGACACAGGGATAGGGCCTCTCCTGCGTGTGAGTCCTGTGGTGCATCTTCAGGTTGGAGAGCCGATTGAAGCGCTTCCCGCACTTGGCGCAGGGGTAGGGCCGCTCGCCCGTGTGGGAGCGCTGGTGCTTGTTGAGGTCCGAGGGGCTGGTGAAGGTTTTCCCGCACTCGTCGCAGGGGAACAAGCCCTCCCCCGTGTGAGTTCTCTGGTGCGTAGTCAGCGTGTAGAGATAGCCAAAGAGTTTGCCACACTCTCCACACGAGTAGGGCTTCTCGCGTGTGTGCCTTCTCTGGTGGGTTTTGAGATGTGCTGGACAGCTGAATCTCTTTCCACATTCAGCGCAGGGATAGCATCTCTCTCTCTCATGGACTTTGCCATGATCCATGAGCTCCTGCTTTTCCCTGAAGCTTTCCCCACAGTGTCGACATCTATGATGTTGCTCATGGTGAAGATCCCCTGTGGTCTGAGGTCTCCCCTGCGCAAAGAGCTGGGTTAGTTTCCTGAATCTGCTGTCATGTTCCTCTGCGGTGCCTGGCTCCTTCCCTGCTGGGATCTTCTTCTGCCTCTTGCAGGCTCCTCCCTGCTCAGGTCTATGGGTAATGCTCTCTCCTGAGCCACTCTGTGATACGCTGGGGGGCAGCACCATTTCAGGCCCTTCTTTGCAAGGCTGCTCTTCAGCCCGGCTCAGGATTCCAGCACCTGGTGGATGGAAAAGAATCCAGAGATTATTTCGTCTCTCGTATGTCCAACAGTGGGAGTGACTGCAC
Source organism: Malaclemys terrapin pileata (assembly GCF_027887155.1). NCBI lineage: Eukaryota > Metazoa > Chordata > Testudines > Emydidae > Malaclemys > Malaclemys terrapin. Next base: position 6,270,022 of record NC_071524.1, read on the forward strand.
ATCCCTCCACTGGAGAGACCCCCAGCAGGAACCCCTCTGTCAGCTGTGCAGAAATAGGGGGCTATGGAGGGGCACAACCAGAAAGCCCTGCATCCCCGTCTCCTTCCTCTTTCCCCAGTGCCCACAATAGCTTTTCTCCTCCAGTCCCATCACTTCCCCTCCAAACTCCCTCTGCCCCCTCTCTGTCCCATCTCTTTAGTTCTTCTCCCACCCACAGACTCCTTATCCCTGACCCTCTCCTTTTCTTGGCTCCTGGTTACATGAAGGATCACCTCTCCCAGTGCTACGCTGCCACAGCTGAGATCAGCAGAGATGCTTGAGTTGAATCCTCCACGGGAGAAAGTAGCTGGCAGGAGGTTCTCTGGGAGGAATCCTAATGTTGGCTCTCGCTCCTCCACTTGGTCCCTCAGAGCCCAGATGTGTTAGCATGCCAGCATCTTTCTCTCTGCTCACTAAGGCTGTGAGGAGGGGGTGGGCGGAGATGGATCTATTTACTACTTGTGTTTTTAAGGTGTAGGATACACACCCAGAGCACTGGAAGAGCACCCTGAGTTGGGTTTTAAAATGTGAAACTACTACTAATAAATCCTGCTCTCCATTCAGGCCCCAATTCATTCATTCTTCCGCAGACCAATCTCCTTGTAAATTGCACTAACCAATCTCTTTGGAGCCCCTGCCCCACTAGACAGAGCTGCTGTCCAGGCTATTTTTAGGCAGCGATCGTGCTCCCCACCCATATCCACGTCCACGTTAGAGATGACTGAAAAACAGAGATATCTTCCCCTGGGGTCAAAATGGACCACTTGGGGGGGTTACATAAGAACGGCCATACTGGGTCAGACCAATGGTTCCTCTAACCCAGTATCCTGTCTTCCAACAGTGGCCAATGCCAGGTGCTTCAGAGGGAACGAACAGAACAGGAAATCATCGAATGATCCATCCCATGTCGTCCACTCCCAGCTTCTGGCAAACAGAGGTTGAGGGATACCCAGAGCATGGAGTTGCATCCCTGACCATCTTGGCTAATAGTCATTGGTGGACCTATCCTCCGGAAACTTATCTAATCCTTTTTTGAACCTTGTTATAGTTTTGGCTTGAGTTGGGTTTCTGACTATAAACATATTTTAGGAAAATCATAACTGAAATATTTCCTCTCAAGTCCCAGGCCGGGGGCACCCCAATAATGTCCCGTAAGCATCTACTGCCTCAGGCCTTTCTACAGAGGATTCTAGGGCCCTTCTGCAGTGGAGACTGTCATGGTCTGAATAGGCTTCATCCCTCCCCAGCCGAGAGGGACCCGCCCCCCAGACCTCAGGGAATGGATGGGGGTGGGGAAGGGCACCTGCTGGGTAATGCCACTAAGCACCACAAGGGCAGTTCACTACTGCTGGCTACGGGGCCACCCAGCTCCCACAGTCCCATCCCCACTGCCTGGGCCACTTTGTCATCTCGGAGACACCCACTGGCCATCCCAACCCCCCACACAGCCTCCCACATTCCCCAGGCAGCAATCCTGCTGGGGAGACCCCCACAGCCTGAACTAGTCACTCCCCTGTTTTTCCCACACACACTCAGCCCGAGGGACTCCCTTCCCCATTGTCCCCTCAGTGCCCCCGGGGAGACCCACCCCAGGCTCCTTCACAAGCTCTTTACCCATTTCTCTTCCAACTCTGGGCTCCTTTCCAGGGGCGCCTGGCAGCTCGCACTTCCTCAGTACCGCCTCCTCCAAGGATCCCCATGCGGGATGGGGCTGCGGTGGCTCCAGCTGGGTGCTCTGAGATTCCCATAATGCTTCAGGGACATCCATCTCCTCTGGGGTCGCGTCCTCATCAGTCACATGCACTGTGACCTGGGAACCAACCACATGGGTCACCAGGCAGCTAGGGGTTGGGGGGACGTTGGGACGGGGGAAAGAGTTAGCCCCGGCCATTCCAGAGCCAAATACAGGGGGAAGAGCAGGAGACAGAGGCCACAATGGAGCACAGCCAGGCCCCTCCATGCCCCCCAGCTCATCCCCACACCTGTAACCCCAGCTCCCTGCCCCCCAGCACAGCCAGGCCCATCCCTACCCCCCTGCTCATCCCCCCACCTCTCTACCCCCCAGCACAGCCAGGCCCATCCCTGCCCCCCTGCTCATCCCCACACCTGTAACCCCAGCTCCCTGCCCCCCAGCAGAGCCAGGCCCATCCCTGCCCCCCTGCTCATCCCCCCACCTGTAACCCCAGCTCCCTGCCCCCCAGCACAGCCAGGCCCCTCCCTGCCCCCCAGCTCATCCTCGAACCTGTAACCCCAGCTCCCTGCCCCCCGGCACAGCCAGGCCCATCCCTGCCCCCCAGCTCATCCTCGAACCTGTAACCCCAGCTCCCTGCCCCCCGGCACAGCCAGGCCCATCCCTGCCCCCCAGCTCATCCTCGAACCTGTAACCCCAGCTCCCTGCCCCCCGGCACAGCCAGGCCCATCCCTGCCCCCCTGCTCATACCCACCACCACAACCAGGCCCATCCCTGCTCATCCCCCCACCTGTAACCGCAGCTCCCTAACCTCCAGCACAGCTAGGCCCCAGCTCATCCCCGCCCCGTAACCCCAGCTCCCTGCCCCCCAGTTCCCAGACGCCCCCCGCCTCACCTCACCTCGCCGCCCGGCCGCAGGGGGACTTGAGAGGCCGGTTCCCCAGACAAAGGTTCCGCCCCGGCCAGCGCAGGGTTAATCTCTCCGCGCGGGGATTGGCGGCGATCGCTGTCAGTCAGATCCGGCCCGCCCTCTATCCAGCTGGGGCTGTCTCCTGGGCGGGAGAGCTCAGCGGCTTCACGCCCTACGGGCTCAGTCCGGCCCTGGGCGGAGGCACCCCCTGGCGTCCTTCACCCCCCTCCCCCGGGGTCGCGTGTTCGTGGGGCTGCCCCTCTGCAGCCTTGGGCTGGGGGCTGCGTGAGGAGAGCAGGACGCGGAGGTGGGAGGAACCGGGCTGCGGGGGATCAGTGCAGGGAGTTGGGGTTAGGAGGCAGGGAGGGGCCTGTCTGGGTTGATTGGGGGCCGGGAAGCTCCCCCCCCCGCATCCCCATTGTGAGAAGCTGTTTGGGTTGTTGCTGGAGGGGACCCAGCTTGGTTGGGTTGGGAGGGGAGGGGAGGGGAGGGGGTGATTGTTCTGTTTTCTTGCCAGGGACATTGGCCGTGTGGACTCTTGTAGGAGTCAGGAGCCCTGGCAGTGCTGCTGGAACAATTTGTATAGTGCGGGTGCTGAGAACCATTGAACCAAACTGTAAACCCTGTATATGATGGAAATTGCTTCAAGCTGGGGAGGCAACAGCACCCCTAGTTCCAGCACTTCTGTGCTCTAGACCCCAAGGCCTGCTTTGCACTAAGATGTGTAGCCTCCTAGCAGCTAGTCAGGGAAGGGAACCATGTTACAATAAGCTCCTGTCCTGTTGAAAGGAAGCGATCTGGCCACTACTCTCCACGTGCTCCGTAATCACAGGACGCCAGGGCCTGGGGCTTTGAGAAAAAAACACCAAGCAACCCAAGACTCCCAAGAAAATTGTGAGAGTTGGCAACATTGAGAAGTGCCCTGGGACAATTATCCTCAGCATTTCTACAGCACAGGGCATTTACTAATTGAATCATAGAATCATAGAATATCAGAGTTGGAAGGACCTCAAGAGGTCATCTAGTCCAACCCCCTGCTCAAAGCAGGACCAATTCCCAGCTAAATCATCCCAGCCAGGGCTTTGTCAAGCCGGGCCTTAAAAACCTCCAAGGAAGGAGACTCCACCACCTCCCTAGGTAAAGCATTCCAGTGCTTCACCACCCTCCTAGTGAAATAGTTTTTCCTGATATCCAACCTGGACCTCCCCCACTGCAACTTGAGACCATTGCTCCTTGTTCTGTCGTCTGCCACCACTGAGAACAGCCGAGCTCCATCCTCTTTGGAACCCCCCTTCAGGTAGTTGAAGGCTGCTATCAAATCCCCCCTCATTCTTCTCTTCTGGAGACTAAACAATCCCAGTTCCCTCAGCCTCTCCTCATAAGTCATGTGCTCCAGACCCCTAATCATTTTTGTTGCCCTCCGCTGGACTCTTTCCAATTTTTCCACATCCTTCTTGTAGTGTGGGGCCCAAAACTGGACACAGTATTCCAGATGAGGCCTCACCAATGTCGAATAAAGGGGAACGATCACGTTCCTCGATCTGCTGGCAATGCCCCTACTTATACAGCCCAAAATGCCGTTAGCCTTCTTGGCAACAAGAGCACACTGTTGACTCATATCCAGCTTCTCGTCCACTGTGACCCCTAGGTCCTTTTCTGCAGAACTGCTACCTAGCCATTCGGTCCCTAGTCTGTAGCAGTGCATGGGATTCTTCCGTCCTAAGTGCAGGACTCTGCACTTGTCCTTGTTGAACCTCATCAGGTTTTTTTCGGCCCAATCCTCTAATTTGTCTAGGTCCCTCTGTATCCAATCCCTACCCTCTAGTGTATCTACCACGCCTCCTAGTTTAGTGTCATCTGCAAACTTGCTGAGAGTGCAGTCCACACCATCCTCCAGATCATTAATAAAGATATTAAACAAAACCGGCCCCAGGACCGAACCTTGGGGCACTCCGCTTGAAACCGGCTGCCAACTAGACATGGAGCCATTGATCACTACCCGTTGAGCCCGACGATCTAGCCAGCTTTCTATCCACCTTACAGTCCATTCATCCAGCCCATACTTCTTTAACTTGGCGGCAAGAATACTGTGGGAGACCGTATCAAAAGCTTTGCTAAAGTCAAGGAATAACACATCCACTGCTTGCCCCTCATCCACAGAGCCAGTTATCTCATCATAGAAGGCAATTAGGTTAGTCAGGCACGACTTCCCCTTCGTGAATCCATGCTGACTGTTCCTGATCACTTTCCTCTCCTCTAAATGTTTCATAATTGATTCCTTGAGGACCTGCTCCATGATTTTTCCAGGGACTGAGGTGAGGCTGACTGGCCTGTAGTTCCCCGGATCCTCCTCCTTCCCTTTTTTAAAGATGGGCACTACATTAGCCTTTTTCCAGTCATCTGGGACTTCCCCCGATCGCCATGAGTTTTCAAAAATAATGGCTAATGGCTCTGCAATCTCACCCGCCAACTCCTTTAGCACCCTCGGATGCAGCGCATCCGGCCCCATGGACTTGTGCATGTCCAGTTTTTCTAAATAGTCCCGAACCACTTCTTTCTCCACAGAGGGTTGGTCACCTTCTCCCCATGCTGTACTGCCCAGTGCAGCAATCTGGGAGCTGACCTTGTTTGTGAAGACAGAGGCAAAAAAAATCATTGAGTACATTAGCTTTTTCCACATCCTCGGTCACTAGGTTGCCTCCCTTATTCAGTAAGGGGCTCACACTTTCCTTGATTTTCTTCTTGTTGCCAACATACCTGAAGAAACCCTTCTTGTTACTCTTAACATCTCTTGCTAACTGCAACTCCAAGTGTGATTTGGCCTTCCTGATTTCCCTCCTGCAAGCCTGAGCAATATTTTTATACTCCTCCCTGGTCATTTGTCCATTGAGATGGGTAGGGAGTCACTGAGAGCCTGGGGTGTCCCCAACTGAGTCATTATTGTCCTGGCTTTAATTTCTGACCCTCCTGAATCTTGCCAAGTAATCAACAGTTGCCACCTGCTCAATGTCTCATGTGGTCAGGTTAATACTGCACTGCTGTAGTCTGGAGGCTCTTTGGGCAGTGGCAATGGAGTGAGTTTTGTCCCAATTAATAACCTGCCCAATGCTCGCTGCTGTTGCCTGAGCAGGTTGGTGAATCACTGCAGCTGATGTTGGCCAAAGTGAGCTAACAAGACCATGTCATTGGTATAGTCAAGTTCTCAAAGCAGCATGGAGTTCAGCTCCACACCACGGACAGCTGCCTCCTCAAGCGTATCCCTCAGCCAGTCAATGCTGATACTCCTGTGGCATGTGTTGTGTCTGTGTGGCTGGTTGGGGGCTAGCAGTGGTTATTGCTATGAGGAGTGGGGGTGGAGGCAGTGACTCTGTTATCCACACCCCACACCCCATTCCCCTGTCTCACCCCTTTCCCTTCTATGAATTTACCCTCCCCAGGGGTAAATCATGGCCCTGTGCTCCCTGCACCCACTCTCTGCAATGTCCTAGAGGAGGCACCAAGCATAGAGAACCTAGGGCCCATCGGATGGAAGGTGGGACACTGACCCCAAAGCAGAGGCACATCAGGGCAATTTCTGCCCCTGTGCACTTAATGTCATCCAACCAGATGGGGTCAGATCCTTCAGCAAACTGAGTCCCACCCGGTGCTGATAATGCCGTCCCACAGTCCAACTGCCTGCTTTCTTCTTCCGCATCATTTAAGTCACAGCTGTCATTCCACAGGCTATGTCACTCCAAACCCGGCTTAGCTTGTGCACAGGGCCCAGCCAAACTGATCTAGCCAATTGAAACCAACAGAAGTGTCCACATGGTTTTGCACCAGTTTAACTAAAGTGGTTTTTAAGCTGATTTAATTTAAATCAGGGCAAATTTTGTGTGTGGACAATGTCCATCCTGGCTCTTACACTGGTTCCCATCACCCTAGTGTCTGATCTTCCAAGGAGAGAGCTCAGATGTTCTCTCAGACAATCTGGGAATGTGTGTGTGCTGCAAACCAGGGGAAATGCAAACTTCAGAGCTCTTGTAGCAAAGCTGGGTGAGGCTGCAGCACACGTCACAAGAGCTGTTCTGTCTTGCACTGCAGCACCGGGGAGGCTGCTGTAACACAGAGCAGCCCCGTGGCCTTCCTATGTTATGCCAGGCCCCATTTCAGCCCCACTGGCAGACTGGGATCAGAAGGGCACAGAGATGGCTGTGTTCCCCCTCATTTGCTTTGGGTTGTTCTTCCTGGAGATGCAGCATGAGAATTCACCCCGGATTCCTCTCTGTTCTTCAGGACCAGGGGAGAATCACTTCCATCACAGAGCGGGGTGGAAAGGAAGGCTAGCCCAAGGGTTAAGATGTGAGCCTGGAATGTGGGAGACCTGGCTCTGCCACAGACTATCTGTGTGACCTTGGTCAAATCGCTTCAACTTTCCTGGTCTCAGCTCCCCACCTCTGAGCTGGAGATGATAATAACCCTCCCCTTCCTTCCAGGGGTGCTTTGGGGACAGATTGTGAGGGACTCAGATACTATGGGAGCTGTAAAAGTGCCTGAGACAGAAACTCCAGTGTCCGTAATAGGGCGAGCTGGGTTGAGCCCCCTGATGGGGAAGTGAGGTTCATTGGGCAGGTGAAAAATGACATGAATCCTAAGGGGTTGGGAAGCTTGAGCCCAGCCCCCACTGTGCTTCCTGCCCTTTGGAAACCCGACTCTGGCTGAACCAGTTTCTGATGCGCTTTGGCTGAGTGCAGCCAACTTTAAGGATTTTAAGACAAGCCTCATGATATTTGGTGGGTTTCTTAAAGCCCCAGCTCCAGGGACCACGTGAATCTCAGAAACAAATGATAAGTCACTTTCCAGCCCTTGCAGTTGAAGAGGAAAAGATTGAAAAGGTGAGTGGAGGGCACCCTAACGGCTCAGGCACCAGGAGCCGTGGGAAAGGAAGCCCAAATGTATTCCTTCAAAACACACCCCAGGGCAAAACACACCCCAGAGTTTTGAAGCCGATCTGGTGATTACTGGATGCTTGAGTTTGTTAATACTGAGCAGGGATGGGCCCAGGCTAGACCTGAGGCTGGCTGGGAACTCAGTGCATCCCTTGATTGGTGGGTTGAATGTTGGTCTCCAGCCTCTGTTTTCTATTTGATCCAGCCCCAAGACTCCCGTGCTGCATTTCAGTGTCTGGGGGAGAGGGATGGTGTTGTAGCATCAGAAGGGTTTCTTTAGATCTAGCCCCCTGGCAGCATTTGTCTCTAATTTCTCTGCTCAGGATATGGGGGGTTGAGCTTCCTGGGTTAGACACTGCTGCTGCTGGCTCCATTGTGAATGTGATCCCAGAGCCCTGGGGTCTGTGCCGGGGACAGACCTTCATTAAAGTCCCCCCCGTGCCCAGCTGAGATGTGACCTTCTCCAGTGGGAACCAGCCTCCTAGGGCAGCCCCGACATTAACACCTGAGCCGGAGGCTCCCGGTAACAGAGAGAAATGGGGGGAAGGGCTGAGGATGGGCAGGACAGTGACTCTGCACAAACAGCCCCAGGAGCCTCAGATCTCTTGGGAATCTGCTGCCTTGTTGAGGTGCCTGCAGGAGGGAGCTGGGATGCGGTACCAGGGGCAGAGGGGACCCTGAACAGGCCCTGGGAGGGTTTCCCTTTGTGTCTCTGGGGATGGAGTCAGGAAGAGAAGGGAGGGGGAATAAGGCAGAGCGGGAGAGACAGTGCAAGGTGGTAGATTTAACCAGCTCTGCCCAGTGAGGGAGGTTACAGGGAGAGGAGAGGCAGCACAGAGGAGACAGAAGAATGGGGGCTGTGTGTTAATTCTCCATATTAAACTCTTCTACCATTACTGCCCCCCCCCCCAACAGAAATTAGCCATGGGGTCCTCTCAGTGGATAAATCTCCCCCATAGCTAAGTGCTGACAGGGACCTGTTTGCTCCATCAGACGCATCAGAGCTAAAAGGACTTTGGCTGGGTGTGTCTTCCATGCAACCTCCCTTCAAAGAATGCAGGCCACACTTACAGGTTGGGAGGCTCTAGCCTGGGAAGCAGTGATGCTGACAAAGATTTGGGGGTTGAGGGGGATAATCAGCTGAACACGAGCTCCCATTACAGCTGTCATAACTATAAAGGGAAGGGTAACAGCCCTCCTGTGTACAATACTGTAAAATCCCTCCTGGCCAGAGACTCCAAAATCCTTTTACCTGTACAGGGTTAAGAAGCTCAGCTACCTGGCTGACACCTGACCAAAAGGACCAATAAGGGGACAAGATACTTTCAAATCTTGGTGGGGGGAAGGCTTTTGTTTGTGCTCTTTGTTTTGGTGAGAGTTCGCTCTTGGGACTAAGAGGGACAAGACATCAATCCATGCTCTCCAAATCTTTCTGAACAAGTCTCTCATATTTCAAACTTGTAAGTACAGCCAGGCAAGGCGAGTTAGTTTTATCTTTGTTTTCTCAACTTGTAAATGTACCTTTTACTAGGGTCTTTACCTCTGTTTGCCGTAACTTTAAACCTAAGGCTAGAGGGGGGTCCTCTGGCCTCTTTAAGTTTGATTACTCTGTAAAGTTATTTTCGATCCTGATTTTACAGAGATGATTTTTACCTTTTTCTTTAATTAAAAGCCTTCTTTTTAAGAACCTGATTGATTTTTCCTTGGTTTTAGATCCAAGGAGGTTGGATCTTGATCCACCAGGAGTTGGTGGGAGAGGAGGGGGGATGGTTAATTTCTCCTTGTTTTAAGATCCAAGGGGTTTGGATATGTATTCACCAGGGAATTGGTGAAGAGTCTCTCAAGGCTACCCAGGGAAGGGAATTAGCACATTGGGAGTGGTGGCAGTGGACCAGATCTAAGCTGATAGTTAAGCTTAGAAGTTTTCATGCAGGCCTCCACATCTGCACCCTAAAGTTCAGAGTGGGGAAGGAGCCTTAACAACAGCTAATGCAATTCTGGGCTGTATATACAGGAGAATCTTGAGTATCAGTAGAGAGATTATTTTACCTCTATATTTGATCCTGGTGTGACCTCTGCTGGAATCTGTGCCCAGTTTTGGTGCTCACAATTCAAGAAGGATGGTGATAAATTGGAGAGGGGTCAGAGAAGAGCCACAAGAATGATTAAAGGATTAGAAAACCTGCCTGAGAGTGACAGACTCAAGGATCTCAGTCTATTTAGCTTAACAAAGGGAATGTTAAGGGGTGACTTGATTACAGTGTATAAATACCTACCAGGGCCAGCTCTAGCGTTTTTGCTGCCCCAAGTAGCAAATAAATAAATAAATAAATCATGATTGGTGGCAATTCGGCGGCAGCTCTACCGCCGCTTCATTGTACGGCGGCAATTCTGCGGCAGGTCCCTCACGCCTCTCAGAGCTTGCTACGCTGGTGCCTGGAGCCGGCCCTAATACCTACATGGGGAATAAATATTTGATAATGGGCTCTTCAGTCTAGCAGAAAAATATATGGCATGAACCAATGGCCAGAAGTTGAAGCTAGACAAATTCGGCCAGTAAATAAGGTGTAAATTTTGATGGTGTAAGTAATTAACTATTGGAACAATTTACCAAGGGTCATGGTGGATTCCCCATCCCTTACAATTTTTAAATCAAGACTGGATGTTTTTGTAAATGATCTGCTTTAGGAATTATTTTGAGGGTTTTCTCTGGCCTGGTTTGTTATAAGGGGGTCAGACGAGATGATCACAGTGATCCCTTCTGCCCTTGGAATCTATGAATCCTTGTAAATTCTTTGAGGCTTCCTGTAAGTGATTCCAGAGATCCTGTGAAGGGATCTGGACCCTCAGAGTTTGTGCCTGTCTGAATGTAAATGACTATTCCTTACCAAAAGCTATAGCCATATGCAGAGGGGGATTCTTAATGTTCAGCTGTTTGTCTTTTAAAATAATAAATCTCTGAACATTCCCAGGACTTCAAAGCAGTCGTTTAAAATAAGTGATGTTTTGCTGGGGAGAAAATGCCCATCAAATGTAATCCAAAATGGGGTAGATTGGATTGTCCATCAGTGGAAGGGTTTAAATCAGGAATGGAATCTTCCCAAAAGATTTGCTGTAGCTCAATGAGACGTTACAGGCTTCATGCAGGGATATTTTCTGGTCTGTTTTATGCAGGAATTCAGATTAGATGATCACATTCTGCCCTCAATCTATTAAATTTCATAGAGTCAGAGAACATCAGGGTTGGAAGGGACCTCAGGAGGTCATCTAGTCCAACCCCCTACTCAAAGGAGGACCAATACCCAGACAGATTTTTGCCCCAGATCCCTAAATGGCCCCCGCAAGGATTGAACTTACAATGCTGGGTTTACAGGCCAATGCTCAAACCACTGAGCTATACCTCCCCCCTTGTGTGAGCACTTTGCCCATCCCATCAGCATTGTCTTCATTAGTGTGATTAACTAGTGGTAGAAAGGTGTGATTTATGGATGAAGAGGTGAGATGATGTATCCAGAATTTTTAAAGGTGACCTGAAAAAGATCAGATCATTGGTTTTGTGACCATTTTTGCTCCTTTGTGCTCAGTCAAGGCCTGGGAGGTATTTTATTCCTTTTAAAATGATAAAATATGGCTTTAGCCCTAATTTTCCCAAAAGAATCTGTGGGGAACTGGAGAACTAGTAGCTTTGTTACATCCAAGGAATCTAGCACATGAAATCAGGAGGTTTTTTTTATGCCGGTGACTATAGAATATAAGTGGCTGACTGAGAGAGGAATGTGCTTTTTGTTCAGTCAGTTTAAGCATATTTTCAAAACTGGTTTGTTTTTGTAACATAGCTTAACTCCAGATGCTTGGTGGAAAAGATCTGTTAGTTCAAGAATCAGCAACTCCTGGGCAGATTGACTTTCCTGGGAACGACATGAGGAGCAGAGAGAGGAAAAGCCAGCTTCTTCCTCTGCCTCATTGCTGTGCTGCTGGGGGAAATGTGCTGCCCTCGGGGGCAGAGTCAGGGGGATTCTCCCAAAGCGGCTCCTTTGGTTTTGCTCTTTTCCAGCGTTAGGTTCAGAGACTCTGTTTGTGGGGGGTGTAAACCTGTCTCGGTGGGTTTAGTCCTGGTGGCAGGAGCTGGGTCTGTTCTGGAATGAAGCGACCGAGGGCTTGGCTACACTTGCGAGTTACAGCGCAATAAGGAGCCCCGGGTGCCTGGCTCACTCCCCACACTGGCAAGGCACATAGAGCGCTCTGACTCTGCAGCTACAGCGCGGCTGGTACTCCACCTCGGCGAGTGGAATAACGTTTGCTGCGCCCCCGCTGGAGCGCTGCGGCGCCAGTATGAACGAGGTGTTGCTTTACTGTGCTCTGATCAGCCTCCGGAAATGTCCCATAATCCTTAAGTCAAGTGGCCACTCATGTCATTGTTTGGAATCGGCTGTAGAAATACGGAAATGCCCGTTGAAAGCTCCGTTTCTGACAGCTGGCTGCTTATCAAAGCAACCATTACTGTGGAATGATGTGTGTGAGGGAGAAAGGCGGTGGGGGGTGGGTGTCTGCTGCCTTCTGAACTTACAAGACAGCCTCCCAAAAACCCACTCTCTCTCCCCCCACATACACACAACACACTCCCTGTCACACTCCCCCCACACACACACACACTTGAAAAGCACGTTGTAGCCACTTGCATGCTGGGATAGCTGCCCATAATGCACCGCTCCCAATGCTGCTGCAAGTACCGCAAATGTGGCCACGCCAGTGCGCTTGAAGCTGTCAGTGTGGACAGACTGCTGCGCTTTCCCTACTGCGCTCTATGAAGGCTGGTTTAACTCAAAGCGCTCTACATCTGCAAGTGTAGCCATGCCCTGAGTGTTTTCAGCATCACGGTGTCTAGAACATCTGTATGCAGGGAAAGCGCCTGCTGCGAATTGGGGAATGAAATGTCCTAAAGCCCCCCCAACCCTTCTCCCTCCCTGACAGGCTGCAGAATAATGTCTATGATTCACTGCAGCTCGGTGGCTCCCAGACTTGAGTGGTTCACATCCCCCCTCAAACACATGTGGATAGAACGTCAAGCTCTCTCTGTGCCTGGGAGTCACATACCATAGTTTGGGAACCTCTGCTCCAGATCATCCTGTCCTCCAGGTCGATGGGGAAGGGAGACGGCTGTTGGGGAGCTGTGGGGCAGGGGGTTCATCTGGATGTGGGAGAGGGACATTAATACAGGAGGAGAAGAGAAGGGGAAAGGAAAAACCTTTTGGGTCTTTTGCTTTTTACCCAACAAACACAATATGGAGAAATCACAGCTGGGTTCCAAATAACTAACGATACCCAAACACACAAGGCCAAGCTACAAAGGCACCGCTGCCTGGACTGGTTTCTGTAAGCTCAGTGTCTGCCTGCATTGCAGCTGGAGGTGTAATTTCCAGCTTGGGTAGGCATATCCTGCACTGCGTGCACCTGCTCCCAGTGTGTGCGTGTGTGAACCTGTTCCCAGTGTGCGTGTGCACCACATCACAGTGACAAAACTCAGCTGTAGCAGTGCACATGCAAAAATGTAGCCTCTCAGTCCCCTGCTGTCAGAGGGACTCTGCCCACTGACCCCCCTTCCCCTGTCCACTCTCCTGCCCCACACTCCCCACAGTCTCCTCTGGCCACCTGTTCCTTTAGGCCTTTCCCTTTACAGTCTCCTACATCCCGTATCTGCCACCCTATATTGGCCCTGCACTCCCTATTCACCTGTCCCCCGCAGCCTCCTGCCCCCCACCTCCCTCTGCCCTCCATTCTGCTCCCCACAGGCCCCTGACCCTCCACAGCCTCCATCCTGCCCCCACCTCCCCATCCCCTCTGCTTACCTTCTCCCCCATTCCTCTGCCCCTCAACCTCATTCCTGCCCCATATTCCATTGCACCCCTCAGCCTCCCCGCCACCTCCTCAACCTCCCTCCTGCCCCCCCATGTCCTCCTGCCTCCTTCAGTCTGCTTCTGCCACATTTCCGTTGTTCCTCAGAGTTTCCCATCCAGTCGAAACCCGCAGCCATATTCCCTGGGGAAAACGTGGCTTCAGTCTCACTGAAAACAATGGGAGTGGGTGGCCATCTTTACTAGTGCAGGGGCAGCTGTGCCACCACACACCAGAGCTGCAGGGAGACGGTAGCTGTTTGGAGTAAGGGCAGTTTGACTCCGTCCCCCCAGTGAGAATAACAGGAAACGGAAAAGGGAAAACAGGCGAGCTCTGTGCCGGGAATCGCGAGATGGTGGGAAACATTGAGCTAAAGATTGGGAGCCTTGTGAGAAAATTGTCAGAGCTAGCAGCTCGGGGTGTCCTGGTTTCCCTGCAGATGCAGATTGTTTTAAGTTAAAGCTTTTGGGAATCGCCCCAGGAAAGTTCTCTGCTCTCGGTGGGCCAGGCGACTCCCAGCCTTGCCCCTGATGGTGCTGCTGTGATTGTGGCTGCGGCAGCAGTTTCTGAGTGGGGGAATGTCTCTGTTCCAGGGGCCGGTTGTGCATTTCACTGAGGGGTAGTGGGCTGTGCTGGACCCCGGCCAGAGACCCTCGACAGGGACATCATGCAGGAGAATTGTGAGGCCGTGACCTTGCTGGTTAAGGATTCCTGTCCCCTCTGTCACACCCAGGGCAGCTTCTGCTCCGGGTTCTTTCTGGGTCCTTAGATTTCAGGAGGATCAGCTCCATAGCCCTCGTGTGAGCGACTGTCCCCTCCACATCCCCACCCATGGGAGAGGAGATTTGGAGATATAGTGGAGAGGCTACTGGCTTCATCTCCATCCCTAGAGCTTCCAAGGGAGAGGGTGGAGGTACCTCGCTGCATCTTTACATGTGGGCATGCACTGACACACAGAGAGATTTTGTGTGTCCCTCCCTTGCCAGGACTGTCCCTGATCTCAGAGAGGGCTCTGGTCTCAGCAGGGCTAGAAATGGGGAAGAAGTTGTGCTACTATGCTGGCCCGAGTCCTAAAATTCCCCAGGGCATGAAAACCCCTGAATCTCCTGCAGGGGGCACCACACGTCTCCCAGGAACCACCTGACCTCCCCAGAGGGCCTTCAGGAACATTTCCTCCTCCATTTGGCTTATATGAAGGCACCCACCCTGCATCAACTCTGTCTCAGAATGACTAAATTGTTAGCTCTTTGGGGTAGGAGTCAACTACTGCTCTGTGTTTGAGGCCCCACTCTTGTCTGGCCCTTTGGCAGAAAGGTAACAAACATGAATAATGATAATAATAAACCCTTCGGCTCACCTATTTTACTTCCTCTGAGCAGGTCTTCCAGTTTTCATCCTGACGTGATCTCCCAGCTGGAACAAGAGGAAGAGCCGTTGGGTCCTGGATCTCCCAAGGCTCTGAGGAAAGAGGGACCCTGAGAAACGTTCATACAGGTGAGGAATTGGCTACATGGGCATGGAAACCATCCGCCATCGACATAAACAGCTGGGATTGCCGCTGAGGCCCTGTGAGGTCCCCCAGCTCTGCTGCATCTCACCCAGGTCACGACTGTGCCCAGCCGGAGTCGTATCCTCATGGGAGATGTCACTCATGGCTTTCGCCTCTCGGCAATTGCTCCCTTCTCCTGAATGTTCGGATGGGGCGTGGCAGCAGAATTGGTCCCCTTTCTGGGGAAGGGCTGGTGGGGGTTTGGGCTCCTGAGTATTCAATCTCCCCAGTAATTATTTTATAAAATAAATAAATTATTTTGATTTCTCCCCCCTCCTTTCCCAGTCCCCTTTCTGAGGTTGCCTCTCCCTGGCACAGGGGATGATTCCTGTCTGGATACTCCCTCTATCCCGGCAGGTGATGGGATGGTGAGTGAAAACGAGGAGACGAATCCTAAGCAGGAAATCCCTGAGCAAGTGGAACCACATGGGACAGCACTGGGACCATCCAAAGGGAACATTTCCTGGAGGGGTGAGCAGGAAGCAGCCTGCGAGGGTCGGTGCGGGCTGGAGAGGCAGCAGGGAACCCCCCAGTGAAGAGACGAGGTAACTCCACTCAGAGAGGTTTGAAGGACCGCAGTGAAACCATGCTCCAGCTTAGAACCCGCACTAAAGAGAAACCGTATGAATGTCCTGAGTGCGGGAGGAGCTTCACTCGCAACTCACACCTTATTGTGCATCACAGGATCCACACAGGAGAGAGGCCCTATGACTGCCTGGACTGTGAGAAGGGGTTCACTCAGGGTGCCGACCTGACGAAGCACCAGAGAACCCACACAGGAGAGAGACCCTATCGCTGCCCTGAGTGCGGGAAACAGTTTGCCACTTTCTCCTCCCTTATTTCACACCGGAGACTTCACACAGGAGAGAGACCCTACAAATGCCCCGAGTGTGGGAAAAGCTTCAGTGCCAGCTCCAACCTTATTGTGCACCAGAGAACCCACACTGGGCAGAGGCCCTGGACATGCCCCGACTGTGAGAAAAGCTTCAGCGTGAGCTCCAACCTTATCGCCCACCAGAGGATCCACACGGGAGAGAGACCCTATAAATGCCCCGAGTGTGGGAAAGAGTTCACTCAGAGCTCCCACCTCCTTTCCCACCAAAGAATTCACACGGGAGAGAGACCCTACGAATGCCTCGATTGTGGGAAGAGCGTCAGCGAGGGCTCAGACCTTACTAAGCACCAGAGGATTCACACGGGAGAAAGACCCTATAAATGTCCTGAGTGTGGAGAAAGCTTCAGCCAGAGCTCCAGCCTGATTAAACACCAGAGAGTCCACACCAGGAAAAAACCCCTATAACTACCCTGAGTGCGGGATAAGTTTCCAGCTGAGCTCCACCCTTATTGCTCATCAGAGAATCCACACAAGAGAGACTCTATAAATGTCCATTCTGTGGGGAAGGCTGCAAGTGGAAGATCTCTCTAATGTCCCACTAGACACGCCACAGAGAAGGTGGCAGGAGCTCTCCCTGAATGTAATGATTCTATGCCCTGCTGACGCAACGTACAAACGTGCTTCATTTCAGGATGGTCTAGGTATAGGGGGGCCAGGTGGATGTTTTGGGTTTCAGTGTGGCCAGAGGAGGGAGCACTGGGTACTGGGGAGACGGGTTATTTCAAGGTCTGGGGGGAGCAGGTGTTGAAATTAGTGAGGAGACATTTCTGCAGGGGCCACACACACTTGCCAGGTCAGAGAAGAGGTGAAGATGCCCCATTGCACTTTGCGTCCATGTTGTCTCTGCAGCTCCCAAAGCCTCTCAGGGTGGGGGTGAGGGCAGGGGATGCTGTTGTTATAATTATTGGTGTCATGGCCCATGACCCTCTGCACCAGGCACTGTGCAAACATGGAATGAAAAGCCAGTCCCTGCCCCAAAGAGTTTACAATCTAAGTGGAGAAACGGGACAACAGATGGAGACGGACAGATGGGGGGCGGGGATCCAAGAAAGAAGACAGTATTGGTAGCATGACGGGTAGCATGCTCAGCATACCAGCACCCTAACCACTGTCAGGTTTTTTTGCAGGCCTCACAGCAAAGGAGAGTTTTAAGTTTTTCAGGGAAAGAGTGGGGGGCCCTGTGGGTCCATAGTCCAAAGCCACAAGAGCTGCTGATCCGAAGTGAGAGGATGGACTCTGTAAATGCAGGGGCTGGAGACTGGGGAATTCAAGGGGGAGATTCCCAGAGAGATGGGAGATTGCCCTGTTCCTGAGAGTGCAGTATGGTGTAGTAGTGAGAGCAGGGGGAATTGGGCCTCAGGAGTCCTGGGTTTAGTTCCTAGCTCCAAGCGGGAGTGTGATCTAGTAGTTAGAGCAGGGTGGGGGTGACTGCTGAGCTCAATAACCAGCTCTGCTAGTGTCACTTCATCCCAATCACTTCCTCTCCTTTCTCTGCATGTGCCTCTTCCATCTGTGCAATGGGGATAAGTCACACACCATCCCAGGGAGTCGTCATTAATTACTGTGTGTTCAGAGGCTCAGGAGGACAGAGGTGCCAAGGGAGGGGAAGTGTCATTGTTACTGTGTTTCATTATTATCTGATCCTCTCCCATCCCACCCCAGCTGTCTCATTAGTGGAAGGGGAAGGGGAGGGTTTCATCTGTTTCTAGGGAGGGGCTCAGCTCACATTGTCACATACTGGGCTTATTCCTGAACTAACTGCCCTGGGAGGGCTTTTCTTTTTGTTTCTGGATGGGGCAGGGGAGAGGTGGGGTCCTGTTTTTTTGGTTTTCTGCAATAGCAGAGACTGGATCGAATGACACAGAAGCCCCCTTCCAGTTCTATGTTCCTGCTTCTGGAAACGCAAGTTTCAGAGGAATGTTTATGTCTTGCTAAAGTTTTTACCTAATTGGATTTTGATTTTCCCAGATAAATTCCTAATAAAATGTTTATTGTGAATCCCTCGTCTCCCTAAGAATTTCCTGTTCTCGAGCTCTAGATGTGGGGAGCGAAGTGCCAGACAGGGACATTCCCCAGCCCCCCTGTTATTTTCTCCCCATCAGCAGGAATTACTGGCTCCCCCATATCCAGCCATTCACTGATGTCTCTGCTCCCCTGATGTTCGAAGTGGGGTCCGGGTGCCTCCACGTCTTTCTTCTTGCAGCCCTTTGTGCCTCAGGGCTCAGTCTCTGTGTCCTCCCTTCCCCTCTCCTGGGGGTTAATTGCTGCAGGGGTTAACAAGCCACCCAGGCAGAATCCAGGTGCTCCAGCTGGGTGTGAGCCCCCAAGGCCAGTTCCCAGTGGGCTGGAGCCAGGCACATGGCCAGACGGGGAGCAGCCCAGCTCCTTGTCCCCAGCACCGTCTCCAGCATCTGTCCCCACTCAGCTCTGTGCCCAACGGGTCTGAACAGTGACCTTTTCCTGTGGACACAGAGCAGTGCAGGGCTGTTTACGTCCTGACCACACTTTATCCCAGCATCCCTGTTCCTGAGGCTCAGACCCTGATGGACACTGAGTCAGAGACCCATAGATCAGCCAAGGTTGGGAGTTCGTTTCCCCAGGAATTGAAACTAAAATAGCTAAAAGAGATTATTGTTAATCACCTAGGCAAGAATCTCTCATAATTTGCCTATGATTAAAACCTCTCTGTCCCTCCCAACCTAGCTAAAAAGAACTAGTTACCAAGGCCTGGTCTACACTACGGGGTTAGGTCGAATTTAGCTGTGTTAGGTTGATTTAAAAATTAATGCGTCCACACAACCAACCCCGTTCTGTCAACCTAAAGGGCTTTTAAAATTGACTTCTGTACTCCTCCCCGACGAGGGGAGTAGCGCTAAAATCGACCTTGCTGGGTCGAATTTGGGGTAGTGCAGATGCAAATCGATGGTATTGGCCTCCGGGAGCTATCCCAGAGTGCTCCATTGTGACCGCTCTGGACAGCACTTTGAACTCCGATGCACTAGCTAGGTACACAGGAAAAGCCCCGGGAACTTTTGAATTTCATTTCCTGTTTGGTCAGCATGGCGAACTCAGCAGCACAGGTGACCATGCAGTCCCCCCCAGAGTCGTAGAGCATAGAATGTTTCTACGCTCCCCTATCATCTCCGTCCCTGAGGTTATCGCAGATTAGAAGGCGAAAAAACCTCACTCGCGAGGACACATTTTCCAAATTCATGCAGTCCTCTCGCACTGATAGGACACAGCTTAATGCCTGGAGGCATTCAGTGGCAGAGGCCAGGAAAGAATTAAGTGAACGTGAAGAGTGGAGGCAGGATGCGATGCTGAGGCTAATGGGGGAGCAAACAGACATGATGAAGTGTCTATTGGGGAGCAAACGGACATGATGAAGCGTCTGTTGGAGTTGCAAGAAAGCCAACAAGAGCACAGACCCCCGCTGCATCCACTGTATAACCACCTACCCTCCTCCCCATGTTCCATAGCCTCCTCACCGAGACACCCAAGAACGTGGGGGGAGGCTCTGGGCACCCAGCTACTCCACTCCAAAGGATGGCCCAAGCAACAGAAGGCTGTCATTCAAACAGTTTGATATGTAGTGTGGCTACAATAAGTAATGTGGCCTTCTCCTTCCCTCCTCCCCAGGGTCGGCTCCAGGCACCAGCTTAACAAACAGGTGCTTGGCGCGGCCAACCGAGAGGGGCAGCACGTGTGGCAATTCGGCGGCGGTGGGTCCCTCACTCCCTCTGGGAGCGAAGGACCTGCCGCCAAATTGCCGCCGCTGATCGCAATCGTGGCTTCCCCCCCCCCCCCCCCGAATTGCTGCCGCCGATGCATGGTTTCAAAACAATAGTTACTTTATTTCGAAGGGGGGTGGGTGATTGGCTTACAGGGAATTAAAATCAACAAAGCGGGTGGGTTTGCTTCAAGGAGAAACACACACAACTGTCACACCAAAGCCTGGCCAGTCATGAAACTGGTTTTCAAAGCCTTTCTGATGCGCAGGATGCCTTGCTGTGCTCTTCTAATTGCCCTGGTGTCTGGCTGCTCAAAATCAGACACCAGGCAATTTGCCTCAACCTCCCACCCCGCCATAAATGTCTCCCCCTTACTCTTACAGCTATTATGGAGCACACAGCAAGCAGCAATAACAATGGGAATGTTGGTTGTGCTGAGGTCTGATCTAGTCAGCAAACAGCGCCAGCGAGCTTTTAAATGTCCAAAGGCACATTCTACCACCATTCTGCACTTGTTCAGCCTATAGTTGAACTGCTCCTTACTACTATCCAGGCTTCATGAGCCATGGGAGCAAGGGGTACGCTGGGGTAGGTGCGACTGTGCGGTGCTGCCAGCTGGGAGAGCAGCCTGAGGCAGAAGCTTCCAGCTCGCATGATATTCCAGGCAGGACTGAAATGAGACGAAACTTAAAGAGGAGAATGACCTGGAGTCTCTGGCTCCCATTCAGTGCTCTAAGAGGAGGATAGCCACATCTGTCCAGGCGCCCCTGATCGACCTCACCAAGGTCTGCCAGGAGCACCCAGGAGACGTACAACAGCTATCAGTCCTACTGCACCATCTGCTGCAAAGGCAAGGAGCTGCTGCTGTGTAGCAATGCAGTACCATGTCTGCCAGCAGCACCCAGAAGACGTACAGTGATGGTGAGCTGAGCGGGTTCCATGCTTGCTGTGGTATGGCATCTGCACACGTAACCCAGGAAAAAAGGCATGAAACAATTGTCTGCCGTTGCTTTCATGGAGGGAGGGAGGCCTGATGACATTTACTCAAAACCACCTGCGACAATGTTTTTGCCCCATCAGGCATTGGGAGCTTAACCCAGAATTCCAATGGGCAGCGGAGACTTCGTGTGGACATACGCAATCGACTGTATAAAATTGGTTTCTAAAAATCAACTTCTATAAAATCGACCTAATTTTGTAATGTATACATACCCCAAGCAAGGGTGACACCCTGTTTTTCTATGCAAAGGAGCCCACTGCACAGTGTGTGTGGATCAAGAGATGGGTGGGGGAGCTGCAAGCTAAGCAAACTAGAAATGACCGGTTGTAAGATTGAAGGTCAAATTGGGCAAACTGTCTGTTACCCCAAGAAATCCAAGCAGCATGTTTCCACCCCAAATTATAAACTATACATTGTTTTCCTTGCAAAGCAAATATACCATGGATAACCTGTCTGTGATTTTATATGATTTTATAAAAATATGCTAATGAGTGTGAATATAATGTAGCTGGCATATGCTTCATGCAAAAGGTCTCTTGTAAGGTATCATTATAAAGCTTATAATCTACTGAGTGTGGTCATCCTATTTGTATAAATATATCACTCTTGAATCTGAAACTAGAAATACGAAATATTACTCTGAGGTCCTATTGTAGTTATGCAAAGTGTGGGCCATTAATGGTGGTTTGGAAACTTAATGGCTCCCATTAACCAGGACAATTACCTGTAGATGGCTCAGTTTTACTTACTCAGTAAGTCTCCCTGTATACCTGTGGGCTGGCAAGTGGGTAATGAAGTCTTACAGTGACATGTGATCATGTCACCTGAACTGGAATCCATCTTTAACCTGGTGCTTTTCCATTGAGAAGGAGGGGTGGGAACCCAGAGGGACAAAGAATTCCCGCCTTATGCAAAAGATATATAAGTGGGTGGAACAGAACAAAGGGGGCAGCCATCATGAGAAATCCCCTAGCTACCACCTGAGCTGGAACAAGGGCTGTACCAGGGAAAAGGATTGTGCCCAGACTAGGAAGGTGTCCAGTCTGTGAAAGAAACATATTGAAACATCTCTGAGGGTGAGATTTTACCTATATTCAGTTCTATTACTGTATTAGGCTTAGACCTGCGTGTTTTATTTTATTTTACTTGGTAACTCACTTTGTTCTGTCTGTTACTACTTGGAACCACTTAAATGCTGCTTTCTGAATTTAATAAAATAACTTTTTACTTATTAATTAACGCAGAGTATGTATTAATACCGGGGGGGGGGGGCAAACAGCTGTGCATATCTCTCTATCAGTGTTATAGAGGGCGAACAATTTATAAGTTTACCCTGTATAAGCTTTATACAGGGTAAAATGGATTTATTTGGGATTTGGACCCCACTGGGAGTTGAGCATCTGAGTGTTAAAGACAGGAACACTTCTTAAGTGCATCCGAAAGAAGTGGGCTGTAGTCCACAAAAGCTTATGCTCTAATAAATTTGTTAGTCTCTAAGGTGCCACAAGTACTCCTGTTCTTCTTTTTGCGGATACAGACTAACACGGCTGCTACTCTGAAACTTCTCAAGTGTGCAGCTTTGGGACATGTGGTTCAGACCCGGGTCTGTGTTGGATCAGACTGGCGTGTCTGGCTCAACAAGACAGGGTGCTGGAGTCCCAAGCTGGCAGGGAAAGCAGTGGCTGGAGTAGTCTTGGCATATCAGTTGGCAGCCCCAAGAGGGTTTCTGTGATCCAACCCGTCACACTGTCTTTCACCCCAAATTAGTATGGGGAACATTTTTGTCTTGTGAGTCAGATCCTTCCATATGGGAATAATGTGTTTTGTTCTATTGTAAACCCTAAATAATGTGACATGTTTATATACAACCAAAGAATGCATGGAGTATGTCCTCCAAATGTAGAAAATTATAAGGGATTTATAGGAGGGACCTTAGAAGTAATAGGATTTGCCTGGCACAAGGAAGAAGGAATGCTGAAAGACATAAATCATGATATAACTTTGGAATATTAAGAGATATTCCTTTAAAGGCTGGGGGAGGATTCTAGATGATAGTAAGGGCTAATAATGAAATACAATTCTTGAACTGAATCAGATAAGAAAAGGATTGAAGACATTTTTTATACACCAGCACCATCTACTGGATATTTGCGGGAGCAGCAGAGAAAATGAGAACTGAAATCTGAGAACTGACTTGGCCCATGTCCAATAGAAATCAGAGCGTAGCCCCCTCCATCGAGCTCTGAAATTAGGGTACGTAAAGCTGAGGTCATCGTGTGCAGCTAGACAGTTGACTGAACCCAGCAAGAAGCTGCAGAATCCTAAGGGCAACAGATGCCTGGACAGGGGCAGTGAAGCCTTCCCAAAAGTGCCCCTTTCATGACCCCACCCTACCCCTTCAACCTGAGGCCCTGCCCCCAGCCTAGCCAGAAGCTGGAGCGGGCTGGGAGCCATGGATTCTCCACCTGCCCAGGTGGAGGGGCTGAGAGCAGCCCCCGATCCATGTCCCCGCCCCATGGGCCCGGTAGCATAGTTAGTGGGGTGCAGGGGAATCAGCCGCTTCCCCTCAGCACATTTCCAAAAAGCAGCGCGCCTGCCAGCCAGCGCTGAACTCCTGCAGGCAAGGGGGGCAGCACGGCCGGAAGAGCCATGGGGAGGGGGCGGCACAACCATAGGTTATCTTGCTGAGTCTGCACTCTCTAGTGAGACCTCAAGTAACCATATTTTACATTTTAACTTCTTTATCCGTCCAAGCAAATTGCCCTAAAAGAGATTGAAAACAATAAGTTTAAGCAATTGTCTAAACTTGTCCCTTTTCAACCGAAGCCATTTGAACAGTAGAAACCACACTCTTAAAAGTGCCTTGAAGACAAATGCATCCTTGGAAGTGGGATAAATGTGTTAGGTAATAAAGCAATGAGAATGGATGATCATAAGTAAACGTAATAAGAAATTTGGGTAGCTTGCATTGTTTCTTGGTATAACTCATAAGCCTCAGCTCCTCTGTGATAATTGCTTTCAAGACTGTATTGTGTGTGTAGTACACACCTAGAACATTGGTTGTGTCTATTGTGACAGGGTCAGGCCAGATGGCTACAGAAGAGTGGTAGAAGGCAGATATATTAATCCCAGATTAAGTGGATCTCTTTTCCCTGGGTAAGCTAACAGGGGCAGTTCCAGAACAATCAGGAACTTGCTGGAACCAGTTAAGGCAGGCAGGCTAATTAGGACACCTGGAGCCAATTAAGAAGAAGTTGCTAGAATCAATTAGGACAGACTGGCTAATCAGGACACTTGGTATAAAAAGGCTCTCACTCCAGTTAGTGAGGTGTGGGTGTAAGGAGCTGGGAGTGAGAGGACGTGCAGCTGGAGGATTGAGGAGTAGAAGCATTAACAGACATCAGGAGGAAGGTCCTGTGGTGAGGCTAAAGAAGGGGTTGGGAGGAGGCCATGGGGAAGTAGCCCCGGGAGTTGTAGCTGTCATGCAGCTGTTCCAGGAGGTACTCTAGACAGCTGCAGTCCACGGGGCCCTGGGCTGGAACCCGGAGTAGAGGGCAGGACTGGGTTCCCCCCAAACCTGCCAATTGCCCTGGACTGTGGGTTCTACCAGAGGGGAAGGTCTCTGGGCTGTTCCCCAACCCACATGGTGAATCTCTGAGGCAAGAAAAGCTGCCAAAAAGCGCAGGACCCACCAAGATAGTGGAGGAACTTTGTCACAACTGGTGCCAGCAGTGGGATTTTGGTTTGCACAGCGTGGTGGAAGAAGGAGGGTGATTTTTAAAAAAAAAAAAGGGGGGGGGGAGCGGGGTTATTTATTTTTTTCACCACAATGGATGATGTAGTGCGGGCACTGATACAAGCCATGGTGGCCCAGCAGGAGGCTACCCGTGTCCAGGCAGCCGCCCAACAGGAGGCAGTACGCCTGCAGCAAGAGACTAATCGCCTGCTAATGCACCAGGCTGCTCAGGACCGTGCTATGTTGCAGGAACTGGTAAGCTAGGTAAAGACCCTTACAGAGCTGAACCGCGGCCATGATGGGACGCAGATCATACGGGCCAGCCATTGGCTGCAGAAAATGACGCGGGAGGATGATGTAGAGGCATACGTTCTGGCCTTTGAGAGGACAGCCCTATGGGAGGCTTGGCCTCGAGATCAGTGGTCTGGCATCCTCGCCCCATTCCTGTCTGGGGAGGCCCAGAAGGCCTACTATGATCTGCCTGAAGAGGCTGCGGCAGACTACCCCCAGCTGAAAGCAGAGATCCTGGCCAGATCTGGGGTAATGACAGCAGTGCGGGCCCAGCGGTATCATGAGTGGAGGTACCAGGAAAACAAAACCCCGCGGTCCCAATTGTATGACCTCATCCATCTCGCACGGAAGTGGTTGCAAACTGAGTCCCGGAGTCCGGAAAAGATACTAGAAGTTCTGGTCATCGACCGATACATGAGGGGGCTACCGCCAGACCTTGGTGCCTGGGTAAGCCAGAACAAACCCTCCACCTATGATGAGGTTGTCGCACTGGTAGAGAGGCGAAGGACGGCGAGGGAGCTGACCCGACCAGTTAAGGAAGAGGCACCCCAGGTTAAACTAGCAGCAGCAAGCCCTAGAGCCCAGGTGGAAAAAGAGAGGAGCTGAAGGCCCACCAGAAGCCACAAAGAATCATAGAATCATAGAATATCAGGGTTGGAAGGGACCTCAGGAGGTCATCTAGTCCAACCCCATGCTCAAAGCAGGACCAATTCCCAACTAAATCATCCCAGCCAGGGCTTTGTCAAGCCGAGCCTTAAAAACCTCCAAGGAAGGAGATTCGACCACCTCCCTAGGTAAAGCATTCCAGTGCTTCACCACCCTCCTAGTGAAATAGTGTTTCCTAATATCCAACCTAGACCTCCCCCACTGCAACTTGAGACCATTACTCCTTGTTCTGTCATCTGCCACCACTGGGAACAGCCGAACTCCATCCTCTTTGGAACCCCTGTTCAGGTAGTTGAAAGCAGCTATCAAATCCCCCCTCATTCTTCTCTTCTGGAGACTAAACAATCCCAGTTCCCTCAGCCTCTCCTCATAAGTCATGTGCTCCAGACCCCTAATCATTTTTGTTGCCCTCCGCTGGATTCTTTCCAATATTTCCACATCCTTCTTGTAGTGTGGGGCCCAAAACTGGACACAGTACTCCAGATGAGGCCTCACCAATGTTGAATAAAGGGGAACGATCACGTTCCTCGATCTGCTGGCAATGCCCCTACTTATACAGCCCAAAATGCCATTAGCCTTCTTGGCAACAAGGGCACACTGTTGACTCATATCCAGCTTCTCGTCCACTGTGACCCCTAGGTCCTTTTCTGCAGAACTGCTACCTAGCCATTCCGTCCCTAGTCTGTAGCAGTGCATAGGATTCTTCCGTCCTAAGTGCAGGACTCTGCACTTGTCCTTATTGAACCTCATCAGGTTTTTTTTTTTTGGCCCAATCCTCTAATTTGTCTAGGTCCCTCTGTATCTGATCCCTACCCTCCAGTGTATCTACCATACCTCCCTGTTTAGTGTCATCTGCAAACTTGCTGAGAGTGCAGTCCACACCATCCTCCAGATCATTAATAAAGATATTAAACAAAACTGGCCCCAGGACCGACCCTTGGGGCACTCCGCTTGAAACCGGCTGCCAACTAGACATGGAGCCATTGATCACTACCCGTTGAGCCCGACGATCTAACCAGCTTTCTATCCACCTTACAGTCCATTCATCCAGCCCATACTTCTTTAACTTGGCGGCAAGAATACTGTGGGAGACCGTATCAAAAGCTTTGCTAAAGTCAAGGAATAACACATCCACTGCTTTCCCCTCATCCACAGAGCCGGTTATCTCATCATAGAAGGCAATTAGGTTAGTCAGGCACGACTTCCCCTTGGTGAATCCATGCTGTCTGTTCCTGATCACTTTCCTCTCCTCTAAGTGTTTCATAATTGATTCCTTGAGGACCTGCTCCATGATTTTTCCAGGGACTGAGGTGAGGCTGACTGGCCTGTAGTTCCCCGGATCCTTCTTCTTCCCTTTTTTAAAGATGGGCACTACGTTAGCCTTTTTCCAGTCATCCAGGACCTCCCCTGATCGCCTTGAGTTTTCAAAGATGATAGCCAATGGCTCTGCAATCACATCCGCCAACTCCTTTAACACCCTCGGATGCAGCGCATCCGGCCCCATGGATTTGTGCTCATCCAGTTTTTCTAAATAGTCCCGAACCACTTCTTTCTCCACAGAGGGCTGGTCACCTCCTCCCCATACTGTGCTGCCCAGTCCAGCAGTCTGGGAGCTGACCTTGTTTGTGAAGACAGAGGCAAAAAAATCATTGAGTACATTAGCTTTTTCCACATCCTCTGTCACTAGGTTGCTTCCCTCATTCAGTAAGGGGCCCACACTTTCCTTGACTTTCTTCTTGTTGCTAACATACCTGAAGAAACCCTTCTTGTTACTCTTAACATCTCTTGCTAGCCGCAACTCAAAGTGCGATTTGGCTTTCCTGATTTCACTCCTGCATGCCTGAGCAATATTTTTATACTCCTCCCTGGTCATTTGTCCAATCTTCCACTTCTTGTAAGCTTCTTTTTTGCGTTTAAGGTCAGCAAGGATTTCACTGTTAAGCCAAGCTGGTCGCCTGCCATATTTACTATTCTTTCTACACGTCGGGATGGTTTGTTCCTGCAACCGCAATAAGGATTCTTTAAAATACAACCAGCTCTCCTGGACCCCTTTGCCCTTCATGTTATGAAGCACTGAGGGAGAAGAGGATTGGGATGTTAGACTGCCCAAGCCAAGAGACCGGGGAACACCTAGGGCTCCATACAGATGTTATGCCTGCGGGGAGTGGGGACACATAGCTGCACAGTGTCCCAATGCCGAGGAGCCTATGCAGTGTAACCTGGGGAACTGGGCAAATCCATGCTCCCTAATCCACCTTGTAGGGGTCTCACTAACCCCACATATGTACACCAATTCAGTGAAACTAAATGGGGTAGTGACCACGGCACTGGTTGATTCGGGGAGTGCTATCACGCTTATCTCAGGGAAGTTCGTGAAGCGTAGTCAGCTGCTGCAGGCTAAACGTACGGGGATAACATGCATCCATGGGACAGTTAGTTACCACCTCACCATCCCAGTAAAAATTGAAATCCAGGGGAACACTACTGAGGTAGCAGCAGATGTAGTCCCTAACTCCCATACCCGGTGCTCATAGGGAGGGACTTCCCAGGGTTTGGAGACTTTCTCCCAGTAGGAGGATTGGAGAAAGATGGGAACCCTTAAGTTAATGAGGCATCCACAGTAGACTGTCAACCCCCCAGTCTTCTCTGAAATATCCCCGGATTTGTTCTCCACTCCTAGACAAGGTAGAAAGACAAAAAGGGAAAGAAGGGCAGCTAAGGCCTTGGGAACCCGAATACTGACCCAAAGCCAGAAGGTCGCTCTCGTAGGTAGGCGAACCCGAGCAGCTGAAAAGGAGGCCGCCCAGGAGGGAGAAGCACCCGAGTCTGACCCCCACCCTAACGTCTCTGAACCAGTAGAGGCAACAGAGACTGGGCCTCTAGCTCTGGGGCAGATTAGCCCTGGGAGAGGAAACTTTGGACAGGACCAGGCTGAAGACCCAAGGTACGACAACATTAGGAAGGAGATGACCGAAATAGATGGGGTCCCTGTGGAAGAGAAAACCCGGGGACCAGGACCCTACTTCATAATGAAGAAGGATCTCTTATACCGGGTTGCACCTGTACAGAGGCAGAAGGTACAGCAGATCCTAGTACCTCAAAAACACCAGAACGCTGTATTAAGTCTTGCCCATAGTCATCTTTTTGGGGGACATTTGGGAGTAGAGAAGACCCTGGCACGGGTCCTACGACGGTTCTTCTGGCCCGGAGTACATGAAGAAGTGCAGAGGTACTGTGCCTCCTGCCCAGAGTGTCAGCTGCACAGACCCCGTCCCCACTTGAGGGCACCTTTCGTACCCCTTCCCATCATAGAGGTCCCCTTTGAGCGAATAGCGATGGACCTAGTGGGACCCCTGGAGAAGACAGCTCAGGGCCACCAATATATACTTGTTGTTTTGGACTATGCTACTTGCTACCCAGAAGCCATCCCTCTGTGGAACACAGCCTCTAAAACAATAGCTAAAGAGCTGATGGGGATCTTTGCCCGAGTGGGGCTACCAAAGGAGATATTAACAGACCAAGGAACCCCATTTATGTCAAAGCTAATGAAGGACTTCTGTACGCTGCTCCATATTCACACCCTGAGAACTTCAGTCTATCATCCACAGACCGATGGGCTAGTAGAAAAGTTTAACCAAACCCTCAAGGCTATGATAAGGAAGGTGGTAAGTTAGGACGGGAAGGATTGGAACACCCTACTACCTTACCTTATGTTTGCCATTCGGGAGGTATCTCAGGCCTCAACTGGGTTTTCACCCTTTGAATTATTATATGGGCGCCATCTCCGTGGCATATTAGATATCGCGAAAGAGATCTGGGAAGAGGAACCCAATGAGGGGAGAAATATAATTGAACATGTTTGCAGATGCGAGACCGGATTGTCCGGGTCACCCCTATTGTACAGGAACATTTGGAAAAGGCGCAGGAGGCCCAGCGAACCCATTACAATCGCCAGGCAAAAGTCCAACAGTTCCAACCAGGGGATTGGGTGATGGTGTTGGTACCCATGGCAGAAAGCAAGCTTTTGGCCCAATGGCAGGGGCCCTATGAGGTGGTTGAACCTGTGGGGGAAGTAACCTACAAGGTGCGGCAGCCAGGATGCCGGAAACAGGAATAGATCTATCACATTAACCTCTTAAAGCCTTGGCACCAGTGAGAGGCATGTGTAGTGGTCCAAGAGACCCCGATCCAGGGAAATAACCTGCAGGAGCAGATCAGGATATCCACTGATCTGACACCAAACCAGAAGAAGGAAGTAACTGAGATGATCAACCGATACCAGGACGTATTTTCAACCAAACCAGGCCGGACCACTGAAACATATCACCACATTATCACAGACCCTGGGGCAAAGGTAACTTTAAGGCCCTACCGGGTCCCAGCGGCGAAAAGGGAGGAGATCAAGGCGGAGGGAAAAAGGATGTTGGAGCTGGGAGTCATTGAATCAATGGTCGAGCCCGATTGTGTTGGTGCCCAAACCTGATGGCACCACTAGGTTTTGTAATGACTTTCGCCAGCTGAACGAGATATCCAAATTCGATGCATACCCCATACCCCGTATCGATGAGTTAGTTGACTGCCTGGGAAATGCCTGATTTTTGACCACCCTTGA
Source organism: Malaclemys terrapin pileata (assembly GCF_027887155.1). Lineage (NCBI taxonomy): Eukaryota > Metazoa > Chordata > Testudines > Emydidae > Malaclemys > Malaclemys terrapin. Next base: position 6,299,961 of record NC_071524.1, read on the forward strand.
TTTAACAAAGGGATACTGGCAGATTCCCCTTGCCCAAGATGTGAAAGAAAAGATGGCATTTTTTACCCCAGAGGGTCTATTTCAAAATACTGTTCTTCCTTTTGGATTGCATGGGGCACCTGCCACCTTCCAGCGTCTTATGGACAAGCTCCTGCGGCCGCATACCAGTTATGCGGCTGCGTATCTGGACGACATTATTATTCATACCCCCAACTGGGAGACCCACTTGAAAAAGGTCGAAGCAGTTCTGGACATGATAAGACGGGCTGGCCTCACAGCCAACCCAGCCAAGTGTGCTATGGGGCTAGCTGAGGCTAAATACCTTGGCTACATTGTAGGAAGGGGCATGGTCAAGCCTCAACTGAACAAATTGGAGGCTATCCAAAATTGGCCTCAGCCAAATCGGAAAAAGCAAGTCCGGGCATTCCTGGGTGTGGTGGGGTACTACCGGCGATTTATTCCCCATTTTGCCACCAGAGCAAGTCCCCTGACAGAACTGATAAAAGCCCGGGGTCCAGACATGGTGAAGTGGACAGAGGCTGCAGAGAAAGCATTCACAGACCTACAGACAGCCCTTTGCAGTAACCCCGTGCTTATAGCCCCGGACTTCAACAAAGAGTTTATTCTACAAATAGATGCATCTGAAGTAGGATTGGGAGCTGTCCTGTCGCAGATGGTTGGAGACGAAGAACACCCGATTCTCTACCTCAGCAGGAAACTCCTCCGGAGAGAGCAGAAGTATGCAGTGGTTGAAAGAGAGTGCCTTGCTGTAAAATGGGCCATGGAAACACTTCGGTATTACCTACTGGGACAACAGTTTACCCTTGTGACCGACCATGCACCTCTTCAGTGGATGCAGCAAAATAAAGAGAAGAATGCAAGGGTGACCAGATGGTTCCTGTCCCTACAACCTTTCCAATTCACCATACAACACCGGGCCAGAAGCCACCATGGCAATGCAGATGGCTTGTCGCGGGTACACTGCCTGATGTCCCAAGTTGCCCAACCCCGTGGTGTTGAGCAGGGGGGGATATGTGACAGAGTCAGGCCAGATGGCTACAAAAGAGTGGTAGAAGGCAGATATATTAGTCCCAGATTAAGTAGATCCCTCTTCCCTGGGTAAGCTAACAGGGGCAGTTCCAGAACAATCAGGAACTTGCTGGAACCAGTTAAGGCAGGCAGGCTAATCAGGACACCTGGAGCCAATTAAGAAGAAGCTGCTAGAATCAATTAGGACAGACTGGCTAATCAGGACACTTGGTATAAAAAGGCTCTCACTCCAGTTAGTGAGGTGTGGGTGTAAGGAGCTGGAAGTGAGAGGACGTGCTGCTGGAGGACTGAGGAGTATAAGCATTAACAGACATCAGGAGGAAGGTCCTGTGGTGAGGCTAAAGAAGGGGTTGGGAGGAGGCTATGGGGAAGTAGCCCAGGGAGTTGTAACTGTCATGCAGCTGTTCCAGGAAGCACTCTAGACAGCTGCAGTCCACAGGGCCCTGGGCTGGAACCTGGAGTAGAGGGTGGGACCGGGTTCCCCCCAAACCTCCCAATTGCCCTGGACTGTGGGTTCTACCAGAGGGGAAGGTCTCTGGGCTGTTCTCCAACCCACATGGTGAATCTCTGAGGCAAGAAAATCCACCAAAAAGCGCAGGATCCACCAAGATAGTGGAGGTACTTTGTCACACTACACTTGAGTGGTGAACTGTTGCTTGTATATTAATATGGTTCTGGGTGAATTAATAAATTGTTGGTTGGTTAAACATAAGCAAGTGTCCTGATTTGAGAAACACAGTTCACGTTAAAAGTTGACCTGAAAAGAACTCAGCTTACTCATTTTAATGCTAACACTCCCTGGACTCAATAAAAAGGAGTTATCCTATTCGATTCCATTCTGTAGTGGCCCTAAAACTTATCCAAACTTAACCTAGTTTGTTAGATTTCAGCTTTAAAATCTAGCTGGCACCTTGGCAAAATCATAAAAATGGATGCCTTTCATGCTTACACCAAGCTGGCTGCTGCTCTACACACCCTGCTGTGAGGGCTCTCTGAGGATAAGGCTGCCTGGAAAGATCCTCTAAACTGGGATGAAGGCTGCCAAAAGGGCCTTCAAAGGCTTGAAGTCTGCCCTGGTGAAGGCTCTGATACTTCATCCTGTACACGGACAACCACATATTGTTAGAGAGCTTATTCCTTCACTCTCCCACTTCCCTGGTCCTTCTCACATGAACAGAGAGCAACAATACCCGAAGTCCGAAGGTGCAAACAATTCGATGTTTATTGGGGTGAACTTCCAGCAAGCTTAAATCCAAGTTCCTTTTTCCTTATTTTTGAATCCCAACTTACTTCCTGTTTGACCCTAATTTATATAGTAATATTCTTAGCTATACCTTAACTAATCATTCTACTGAAATTTACCTAACCAATCCTAACATATTGTAACATGATTAGCTAACCAATTATATCCCACCACCTTAATTAGTTTACACCCAGCAAAATTAATTATACAGCAGACAGAAACAACCAGACAGAGACCATGCAAATAAACAATAGCAAAGTAGGAACTATAATGACAAAACAATACAGAAGTGAGGATTTCACAACGACATCTATAAAGACATAAGGTTTCCCATCTGTGTCTATTGATAAGTGAGTTCTTACCAAACAGAAAACTATCAAACTAAATTTCCTTTTATTCCTTTCTTCACACAACGCACAGTCAACCTGTGGAACTCCTTGCCAGAGGATATTATGAAGGCCAAGACCATAACAGGGTTCAAAAAAGAACTAGATAGATTCATGGAGGATAGGTCCAACAATGGCTATTAGCCAGGATGGGCAGGGAAGGTGTCCTTAGCCTCTGTTTGCCAGAATCTGGAAATGGACGACAGGAAATGGATCATTTGATGATTACCTGTTCTGTTCATTCCCTCTGGAGCACCTGGCACTGGCCACTGTCAGAAGACAGGATACTGGGCTAGATGGGCCTTTGGTCTGACACAGTATGGCCATTCTTATATTCTTATGTTCACTGACTTTACTGAAAAACAAATACAGGGCCCGTCTCACTGTTGAAGATGACTGCTGTCCTTACCTCAGCCTCACAGAGACCCACTTCAGGAACCTGTGTTCATCAATGCAAGCTCACCCTTCCCATTAGGTGCATATTTGGTTTTATTTTTTACAACTGGATATAAAGATTGTCTTGTGATTGTATTGTGAATTAAAATATTAAGTGGCTACACTTCAGAGATACGGTCTTGTAATGCATTTTTTATTTAAAATACTAACTATTCTGAGTGTAAGCAGGGTCTGAATGAATGCTTCCCTGACAGCTAGTTGGGAAGGGGAAGAAACCCTGGGTGTGATTATGTAAATACAGTTTGCTCCTGCTTTGCTAAATATTCAGATAGAGCGGTGTTTTGCTCGTTGTAATTAACTTAGCTGGTCCTGCTTTGAGCAGGGGGTTGGACTAGATGACCTCTTGAGGTCCCTTCCAACCCTGATATTCTATGATTCTATATGGTGTTGGGTCACAAATTATGTTAGTACTGAATGTAGGGATAGTGAAATATGGTTACCAATGTGTAATTATTGTGGGAATACAGATAAAGCACAGTCCTGTTTTTCTGTATTCCCACAATAATTATACAGCACTGACCACAAGCAGCAACTGTGAGTGGGGTGCAGAGAAGGGTTGCGTGTGTGAAGGAGACTTTTGGATTACTGGATTTAAGAACCTGAGAGGATAAGGACACTGCCCAACCTACTTGAGGTGGGTCTTTACTCATGGTTTATGTTTATGAACTCTGTTTGTGGTGTTTTCCCAAATTAATGCTGAGTTACTTCCCTCCTTTTATTAAAAGTTTCTTTTCTACACTAAGGGTACGTCTACGCTACCCGCCGGATTGGCGGGTAGTGATCGATCTATCGGGGATCGATTTATCGCATCTAGTGTAGACATGATAAATGGATCCCCAATCGCTCTGCCGTCGACTCCACCACGGCAAGAGGCAGAAGCGGAGTCGATGGGGGAGCGGCGGCAGTTGACCCCGCGATGTGAAGATGCGAGGTAAGTCGACCTAAGATACGTTGACTTCAGCTACACTATTCTCATAGCTGAAGTTGCATATCTTAGGTCAATACCCCCTCCAGTGTAGACCAGGGCTCAGACTCTGTGCTTGTGAGTGGGGAAGTTTTGCCTCTCAGAGGCGCCCGGGGTGGTGTGTAAATTTCCCAGGTTACTGGGTGAGGGCTCGAGCCGGTTCTGTGTTGGATAGATGGAAAGGAACCCCTAGATGCTAGGGAAAGAATAAGTTAAAAGTTACTTGGTCAAGTTAGATGTCTTCAAGTCACCAGGGCCTGATGAAATGCATCCTAGAATACTCAAGGAACTCTGTCTGAGGAGATATCTGAGCCATTAGCTGTAATCTTTGAAAAGTCATGAAAGACAGGGGAGATTCCAGAAGACTGGAAAAGAGCATATACAGTGCCTATCTATAAAAAGGGAAATAAGGGCACCCTAGGCAATTACAGACCAGTCAGCTTAACTTCTGGACCAGGAAGGATAATGGAGCAAATAATTAAGGAATCCATTTGCAAACATCTAGAAGATAATAAGGTGATAAGTGATAGTCAGCATGGATTTGTCAAGAACAAATCATGTCAGACCAACCTGATAACTTTCTTTGACAGGGTAACAAGCCTTGTGGATACGGGATAGCGGTAGATGTGGTGTATCTAGACTTTAATAAGGCTTTTGATACAGTTTTGCATGACTTTCTCACTGAGAAACTAGGGAAATACAACCTAGATGGAGCTACTATAAGGTGGGTGCATAACTGGTTGGAAACACACTCCTAGAGAGTAGTTATCAATGGTTCACAGTCATGCTGGAAGGGCATAATGAGTGGGGTACTGCAGGGATCAGTTCTGGGTCTGGTTCTCTTCAATGTCTTCATCAACGATTTAGATAATGGCATAGAGAGTACACTTATAAAGTTTGCGGATGATACGAAGCTGGGAGAGGGTGCAAGTGGTTTGGAGGATAGGATGAAAATTCAAAATGATCTGGACAAACTGGAGAAACGGTCTGAGGTAAATAGGATGAAATTCAATAAGGACAAATGCAAAGTACTCCACTTAAGAAGGAACAATCAGATGCACACATACAGAATGGGAAATGACTGGCTAGGAAGGAGTACTGCAGAAAGGGATCTAGGGGTCCTAGTGGATCACAAGCTAAATATGCGTCAACAGTGTAACACTGTTGCAAAAAAAGCAAACATCATTCTGGGCTGTATTAGTAGGAGTGTTGTAAGCAAGACACTAGAAGTAATTCTTCCACTCTACACAGCACTGGTTAGGCCTCAACTGGAGTATTGTGTTCAGTTCTGGGCACCACATTTCAGAAAAGATATGGACAAATTGGAGAGTCCAGAGAAGAGCAACAAGGATGATTAGGGGTCTGGAAAACATGACCTATGAGAGAAGATTGAAAGAACTGGGTTTGTTTAGTCTGAAAAAGAGAAGACTGAGTGGGGACATGATAACAGTTTTCAAATACTTAAAAGGTTGTTACAAGGAGGAGGGAGAAAAATTATTCTCCTTAACCTCTGATGATAGGACAAGAAGCAATGGGCTTAAATTGCAGCAAGGGAGGTTTAGGTTGGACATTAGGAAAATCTTCCTAACTGTCAGGGTGGTTAGGCATTGGAATAAATTGCCTAGGGTGGTTTTGGAATCTCCATCATTGGTGATTTTTAAGAGCAGGTTAGACAAATACCTGTCAGGGATGTTATAGATGGTGCTGGTCCTGCCATGAGTGCAGGGGACTGGACTTGATGACCTCTCAAGGTCCTTTCCAGTTCTACGATATAGAACCTGGCCCTGGCTGCTGCTGGCTCCACCTGGCAGAAGGGTTACATATTTGGGGACTCGTCTGGGATAGACTGTCCAGCTGGGATCCCCTCAGGGCAGATAGGGCCTTGAGCAGAGGTCATGGTGAGGACTGAAAGGACAGAATGTAAAGCAGTGCTTGACACGGGATTCAAGTGACTATTATATTTCAGTCATTCTACCAACACATGCTTAGGCACCTGCCTATACAGCCACTGACTGGCCTTGGACTGTGTGGCCTCAGCATGGATGAATACCCCTATCAAGGGTATGTAACAGTGCACCTGGAATTACCAGAGGAGGTTGCTGGGGTAAGAGAAGAGGTAGAGACAGCTGCCTTAATATGCCCTGACCCTAAAGGGACCTCTGATGTGTCTGTACTGATAGGGACCAACTCCAGTCTCTTCAAGGTACTCGCGGATCACTCCAGACGACGGGCTGGGGACCAATACCTGAACACCCTGATGATCCATATGCTGTGTGTTGAAGCCTATAGGAAAACTGAGAACACTAAAAAGGAGACGTCTAAGCTACCGACGGTACCATTGAGATACACAGGCACAACCCCCATAGTAGTGCCTGCAAGGACACAGCAAGAAGTGCTTGTCATGAGTACTCGGCTGAAAGGCAGTAAGGGAACATTAGCAATGGCAGAGCAGCCGGCTGAGGAAGGGCTCCCTGAAGGAGTGCTGGTCCCCAGTGGAGTCATAACCCTACTTGCTGAAGCCCAGGAAAAGGTGATTATACTGATTGTTAATTAAACAAGCTGTGATGTTGTCGTGAAGCAAGGACAAAAGATAGCAGATCTCTTTGAGCCTGAATCAATTGTAAGACCCCAGTGTGAGAGTCAAGTTCCGACAATAGACCCAGCAAAGTTTGACTTTGGAGATTCGCCATTGTCTGAGGACTGGAAAGATCGCCTGAGGAAGAAACTTTGTGAGAGCTCCAAGGTGTTCTCACTGCATGAGTGGGATGTGGGATGTGCAAAACGAGTAGATCTAGAAAGTTTGCTCTCTCAGAGATGAAAGACGTGTGACATCATCTTCAGGAGCTGGCTGCAAATAGCATCGTTACAGAGTCCCGCAGCCCATACTCTTCACTCATCCGGATGTGTGTCGACTACCGCACCCTGAACAGTCATACTGTGGTAGACCAGTACACCATGCCTTGAGTACAAGATGCCTTAGACCAGCATTTCTCCAATGTGGCCACCATGTCACCTGCGGCCACCAGGGGCTTTTCTTGCGACCACAGCCTCCTGGGCAGTGATGGGGGGGGGAGGGGCAAAGCAGTGGTCCCTCCCCCAGGACCACCAGCAGGGTTGGACCCTATCCCCCTCTGGAGACACACCTGCTGGAGGAGCAGGCAGCTAGTGAGTTCCCCACCTTCCTGGGGACAGTAGACACTCCATCCCTGGTGGGCAGCAGGCTCTGGCCATGGGGCTCTGTAGCTCCTCTTGCCCTTCCCAGCACTGCTCTGCTCCAGGTACCCTGAGCTCCCAGGCAGCTAGGTCCTTCTCACTCCAGAGCTGGAGTGAGACTCTCTAGCTCTGCCTCAGCCTGCCCTTTTATCATGCCAGCTGTGCCCTGATTGAGCTGGCCACACCTGTGACCTGCTATCCAGCCAGCCTCCCTCAGCTGCTCTCAATGTTTTAACCCAGGAGTGGGGTAACTGCCTCGCTACAGGCTCCAATGCCTGATTGCGGGGTTCATGCCCCCCACCCCATCGCCCCTGGCCCCTGCTATCTCCACCGCTGCCTCCTCACTTCCACCCTACTGATCTCCCCATCCAAGGCTCAATTTGTCCCTGGGGTTGCCAGGACTGAGTAAGTCTGCTGCTGTGAAAAAGTGATATTTGTATGTTTGTTAAGATCACTTTTCACAGCAGCAGACATACAGGCTAGCAAGTCTTTAAAAAAAGCAACCAAAAAAGCAAAAGAAACAACAACAAAAAAGACAAGACTCTGCAGAGCAGCTTATTTGTGTTTCTATTCTGTTTAGGTCCAGGAAAGAATAACAACAGTACATTATTTTTATTATTGAGTCTGCAAAAAGATTCAATAAATGACAATGATTTTGACACATTTATGTGTATATTTATCTGTTTTTCCTAAAGTTAATTAAGTATTTGAGAAAAAATTGTCAGCATGGCCATCAGCACTTTGAGGCCACCAAAAAATTTGTTGTGAGAACCCCTGCCTTAGACTGTTTGCTGGGAAGCCAGTGGTTCTCAGTATTGGATCTTCGAAGTGGATACTACCAAATCCCTCTGGGAGCAAAAGATAAGGACAAGACAGCCTTCATCTGCCCTTTAGGGTTTTATCAGTTTGAACGCATGCCTCAAGGGATTTCTGGGGCACCTGCCACATTTCAACATCTTATGGAGAAAGTTGTAGGAGATGTGAACTTACTGCAAGTCTTGGTTTATATGAATGACCGGATTGTATTTGGAAGGACCTTGGAGGAGCATGAAGAAAAACTTTTTAAAGTGATTGACAAGTTGGAGGCCTATGGACTGAAGCTTTCTATTGATAAGTGCCAGTTCTGCAGAACCTCGGTGAAGTACGTGGGTCACATTGTGTCCCAAGAAGGTGTGAGCACTGATCCATATAAAATAGAAGCGCTCACTTCATGGCCATGCCCAAATAATTACAGAGAGCTTAAGACCTTTCTCGGATTTAGTAGCTACTACAGCAGATTTGTGAAAAACTACGCTACCATTGTAAAACCTCTGAATGATCTTACATGGGGATACCCATCCAGCAAGAACAATTCTAAGACCAAGAAAAAGGGGAGGTCCCCAAAGCCTCCTGAGCAGAGAAATTACATCCCCTTAGAACCGTTTGGACCACGGTGGGATGAGAGATGTGAAAGGGCTTTTCAGGAAATAATTAATTGCCTAACTCATGCTCCAGTCCTAGTTCAATCCTTGAAAGGGCCATTTAGGGATCTGGTGCAAAAATCTGTCTGGGGATTTGTCCTGCTTTGAGCAGGGGGTTGGACTAGGTGACCTCCTGAGGTCCCTTCCAACCCTGATATTCTATGAAACTCACTACCCCATCCACAAGCTGGAGTTCTTGGCCTTGAAATGGGCCATCACTGAGAAGTTTCATGACTACTTGTATGGTGCTAGGTTTCAAGTGTGGATAGACAACAATCCGCTGATTTACAAGTGCTAAGCTGGATGCTACAGGGCAGAGATGGGTGGCCACCTTGGCTAGCTATGAGTTCAGCACTCAGTACCGATTGGAGAGAAGCAACGTAGACGTGGATGCATTGTCACGGCATCCGCAGCCATCGGAAATTGCTGTGATTCCTATGGATGGGGTAGGGAGCTATTTACAACCGAAGTTATCGAGAGTCAGAGGCATGCGAGAGTCTTCCTGGTTGTGTTGCAGAAACTCTGGACCTGCCCCCTAGGAGTGTGCTATCTGCCTCAGTGAATTATATTGTACTGGACCAATCTCCATTGCCCATGCTCAATGCTGCTGACTGGCAAAAAGCCCAACTGCAAGATATTGACATTCGTGACACATTACTTGCAAAAAGAGAGGGGCAAAACCCTGTTGCAATTATTCCATCTACCCCCGAGAGTAGACTGCTATTAAGGTAATGGAGCAAACTAAAACTGATACAGGGAGTACTGCACCGGATCACAGTAGATCCTTTACAAAATCAACGAACACAGCTAATGCAACCAAAAGAGTACAGAGCCCTGGCCATGAAGGCCCCACATGATGACTTTGGACATTTGGGAATGGAGAGAACCCTGGAACTTATCTGTACTAAGTTCTACTGGCCCCGGATGGCTGAGGATGTACGCAAGAAATGCGAGACATGCGCCTGGTGTGTTCAAAGGAAAACTCTGCTTGCTAGCAGCATATCTGAGGAATATCACCAGCAGCAAACCTTTGGAGCTGGTATGCATTAATTTCCTGTGTTTAGAAGTGGGCAGGAGGAATGTTGAGAACATTTTAGTAGTGAATGATCATTTTACCCGGTATGCCAGGCATAGGTGTTGTGGGAGAAATATTTTTCAGGGTATGGATTCCCAGCTTGGTTACACTCTGACCAGGGACGGGACTTTGAGAGTCACCTCCTGAAGGAGGTGCTAAGGATGGCAGGAATTAAGAAGTCCAGAAAAACATCTTACCACCCACAAGGTGACCCTCAGCCAGAGCAATTTAGTCGGACTCTCTTGGATATGCTTGGGGACTTTATGTCCAGAGCAAAAAGCAACCTGGAGCCAGCCTGTTGTGCTTTTGGTGCATGCCTACAATGCCACGAAGAACGATGCTACGGGAGGCACCCCATATCTCTTGATGTTTGGGCGAGAGCCAAGATTATCCATAACTTTGTACTTCGGGAAATCAGAGGATGAAGAAAACTATGAGACACATCTGCAGTGTATTTTCCTGACTAAGAGAAAAACTGCAGGATGCTTATCACTTGGCTGCAACTGCTGCCCACAAGAATTTAGATAGTAACAAGCACCGATACGATGCAAGCATAGGTGCCAACTCTGTGGGTGCTGCAGGAGCACACACGGGGGAAAATTAGTGGGTGTTCCGCCCCCACCGTCAGCCAAGCTCCCTCCCGCCCCCACCATGCCTCCTCCTCCCAAGCGCACAACGTCTGCGCTCCTCCCACTCCCTCTCAGCGCTTCCCCAGCCACCTAACAGGCACTTAGGACTTTCTGGGAGGGAGGGGGAGGAGTGAGGACATGGCGCGCTCAGGGGAGGAGGCGCAGAAGAGGCGGGGCAGGGGCAGGGACTTGGGGGAAAGGGGTTGAATGAGGGGCAGGGTGAGGGCGGTGCAGGGACGGGGCTGTGGGAGAACGAGGTTGAGCGCCTACGGGGCAGATGGGAAGTCGGTGCCTATGTATGCAAGGGTGCATTCACAGGAGCTCCAGCCAGGGGACAGAGTTCTGCTGCGAGATGTGGGTGTTGCTGGCAAACACAAGATTGCTGAGGGGATGGATGGCAATACCTTACCTGGTGGTGGAAAAGCTGGGAGATCTGCCGGTGTACAAGATTAAACCCGAAACGAGGTCGGGACAAACAAAGACAGTGCATAGAAACCTCCTACTGCCTGTGGGAGAATTGGTAGGCGCCTCTTATGGAATGGACCGTGTCATAGGACCTCCTGTTATGACCCAAGCCAGAGACCCCGACCCTGTGACTCCTGAAGGGGAAGGAATCGTTCTCCCCTTGCATGTGAGTAGCACTGTCAGTTTTGAGCCCAGTAAATGAGCTAGTGACTGGCAGCTCTAGTCAGGCTCTAACTCCCACAACAGGGAGCCTGGAAGCCCTGAGAACCCAGACTGGAGATGGGAGGCGGGCAGTTCCTGGAGACACAGCTCAAGGATGTCAATTTCACTCAGCATCCCAAAGGCAAATGTTAAGCCATGTGATAAAGTGGCCTAGGTGCAAAGTAAAGGTTTTAAAGCATCCCGTGAAAATGAAAATGAAGCCTTACGCTGTTATCTGAAAGCTCGCAACAGCTGAGCCATGGTTCTTCACAGGCTTTAGGGAGCTGGACAATGACAACCGTAAAGACCTGCTTTCACCCCAACCTGAAGGCAGATGTTCAACAGGATACAGAGGGAAAAGATAGTGGTAATTCCACAGGCCTGGACAATCTAACTTTGTGGTAGGAATTTAGGTTTATATGAATGACCTGATTGTATTTGGAAGGACGAGCCGGTGACAATCCGTAAACATAAAACTGGAGTTTGTGCAATTGTATGAGTTTCTGTGCATGGAAGCTTTGAGCACTCGCTGAGAGAGCCTGTCATAGATGACCCAGGTAGGGCTATCCCTACGGGGGTGCAGGGGCCTGGACAAATCAGCCCCTACCAGCTTGGGGACCCCGCCCTGCACCAGTGGTTGGACCGGTGGGATGGATCCAGCCTGGTGCTGGGCCACCTGCTGCCACTGGCAGTTGCCATCACCTACCATGGGGCTATTGTTGGCCATAGTGCCACAGCGGCTCAGGGATCTGGCCAGGGTGGGGGACTCGCTGCACTGAAAGGTGGGTGGCCAAGCCAGGGCTGTCTCCGCTAACTGCCAACAAGATGGCAGCCCTGTGGCAGGGATGGATTCGTCTTCTGGGTCTGACCGCGCTGGCCAATCACACCTTCCTGCGGTGTGGGGCCCGGAGTGGTCTCCCTGATTCACCCTACCCAACGGATGGCTCTGGCCCTGGCTCCAGGCACAATGTAGCCATGACTGCGTGACCTGGACTTGAGAGGATGTGAACCATAAAATGTCAGTGATCCACCATGGTCAGAACACAGGATGCACCACTATGGCTGGGCTCCACCTTCCAGGAGTCCAATACTACCAACTCCAAGGGTGCACTGGTCTCTGCCAGCTAGAGAGTGACCCTGCTTCTGGCCCCAGGTTTCTTCTGCTGCTGCAAACTGGGCAATTGCTGCATTACTCCTGGACAGCTTGAGCCATCACCACCCTGTAAAATCTTCTGCCAACATTCAGCTCAGTCTTTTTGGGTCCAAGGTGGCCTGAAGCATCATAGAAACATCAGGCTGGAAGGGACCTGGAGAAGTCATTAAGTCCAGCCCCCTGCCCTGTGGCAGGACCAAGTAAACCTAGACCATCCCTGTTAAGGGTTTGTCCAACTTGTTTTTAAAAACTTCAAATGATGGGGGTTCCACATCCTCTCTTGGAAGCCTGTTCCAGAGTTTCACTACCATGATAGTTAGAAAGTTTTTCCTGAGAAAACGCCTGAGAATCTTTCCCTGAAACAGCCACCCAACTTCTGTGTGCTAAAGTAACTGACAGTGCTCAGTGTCACGTACTGTAGCCTGATTTAGGGTGTACTAATAATATTAATTTTAATGTATCCATTTATTTTTATTTTTAATTTAACTTAATTTAAGTAATTAATAACACTAATAATTATTAATTATTAATATTAATTAGTATGGGTTTTAGGCTTGCCAATCTATTTGATCAGGGCAACATCTGTGGCACTTTCCAAGTCTGAGATGGAATGTGATAGACCACCAGGGGAGGTGCATTAATGCGTTCCCTAGAGATGTCGTCTTCGAGGTGACTTATAGAATGGACAGCAACCAATTGCCTGTACACATCCTTGTCTGGGTCAAATACTGGTAAGGAGACTGTAAATGAGACATACACATCATCGTGCAATCTTTTGAAAGAAAACAACTGCCTAGGTTGGGGTGAGGTGTCACAGATCCCATTTCTTTCATAGCATCCATTGATAAATGCTGGCATGAATCCAAATATGTGGATCGTTCCTTTTCCAGCTTTTGAAAACACTTGGGACAGTACCAATTTAACAGTTGATCTTTTTAAATTAATTCTTTCCCAATTGTAAGGATCGTAATGCATCAGTGAGTGCATTTACAACGTATTCCCCATATGCAGACCATATAATCTCCTTTCCTAAATGTTGATCCCTGTGCTGATCATTGTTTAAAGTGATCAGCTGATTAATTTTATGTTGTGTCTCATTAAACAGTTAGGTTATGTCATGCATATTATAAACAGTAAATTGCTCTTCCTGTGGATAAATTCTGGGTTGAGTATAATAGTCCATTCCTTTTGTGTTGGTATGTCCTGTTTCACTTGCTCAGGAAATTGAGCATGACCATGTTGTCTGGTTTCATGGGGTTGTAACAGTTCAGTCCCAAATTTGTGATTTTGGCTCAGTCTTACTCTTAGAGCAATGATAAGGGTGTAGTAAATCAGAAATCTCAATGTCCATTTTATGGTTGCAATCTGCTGGGCTCCAGTTGTCCTGATTCCATCAGATGCTGTTCACTTACTTCCTGAGGAGGAAGTTGCTCCTGCGACCTGGATGATTGATACAGCTTTAACTGATTATCATAGAATCATAGAACATCAGGGTTGGAAGGGACCTCAGGAGGTCATCCAGTCCAACCACCTGCTCAAAGCAGGACCAATCCTCAACTAAATCATCCCAGCCAGGGCTTTGTCAAGCCTGACCTTAAAAACCTCTAAGGAAGGAGATTCCACCACCTCCCTAGATAACCCATTCCAGTGCTTCACAACCCTCCTAGTGAAAAAGTTTTTCCTAATATCCAACCTAAACCTCCCCCACTGCAACTTGAGACCATTACTCCTTGTTCTATCATCTGGTACCACTGAGAACAGTCTAGATCCATCCTCTTTGGAACCCCCTTTCAGGTGGTTGAAAGCAGCTATCAAATCCCCCCTCATTCTTCTCTTCTGCAAACTAAATAATCGCAGTTCCCTCAGCCTCTCCTCATAAGCCATGTGCTCCAGCCCTCTAATCATTTTTGTTGCCCTCTGCTGGACTCTTTCTAATTTTTCCACATCCTTCTTGTAGTGTGTAGGGTGACCAGACAGCAATTGTGAAAAATCGGGACGGGGGTGGGGGGTAATAGAAGCCTATATAAGAAAAAGATCCCCAAATCGGGACTGTCCCTATAAAATCGGGACTTCTGGTCACCCTAGTAGCGTGGGGCCCAAAACTGGACACAGCACTCCAGATGAGGCCTCACCATTGTCAAATAGAGGGGAATGATCATGTCCCTTGATCTGCTGGCAAAGCCCCTATTTATACAGTCCAAAATGCCGTTAGCCTTCTTGGCAACAACGGCACACTGGTAACTCATATCCAGCCTCTCGTCCACTGAAACTCCTAGGTCCTTTTCTGCAGAACTGCTGCCTAGCCATTCGGTCCCTAGTCTGTAGCAGTGCATGGGATTCTTCCGTCCTAAGTGCAGGACTCTGCACTTGTCCTTGTTGAACCTCATCATATTTCTTTTCACCCAATCCTCTAATTTGTCTAGGTCCCTCTGTATCCTATCCCTACCCTCCAGCGTATCTACCACTCCTCCCAGTTTAGTGTAATCTGCAAACTTGCTGAGGGTACAGTCCACGCCATCCTCCAGATCGTTAATGAAGATATTGAACAAAACTGGCCCCAGGACCGACCCTTGGGGCACTCCACTTGATAGCGGCTTCCAACTAGACATGGAGCCATTGATCACTACCCAGTGAGCCTGACGATCTAGCCAGCTTTCTATCCACCTTATAGTTCATTCATCCAGCCCATACTTCTTTAACTTGCTGGCAAGAATACTGTGGGAGACTGTATCAAAAGCTTTGCTAAAGTCAAGGAATAACACATCCACTGCTTTCCCCTCATCCACAGACCCAATTATCTCCTCATAGAAGGCAATTAGGCAATTAGGTTAGTCAGGCATGACTTGCCCTTGGTGGATCCTGATCACTTTCCTCTCCTCTAAGTGCTTCAGAATTGATTCCTTGAAGACCTGCTCCATGATTTTTCCAGGGACTGAGGTGAGGCTGACTGGCCTGTAGTTCCTCGGATCCTCCTCCTTCTCTTTTCTAAGGATGGGCACTACATTAGCCTTTTTCCAGTCATCCGGGACCTCCCCCGATCGCCAAGAGTTTTCAAAGATAATGGCCAATGGCTCTGCAATCACATCCGCCAACTCCTTTAACACCCTCGGATGCAGCGCATCTGGCCCCATGGACTTGTGCTCATCCAGCTTTTCTAAATAGTCCCGAACCACTTCTTTCTCCACAGAGGGCTGGTCACCTCCTCCCCATAATGTGCTGCCCAGTGCAGCAGTCTGGGAGCTGACCTTGTTCGTGAAGACAGAGGCAAAAAAAAGCATTGAGTACATTAGCTTTTTCCACATCCTCTGTCACTAGGTTGCCTCCCTCATTCAGTAAGGGGCCCACACTTTGCTTGACTTTCTTCTTCTTGCTAACATACCTGAAGAAATCCTTCTTGTTACTCTTAACATCTCTGGCTAGCTGCAACTCCAAGTGTGATTTGGCCTTCCTGATTTCACTCCTGCATGCCTGAGCAATATTTTTATACTCCCCCTGGTCATTTGTTCAGTCTTCCACTTCTTGTAAGCTTCTTTTTTGCATTTAAGATCAGCAAGGATTTCACAGTTAAGCCAAGCTGGTCGCCTGCCATATTTACTATTCTTTCTACACATCGGGATGGTTTGTTCCTGCAACCTCAAAAAGGATTCTTTAAAATACAGCCAGCTCTCCTGGACTCCTTTACCCCTCATGTTATTCTCCCAGGGGATCCTGCCCATCAGTTCCCTGAGGGAGTCAAAGTCTGCTTTTCTGAAGTCCAGGGTCCGTATTCTGCTGCTCACCTTTCTTCCTTGTGTCAGGATCCTGAACTCAACCATCTCATGGTCACTGCCTCCCAGGTTCCCATCCACTTTTGCTTCCCCTACTAATTCTTCCCGGTTTGTGAGCAGCAGGTCAAGAAGAGCTCTGCCTCATACAGAGAAAGCGGGACAATGAGTGAGTTATTTTAAGTGCCTATACACAAATGCAAGAAGCCTGGGAAACAAGCAGGGAGAACTGGAACTGGAAGTCCTGGCACAGTCAAGGAATGTGATTGGAATGACAGAGACTTGGTGGGATAACTCACATGACTGGAGTACTGTCATGGATGGATATAAACTGTTCAGGAAGGACAGGCAGGGCAGAAAAGGTGGGGGAGTTGCATTGTATGTAAGAGAGCAGTATGACTGCTCAGAGTTCTGGATTAAGTTTAGAAGTGTGAGCAACAAAGGTGATGTCAGGCTGGTAGTCTGCTATAGACCACCAGACCAGGGGGATGAGGTGGACGAGGCTTTCTTCCAGCAACTAACAGAAGTTACTAGATCACAGGCCCTGGTTCTCATGAGAGACTTCAATTACCCTGATATCTGCTGGGAGAGCAATACAGCGGTGCACAGACAATCCAGGAAGTTTTTGGAAAGTGTAGGGGACAATTTCCTGGTGCAAGTGCTGGAGTCTGCTTGTGCTTCCTCCTGGTATCCCACTTCCTCACTTACCTCAGGACTTTGGTCTCCTTCCCCCGGTGAACCTAGTTTAAAGCCCTCCTCATTAGGTTAGCCAGCCTGCTTGTGAAGATGCTCTTCCCTCTTTTCATTAGGTGGAGCCCGTCTCTGCCTAGCATTCCTCCTTCTTGGAACACCATCCCATGGTCAAAGATCAGCCTTCTCTCCGACACCACCTGCGTAGCCATTCATTGATTTCCACGATTCGACGGTCTCTACCCAGGCCTTTTCCTTCCACAGGGAGAATGGATGAGAACACCACTTGTGCCTCAAACTCCTTTATCCTTCTTCCCAGAGCCACTTAGTCTGCAGTGATCCGCTCAAGGTCATTCTTGGCAGTATCATTGGTGCAGTATCATTAGCATGGTAGATTCTGTCTTTATTATGCTTGCCTTTTGTTATCCTAGTCTTATACACTGCTGAACTGAGTTTATTAATGGGTCCGATCCATTAGTTACACAGCCCATGTTTTGGTGATTTATACAATAATAACATTACTTGTTGTTTAACCTCCCAAGTATTCTCTCTATGGCTTTTGTCAAAGTAAGTCTTTGCCTTTTCTTTGGATTTTCCCAATTTGGCTGCTACCTGCAAGTGGATTTGATTTAAATGTTTTTGCAGATTCTACAGGTAGGTACCCATTTTTATTTCCTCTAATTGAATGCCACTGGTGTGCCAAATTAAATGTTCTGGTAATCGCATTGTTCGGCCTGACATTACTTCAAAGGGTGTTTTATTAGTAGATGCAGCCAGTGTCGCTCTCAATGCCATTAAAATTAGAGGCATAAGAGTGTCCCAGTTATGTTCATTGGCATAAACTAGCTTCCTCAACATCACTTTTATAGTCTGATTGGTTCGTTTCACCATCCCAGATGACTGTGGTCTGTATGGGATGTGTAGTCTCTGTGGGACTCCCATTAATTTAAGACAGTCCCTAAAGAACTCTCCAGTGAAATGTGATCCCTGGTCCAATTCTACCTTTGAGGGATCCCCCATTGAGAGAAGACTTGCTCCACTAGGACCTTGGCAGAGGCTTTTGCAGTATTGACCTTAAGAGGAAATGCCTCTACTCACTTTGGAAAAGGATCGATCACTAATAGGTATTGGTTACCTCCTTGAGTCCTTGGCAAAGGACCTACAAAGTCAATCTGCAAAGCCATCCAAGGACCTTCATAAACCTGAGATTTTAATGGTACATATCTTTTGTACAAAGGATCTACTGTTAGCGACCCTTCTTTTTTATTTTGGAGAGCTCTAGGATTACTTTCACTATGTTTTTATCCAATTTTTGCATTTCTTTATAATCCGGTATAAGGTTTACCTTGATGGTAATAACTGGAACCGTCAATATGATTGGGCTGAGGCCAATTAGAAAAGAAAAGTGTTGTATGGCCCAACTGGTTGCCAATAGGTACTTTTCACAATTGTCATACTTAAGTTCAATTGATGACATTAAATATGAGGCATAGGCCATAGGTTTGATTTTCCATCTGACACCTTTCTTTTTTTTTTAATAGTTGGTACAAGGGACCTGCAATGGAAGCAAAATTGGGAATGAAATACCTGTGGTACCCAGTTAAACCCGAAAAGGATCTAAAAGGGTCCAGTGGTAAAGGCAATGTTTGGATTGCATCTACCTTCTGTTGCGCCGGGGTTCTACCCCATTTTGCCAGGGTGAGGCCCAAGAAAAAGTCACAGTTGGCCATTAGTTGTGCCTTGGCCAGATTGCATTTTAACCCTGCTTCCTTTAGGATTTGTAGGAGCTCGTTAAGCCTTTCTAGACAGGTTATCTACATATTGAAATAGAACAATTGGTTTAGCAAGTTGCGACAGTATCCGCCTTATTTGCGCATGGAATAAAGCTGGAGAATTTTTATACCCCTGGGGTAAACATATCCAGGAACATTGGACTCCCTGGAACCTAAATGCAAAATGGTACTGTAAAATGTGGGCCGATGGTAATGTCCAAAAGCTGTTACTGATGTCAAGGACAGTAAACCACACAGCCTTTGGATCGAAGGACTTGATTAGATCTGGCATCTTGGCCACTGTAGGGGAACAAGTGAGTGTGACCTGATTCAGGCATTTGTAATCAATTGTGAGACGCCAAGAACCATCTGGTTTCTTCACGGGCCAAACAGGGGAATTGGAAGTGGAAGTACATCTACGTAGTACTCCCTATGTCAATAAAGACTCGATAGTCTTTTCTATGTATGGGTTTGCCTGTTCTGGGTAAGGATATTGTCTTTGAGCTGATATATCTCCTCCTTCCACAACAATAGTGACTGCCATACATCCACAATCATGTTTGTATTTAGGAAGGGCATCTGCATGCTTGCAAAGTAACACCTGTAGCTCAAGTTGGTCTGCATAATTAGCCACTATTTTGTTTAAATCATACCCCTCAGGTTCAGAGTTCTCCACTGGAGATACCATGCCACACTCAGGTATGATCGCTTTTGAGTCATCCTTTGCCTGTTCTACAGTAACACACAATAATTGGTTACCCAAATTAAGAACACATTCCTGTTTGTATTGGAAATTAGTTCCCAATAGACAATTCCCTGGGTCTGCTAATTTCATTAACGCAAAGGTATAAATCTTTCTTAGGTGATCTATCTGTACTTCAATGGGTATAGGAAGTGTGGTAACAACCTGATTACTTGCAAAAGTTGCAAGTGTTTTCGTACACCCTGATGACAGAGAAGAGGATCTAGGATCCTTAACATGGATAATACTAATTGCTGCCCCAGTATCTATAATAAAATTCCTGTGGCGGCCCCCTACCACTGCAGATACTGTTTCAGAGTAGCAGCCGTGTTAGTCTGTATCCGCAAAAAGAACAGGAGTACTTGTGGCACCTTAGAGACTAACAAATTTATTTGAGCATAAGCTTTCGTGGGCTTCAGCCCACTTCATTGGATGCATAGAATGGAACATACAGCAAGAAGATATTTATACATACAGAAAACATGAAAAGGTGGAAGTAGCCATACCAACTGTAAGAGGCCAATCAATTGAGACATTTCCTAGCAGGCTAAAGGGGCTTCTATGGTGCAGTTTTGTTTTACCACTTCATCCCCAAGCTTAGAAGAGTTCCATGCCAGCCAGAGCTGACAGGTGTCGGACCAATTTTGGGGAATGGCTCTCCAGGGTAGCCCTGCTGAATGGTGAGGGATTTGGGAACATATCCAACAATTGGAGAGATTGAATTCCCGGGCAAAGGCAACCTTCAGGGCCTCATACGTGTTTGTTTCCAAGTTGTTAGGGATTCCTCCCCATCCCGCATGTGCTTGGGGGGAAACGGGAGTTAACGAGAGGAATGCTCCCATGGCACAAAGCAACATGGTGGCAGACCCTGGACCTGAACCCATGCTGTAATTACAATTCCCCAAATGCCCGCAAAAGAATAATTACCAACAGCAGACAGATTAGAAATAAAAGGGACCAGGCCAATAGGTTAGGCTGGCCACCTGAAAACAAACACAACCAATGCTCAGAGTTCTCAGAGTGCGCTGCAACTGTCCAAAGGGAGCACAAGGCATTCCCAGCAAAACTTATTGTCGCTTAAATAACAGTTTAAGTCCCAGATCATCGCTGGAAGTTTTTTCAGCAGGCTGGACGGTCCACTGTTCAGGAGTGGGCACTGCTTTCAGACGGGAGTGATGAATCCAGTTCTTGTGTCCTTCGACCTTTGCTGCTGTATGGGAAACCAACAGGACGGTGTGGGGGTCCCTTCCACCGCTCTTGGAGAGGCTCATCCTTCCAGGTCCGAATGAGTACGGAATCGCCTGGCTGCAAGGAGTGGATCGGGGCATCCAGCAGAAGAGGCTGTGAATCTTTGGTGTATCTGTGGAGAGAAGAAAGAACAGCAGACAGAGAGCATATGTACTGAGATAAGAAACCGTACCCCATTTCCCACTCCCCAGCCAGAACCAGTGTACCATTCAGAGGTCATGCCCTTCCAAACATAATCTCGAAGGGACTGAACCCTAATCTGCCTTTAGGGAGAGCGCGGATGCGAAGCAAAACGAGGGGCAAAGCATCAGGCCATCAAAGAGAAGCTTCCTGACAGACCTTTGAGAGGTGTCGCTTAAGAGTCTGATTTGTACGCTCCACTACCCCACTGGCCTGCAGTCGCCATGGCGTGTGGAGCATCCAGGGGATCTGTAGGACATCCGATATCTTTTGAATGACTTGTGATGTGAAGTGTGTTCCGTTGTCAGATTCCATCCACTGGGGGAGCCCGAAGCGGGGAATGATCTCCTTGACAAATTTGAGGGCCACCGTTTTGGCAGTATTGTTACGGCATGGGAAGGCTTCGGGCCATCCGCTGAATCGATCCACCAAGACGAGGAGGTATCTGAACCCTTGGGTCTGGGGGAACTCAGTAAAATCTATTTGCCAAACCAATCCCAGGCCTGGGGTAGGTTCCAGAGTGGCTGGTGGCACTGACACTCCCGGTCGAGGGTTATTCTTTTGGCAGAGCAGACATTCAGCCTGTACCTGGGATGCTATGAGTCTAAGTCCAGAGGTTAGAAAATATTTACTCATAAGCTTCCCTGCCAGCGTGGGTGGTTTGATGTAACTGCTGCAGCACCGGCCGGATCAGGCCCTTCGGTAGGAGGATTTTTCCTTCCGTGGAGTGGAGCCATCTCTCCTTTTCCTGGAGACCGAGCTTGTCGGCCAGTTTTCTTTCATCATGGGAGTACTGAGGGGCTGCAAGCTCACCTACTGATGGGATGAGAGCATGCATATGGGCATCTTCAGCTTTCAGTGGTTCCAGGGTAGCAGCTCGCTTGGCCTCCCTATCCACCCTGGCATTACCCCTAGCCATATCTTGATCTTCCCTTTGATGAGCCTTACAGTGTACTACCGCCACTGCCGAGGGGAGTTGTACAGCTTCCAGGAGCCAGAGAATCTGGGGTCCATGCTTGACCGGAGAGCCTTGGGCTGTCAGCATTCCTGTCTGCTTCCACAGACCTGCATGAGCATGTAGCACTCCAAAAGCATATCTGGAATCAGTAAAAACGTTAACTCTTTTCCCTTTTGACAGTTCAAGTGCACGGGTTAAGGCTACCAATTCAGCCAGCTGGGCTGATGTCCCGGCAAACCCTCGGCTTCCACGGTATCATGGAGGGTCACGACAGCATAACCCGCCCTCCTTTGCTCGTCTATAACACTACTACTGCCGTCGGTATACCACTCACAATCTGCATTTGGGAGCGGTTGATCTTTTAAGTCCAGGCAGCTGGAGTATTGGGCGTCTATGATAGCCAAACAGTCGTGTTCCTGTTCCTCTGTTTCTGGCAACATGGTGGCTGGGTTGAAGGAGAGGCAGGTCTGCAGGGTAACTTCAGAATTTTCTAAGTTTGGCCTGATACCGGGCTACCCGAGCCTGGGTAAGCCAGAGACCACCCTTAGTGTCCAGCAGGGCTTGGACCATATGGGGAGTATACACTTGCACAATTCCTCCCAATGTCAGTTTTTCAGCTTCCCCAAGCACTAGGGCAGTTGCTACAACCACCCGTAAACATGCCGGCCACCCCTGAGCAACTTGATCCAGTTGTTTGGAAAAGTAAGCCACGGGACGTTTCCAGGTGCCTAATAACTGAGTAAGCACTCCCAGGGCCACCCCTTTTCATTCATGTACGTACAGTTGAAATGGCTTAGAGAGGTCTGGCAGACCCAGAGCTGGGGCTTCCATCAGTTTCCTTTTAAAAACCTTAAATGCCTTGTCGGCTTCTGAGGACCAGTGAAAGGGGTCGTGATCCGCTCCCTTAATGCATTTGTATAAGGGTTTAGCCCACAGTCCAAACTCTGGGATCCATATTCTGCAGAAGCCTGCCATACCCAGAAATGCCCTAAGCCGCTTATGCTTGCTTGGGATAGGAACTTGGCAGATAGCTTCCTTCCTTTCATTTGAAAGCTGACGCTCCCCCTGCCTTATGTGAAACCCTAAGTATTGTACTTCTGGGAGGGCAATTTGAGCCTTACTCTGTGCTACTCGATATCCTCGGAGTCCAACAAAGTTCAGGAGGCTCACAGTGGTTTTAAGGCAAGAGGTTAGACCCACAGCGGCAATTAACAAGTCATCTACATATTGCAGGAGGAGGACCTTGTCCTCATTGTCCCACTCCTCCAAATCTCTGGCCAGGGCCTGGCCAAAAAGGATGGGGGAATTTTTAAATCCCTGGGCCAGCACTGTCCAGCAAAGCTGC
Source organism: Malaclemys terrapin pileata (assembly GCF_027887155.1). Lineage (NCBI taxonomy): Eukaryota > Metazoa > Chordata > Testudines > Emydidae > Malaclemys > Malaclemys terrapin. Next base: position 6,322,955 of record NC_071524.1, read on the forward strand.
CTTCTAACCCTCCTTTCGTCCTCCCACTCAAAGGAGAAAATCTCCTGAGATTGGGTGTCGACCGGAATTGTGAAGAAAGCGTCTTTTAAATCTAGGACCGAAAAATGGGTATACTGCCCCCCTATAGAGGCCAACAGCGTATACAGGTTTGGAACAAGGGGGTGCAGAGTCTTAACCCGCTCATTAACCGCCCTCAGGTCCTGGACCAGCCGATATGTGCCATTGGGCTTTCGTACAGGCAAGTTGGGAGTGTTCCAAGCTGACTGGCATTCTCGAAGTACCCCATACTTTAGGAACTGGTCTATAGTTTCCTGCAGTCCCTCTCTGGCTTCCCTTTTGATCGGATACTGCCGGATTCACACCGGGCCTTTTCCTGGCAAGAGCTGAACATTAACAGGAGTTTGATGGGCTGCCTTTCCTGGGACCCCAGACGCCCATACCAGAGGATATACCTGGTCCTCCCACTGGCTCCACTCTGGGGCTTGCATGGCTGAGGGCTCAATTGCAAGGGTCATTATCCAGGCATTCTCTGGGGGTAAGGTGAGGGTTACTTCATCTTGGGTGAAATGCAGGGTGGCTCCTAAGCGACAAAGCAGGTCCCGTCCCAGTAGAGGAGTTGGACAATCAGGGAGGTAGACCAGTCTGTGAGATAGAGTTCTGTTTCCCAAAGCACATTCCGCTGGGGCATACACTGGACACTTGGTTCCTTTCCCTGTGGCACCCACCACGGTGAGGGACTCTGCCACAGGCAGCTGAAGGGGTTGGTTTACGGCGGTTCGTGCCACCCCAGAGTCTACCAAAAATCTATTTCTGAATTTCCCACCCGCATTTTTACTCGGGGTTCCGGGGGCAGGATGGTCCCTCTCCCCTGACACCCCTATTCGTGATCCTCTGCCGCCATCATAGGGGCGCTTTCCCTCTCAGGGCAGTCATTTTTCCAGTGTCCCTCCTGCCGGCATATAGCACACTGATTGCGACCCAGATGCCTTTCCTGTGGGCCAAGGTGCCCGCGTCCACGGCCCCTTACTCCCTGGCCCCTGCCACCTTCCCGTGGCCTTTCCTTAGTGCCGGCCTGCACTGCTGCTACCATCATTTTAACTTGCCTCTTTTCTTTTTCTCCCTCTCTAAGGGTATAAGCCCTATTTGCGGTTTCCAGGATCTGTGCCATGGACATGCCCCTTAAATCCTCCTTTTTCTGTAGTTTCCTTTTAATGTCGGGGCCGCACGGCTGGTAAAAATACCCTTTATAATTGCCTCAGTTGCTCGATCATCGGGATTTGCATTAGTATTTTGTCGGATAGTGTCTCTAATATGCTGCAGAAAAGCAACTGGACTTTCCTTTGGCTCCTGTATTAACTCATACGGCCTGGCCCAATTGTTGTGTCAGACAGCCGAATGGCGAAGACCATGTAAAAGCAGTTCTTTGTAGGAGGTGAGACGGGTTTGGCCTGCAGGGTCATTAGGGTTCCACCTGGGATCTGCTAGGGGGACCATGTCCGCGGGCACCGGGATGTGATTTGGATCCAGGTCATGTCTCCGCTGTTCCTCCTCCCTTGCTTTAGACATAACCTGATTCTGCTCCACCTCAGACAACAGGGTCCTCATGAGGATATTACAGTCATCCCAGTCAGTCTTGTGGCTGGCCAGATACCCTTCAAAAACTGAGATAAACTTGCTTGGGTTCGTGGAGAATTCCCCTGCCTGTGCCTTAAAGGCTGCCAGGTCGACTGGGTTAAAAGGCACATGGGTGTAAACCTGCATAGTAGTGGCCTGATTCCTATCCAAGCCATGTCTGGACACCACGGTCTCGGTGATCAACGGATAAAATCCCACCGAGGGGGCGATTTCTGGAACCCGAGACACCCTTTCTATGGTGGCGGTGTTATAGCCGAAGGGGACACCGGACCTGCCATTACAGCTGTGGGGGGGTTCTGGGGATTAACAGTAGCTACTACTGAACCTGTCGGAGTCAAATTACACTTTTGCAAAATATCTGTTCTATTTCGTAAAGCCATAAACAATTGCGCATGCATATGTTCGTTCCATTTACCCGTTCGCTGACAAAACAGGAGTAATTGAAGGATCGTGTTATAATTAAGTGATCCTTCCAGTGGCCACCTTTCCTGGTCCTCTAGCTGATATTGAGGCCAGTCTACTGTACAGAACCTTTTTAATCTACTTTTAGTTATTGGATTTGCGTCAAACACTTTCCAATTTGCTAGAATGCATTCTAAGGGCGTACACCGTGCCCTGCCTGTCGTACTCTGTCCCTGCCCCATGGCCTAGGGTGACACTGGGCGTCCCCAGGTCCTAACTGGCAAAAGTCCACACCACTGAACTGTTCCTACCTTATCCAAGGGACCAGTTCCTCCCCGTTGCCCACAACCGCTTCTCCACTATCCAAGCGCGTTGCACCATTGTGTCCTCCGGGGTCGATCAAACCGCGTCTCCGCCGAGGCCCCCGATGAAGTCACCGGTGCGCGCTGGGCGTCAGTCGTCACCGCAATCCATCAGCTGCCAGGAGGGATCCGGGCAAGGCTAAATTTCAGCCTTGAGCCCACCCAGGGACGCCAAAACTGTTGCCGGCACAGAGGGCCCGAGGGGGGCAACAGCGGGTTCATTGCCCGGTGTGCTTCGCGCCAATGAACACACCAGGGTGGAGAAGCAGACAAAATTTATTCAAGAGCTCTGAATAGGCACTAGGAGACCAGCATGTCTCAAATCAAGCGCACTGATACAAGCAGTTTTTCCCTTTTTATTCTTTTCTTCCTCCCCCCCTTTCTTTCCTACCTCCCCCGCTTCCTCCCTCTGTAGCAGTTACATTAAATGACCTTGGCTGTGCAGCTTGTTCGCAATGTTCCCTTTCCCCTTATCACTACTGCTTTCCAGCTGCTGGCCTGTGAGGTTAGTAAAGTTTAACATGGAGGGGCTTTGGTTCACTTTGGCCTAGAGCGGGGGGCTTCGACTCTCGTGGTCTTCCACCCCCCGAGTTACCTAGGGTGATGCCTAGTGACACCAACAGTACCCTTTGGAAGTTAGAAATTCCCCCTCCCCATTCAGGAAAAATTGGGTAGGATGTTATGTTAACAAAAGGGGGAGAGACCAGTAGCCGCACTTACAGGCCAACAAGATGAAAAGTGGCGCTTGAAATTCCCCGCAGTATGGACTCAAAAGAAAACAGATTGCGGTAAAATTAGGCTAGGTCTACACTGGGGGGGATCGATTTAAGATACGCATCCTATTCGACTTACCCCACTGTGAGGACGGCAGCAAATCAACTGCCACAGCTCCCCCATCGACGGCACTTACTCCTCCTGACGAGGTGGGAGTACGCGCGTCGATTCGGGGATCAATTTATCCGTCTAGATGAGACGCGATAAATCGATCCCCGAGAAATCAATTTCTACCCGCCGATCTGGGTGGGTAGTGTAGACTAGCCCTTAATGCTTGTGTTAAGACTGTTGGGGAATTTGTGCCTCCCCCAGAACAATACTCCTACCCGACAGTGGCAGAGGCCCAATTGGTGCAATCCATCCAGGAATTAAAGCAACAAGGGGTCATTCGAAAAACAAATTCATCCTTTAACTCCCCTGTGTGGCCAGTGCTAAAAGCAGATGGCCAATCTTGGAGTCTAACAAGTGATTATAGAAGAATCAATAAGGGCACCATCCCTCTGGCACCTATTGTGGTTGATATGACACAGGTTCTCAGTTATTCATTTGGCCAACAGTTTCTTTGCCACACCCCTACATCCGGACTCACAAGATCAGTTTGCCTTTACAATAAAGGATCAACAATGGACATTTTGTTGGTTACCCCAGGGCCGGCTATTGCCCATCAGCATGTTGTGGATATGTTAGACCAGTTGAGTCCACAGGAAAGATCTTTTGTCTTTTCATATGTAGATAACATTTTGATATTTGGGGAAACTGAGGCACAAACTCAAATACCAACGGAAAAAGTTTTGGCATGAATTCAGGAAACAGGGTTCAAAGTAGCCTTAGACAAGGCTCAGTTGGTGCTACCTCAGGCTACATACCTGGGCATAGTCGTTGGACAAGAAGGGAGACAGGTAAATCAGCAAAAGGTAAGGGCACTAATAAAAATGCCGGCCCCTAGTAACACCCACTCTTTAAGAATACTGCTAGGAGGATTCAATTTTCTCAGATCACACATTTATAAATATGCTGAAATAACTCACCCATTGTGGAAACTGCTAAAAAATAAAGACAGAATGGGAAGGGGAAAAAGAGCAGGACTCCACTTTGACCCTTTTAAAACAGCCCCAGCCCTGCATTTCCCTGATGAATCACAGCCTTTTGTTATTCGTTTGGCAGCCAATAACATGGCCTTGGCTGCCACACTATTACAAAATATTGAAGAGGGAAAGCTAGTGCCAGTAGCATATGAATCTAGGAAATTACAAGGAGCAGAAATAAATTTTGATCCCTGTGAATGTGAGCGCCTAGCAGCCCTCTGGGCAGTACAATCTTTTGAGCCACTCACAGGAACAGCCCCTATTACTATCCAAAGCACCCACACTCCCCTCAAGTACACTTTGTCAGGGAAATTGATGGGCTGTAAAGTCTCAAACACCCAAATGGCTCAATGGACGCTTATCTTAGTCAACAGAGAGGTGACTGCAGAAATGGTTTCCAAGCCGGACTTGCTAACACATGCCCTGATTAAAAAAGGAAACCGACATGAATGTCCAGAGGTCACTCTGGAGCAAAGAATTGCCTTGGTAGAGGCACCCCCACTGGAAGAATGAGATACCGTAGGTCAAAAAAAGCATGTCTGATTTACTGATGGGAGTGCAATGGTAGTAAAAGGGAAAAGATGTGTAAAATACGCTGCCATTAATTTAAAAGAGGAAATAATTCAGGGATGTCTAGATCCGCGCAGCATGGTGAGCTCCACGCAATTTATCAGGTTTTAAGGCAATATGAAAATTCCCCACGGCCTGTGTACATTTATGCTGACAGTGATTTTTGTGTAAAAGAGATACAGTTTTGAACACATTACTGGTATAGGAACAAGAGGAAAGCAGCAGATGAAAAGGATACTGCGTATTCAAAGGAATGGAAATAAATTTACCCGTGGGTAACACAGAACCCTAAACAGTTAAAGGTGTGACATGTAAAGGCACACAGTAAAGGAACGGGTATGGACACCATGTGGAATAATCGGGTAAATATAATAGCCCAACAGCATGACATAGCAGTTGTAACCAGAAGTCAGAAAAGAAATGTCTGTGCTAACACATCTGAGCCAAGTTCCAGAAAAAATAGAAAGACAGAAGTTACTTAGGTTAGGTCTACACAAGGGGGGGGGGGATCTATTTAAGATACGCAAATTCAGCTACGCAAATAGCATAGCTGAATTCGACGTATCCTATTCGACTTACCCCGCTGTGAGGATGGCAGCAAATCAACCGCCACAGCTCCCCCGTCGACGGCACTTACTCCTGACGAGGTGGGAGTACGCGTGTCGATTCGGGGATTGATTTATCCGTCTAGATGAGACGTGATAAATCAATCACCGAGATATCGATTTCTACCCGCCGATCCAGGCAGGTAGGGTAGCCTAACCCTTAATGTAGCCATCAGTTTATGCATAAAGGAGTGGAAGGGACTTTAAAAATGTTAAAGCAGGTAGCAGAATGGGAGTGTATGGAAGAGGATGTTAAAACATGGGTGCAAAGTTGTATGTGGTGCGATCGGGACAAGGTTCGTCCTCCACACTGGTAACCCATGATGCACCAACAAAGGCTTGGGCCGTGGCACAAGGTTTGAATTGATTTTATTAATAAATTACCAAAGAGTAAGAAAGGATTCCAGTATTTATTGGTGATAACTTATTCCTTTTCAGGATGGGTGGAGGCATTTCCCACTAAAAACAACAGCACTAGAGTGGTAGCCAAAAAGTTCTTTAATGAAGTAGTGTGTAGATATGGCACCCCCGAAATAATAGATTCTGACAATGGGGGAGCCTTTGTAGGAGAGATCTTTACAACAATGATACAAGCCTTGGGAATTAAACAAAAGCTCCATATACCATACCAGCCTCAGTCAGCCAAGTAGAGTGCATGAACCACACTATTAAGGAAGCGCTCCGGAACGTGGTAAGTCACACAGGAAAAGACTGGCTGGATAAACTGCTTCTGATTTTGGCTGCCATCCACAGCAGTAATAGACTAAGAACAAAAATCCAACTCTTTCAAATTCTGTTTGATCCTACTTACCTGGTACAGGGTGTCACGGAATGTAGGGGAGTCAGGGCCCTGCACCCCCCACTTCCTGCGATTCACCGTGACTCTCAGCCAGCCAGAAAAACAAAAGATTTATTAGACGACAGGAACACAATCCAAAACAGAGCTTGTAGGTACAGACAACAGGACCCCCTGAGTCAGGTCCATCTTGGGGGACAGGGCCCTGGCCCCCAGCCAGCTCCAAACTGAAACCCCTCCAGCAGTCTCACCAAGCCACACCCCCCCGGCTCCTCCTCCAGCCTTTGTCCAGTTTCCCGGGCAGAAGGTGTCACCTGTCCCCAGCCGCCTCCTGGCTCAGGTTACATGCTCAGGTCTCCTCCCTCAAGTGAAGTCACACCCTGATATCCCATCCCCAATGCAGACAGTACCAGTAAAACTCCCACACAACATTCCCAGGTCAATCCTCCCCACTCCATCACACAGGGTCAAGAAGAGAGCTCTAATATAACCCAGCATGATTATTTTCAATGGCTCAAACAGTTACAAGAAGATAAAACCACCCTCCAGTATAGGGTTAATCAGGCCATCGAACACATGAACAACAAAATTCAGAACCAAAGGCCCACAAAGGCAGCCCTGTGGGAAATGGGACCAAGTCATGTACCTTAAAATGGGAAAAAGGGGTCACTCACTGGAATCAAAGTGGATAGGCCCTTACTCCATAGTGGACTGCCTTAGCCCATTGGTATACCGCACTGAAAAAGATGTAAAACTGAAATGGGTCCATGTTTCACAAATTAAACTGTTTACATAAATAATGATGTTTGAGTTCTTTTCAGAAAAGGACTTCCTGGAACCTGAGCACGAGGCACTGCTTAACCACCACAATTTTAATCTACAGAAAAAGAGACTCCAGTGTAGGTCTGGCTTTACCTGTTTCTGGGAACTTTTACTGCTCAGATAATTAGAGCAATCATAAAAAAAATGCAGCCCTCCTTATAAGCCAATATTTAAGGAATAATTCACTCCCCGCTAACCAATCATGGATTCCTACCCGTGATCTGGTAATCCTCATAAAACAGTATAATAAGAACACTAGCCAAATCTTAAAACCCTTAAAAAATACCAGTGTGTATATCTAGTAAAAAAAAGTGGAACTTAAGGTTTACCTTATAAACACCACAGGAATACCGAACCACTGGTAAATAGGGGTTAAAATAAAAGTCCCTATAAAAATACCACCTAAAATTCCAGCTACCCACAATTAGCATATCAATGGAATGAGCCTCTAAAACACAAACAATACCAGCAGTTATTGTGGGGAACAGTCTAATACCCGTAGTAAATTGAACCTATGGTTCCCGGACACATGCACCTGAACCTGAACCAGAGACTATGCATTCAAAAAAAGGCCCCCCCAATTAAAATAAAGAAACCGAAATTGTTTGTGACTCAAAGTAATCCAGTAAAAGGCTTGGTAAATCCACTATTAGTAAAAATAAAAAATAATATGAATTGGACGCAGTTAAACATGTCTAAATTAAAACCCAAATGTTCACCCTAAATATGTTTGTAATGGGAGTGATTCACCACCCAGTTTTAGTTCCTGAAGTAGCTGTGATAACCCTATCCAACCGAACAGAACACAATCATTCATACAATCCCTGGTTCACAGTGATACCTAAACTTACTACTATATAATATGTCCCCCCAAAGATTCTGCATGTGGTTGCAATGTCTGTCTCAAAGGTGTCTCATTAGTCTTTTAGAAATTGAGATGCCCGGAATGGCTTACCACTTTCTAAAATCTTGACCTTAATCTTTAATTTTGTAACTATGGGGGGGCAGAAAATACTTTTCTGAGGATAACTTGGTTTGCGATGCACTCTTCTCAGCACTGTTATCAGCTGGAGACTGGGCTCAAGATTAGGATTCCAGATTACTTTAGAATTTACATAAACCTTTAGAAAAAAGTATATAACAGTGCAGTGATGCATTGACAGGTGGTGTGATTTGTCTTCTAGTTTATATGGCAGTTTAAACACCTCCCTATCCCTCCCCCCACCCCCTGGGGTAATTCTATATTTCACCTCATTCTGATGGATAAAGATATGTGGCTCAAGGAGTTAAACATTAATAGTTACCTAGATGAAAGTGATCATGAACTAATTTCATTTGCAAAAAGAAGAACAGGAGTACTTGTGGCACCTTAGAGACTAACAAATTTAAATTTGTTAGTCTCTAAGGTGCCACAAGTACTCCTGTTCTTCTTTTTGCGGATACAGACTAACACGGCTGCTACTAACAAATTTAAATTAGAGACTAACAAATTTAAATTTGTTAGTCTCTAAGGTGCCACAAGTACTCCTGTTCTTCTTTTTGCGGATACAGACTAACACGGCTGCTACTCTGAAACCTAATTTCATTTGCTCTGTGCAAACAGAATATAGTCCCAACCAGCAGACCTGTCAAGAGAAATCTGGAGCCTTAGTACATCATTTTTGCTGGGGCCACACCTTCTCCCATTTCACCCCAGTTACAGATGGGTTTTTTTGAGGGGGGGAGGGGTTCTGATCTGGAACCCTGGTACAATTGTTCCTCCTTTCCCATTTGCCATCAACCCTGTCAACCAGTAATATAAATGTTGGGAACCTTGTAAAAATGGTCAATTTCCCAAAGCTGAAAACAATCACAAGCAAAACCGAGTGGAAAGGAAATAATAAGCGTAAAAATGTAATGATCATAGAAAGTTGTTTAAGACTGCTGTATTAAATATTCATAACCTACAATTCTGAAATCATATAAAAGGCATTTTTTGGTTAAACACATCCTGGTTAAGCGGGGAGATGAAAGCAGCAAGGTTGCTTTGATATAATTTTCAGAAACCTCACATTTCATTTTTTTAAAGGAATTTTATCTTTCAGTTGAAGAAAAAATAATCCCCAAGACATGAGGAGATGTCACAGAAGGGTTAGTGTCACTGGAGAAATTGTTAGTAGTGAAGAGCTAGAATCAGATTCCTGGTCTGCCTGTCTAGCTGTAACCCTACTACTACTGAAATCTACACTATGCAGTTTGTAACCAACCATCCTTGGCTCCAACATTGTATTTCAATGAACCAACCAGTTATGGGACATGTTTTGTACGGTAACATTTTCACTTTCATGTTTACTCTTTGTGCTTAGTTATTTGTAGAACATGGAGCTGAAAGATAAGGTTCATTAGTGCCCTGACTTAGCAAAGAACTGTTCACAGGATCAAATGGCAGTTAGAAAGGAATACTTTGGGACTTGGAAAAGTAGTCTTCCTATTATATCTGTGCCATTTTGCGCTTTAATTTTGGTAGTGGTTGAAGAAGTAATTGAAAGTGAATTTAAATGTCCTCAAAGAAAGAATTTGAGAATTTGTTACAGCTTTTCATTTTTCCAGTCCTTATTTTTCTTGTCGTGAGCTTGATACTTCAGACGGATTTCATTGAATGGGCTCGCTGCTCAGAAAAATACAGTTGTGACCACCGCTGTGAAGTAGTGGCTAAGTCTGTTGGATCTTCTCTTTTATGGTGTGTGCTTCTCCTCCTTGATGGCCGATACAGTGAGTGCATACATACAGTATTCAAGGGAAACAGCAATGAAGCTTATGTACTGAAGAACATAAATCCACACCGTGTAGAGGTCAAGCACAGGAGTTTATTACACACAGCGCTGGTGGAGTGTCACCTTGCTTATTAGGCTCAGAGACACTGTCAATCAATTGATTACAATGGAATATATAGATTTTCCATGGGCGGGGGAAAGTGATGGGGTAGGCAGTTCCACACCCCGGGATATGTTTTGCAGCAAGACAAGATAGAACATTAGCCAATGGTTAAAAGGTTACATAATGTCTCTGCCCATGGTCTCAAGTTAGCAAGTTAACATTTAATTAATACTTTGATAAAATGTTATTAGTATAAAATATATATGTTGAATTCTGATTTGGGGTCCATAGGAATGGAGCAACTCCTTTGATTGTCCAACAGGTACATTCCTAGGGGTCAAAGCAAAGAAACAGTGAACGGATATGATAATACAGATTGTCTCCTTTATGTCTTAAGGCAGGGCATTGGTTCCTGGGAAGGGAGGTGAAAGGATGCCCTATCTTTATACTGACATGTGCCAACTTTTCATAAACTCAAGGTTGGATCTGTGGGAAGACTGTTTCCCTACAGGAGGAACACAATAGGAACAGGGATCCTTTGTTCAATTTGAAACATTGGATGAAACATAATTATTCAGTTATTGCTTCAACATCTGGCATTTCTACTGACCAAGCATATCTTAGCAAAGGCAATGTTATCTTGTTTACCCCTGCTTTCTCTTAGCTAATCACTATTTGGTAGGCCTCTGGTCTCCAGACCAAACTCTGGACTTCAGGTCTGGAAAAGAGCTGGCACAATCCATATACCAGGTTGTTATATAAAATGCACATGGATTTTAACCCTTCATGTACTATCACAGGTAAGAGCCCATCTGAAGTAAGGGACAGAACTATTTCAGGCATTTTGAAAACCCTGGAAAAAATATAGTTAGAGAAATGGTTTTATGTTGTAGAACAATTTATTAAGTAGTAGTTTTGAAACGTTATTTGAATATTTATAATTGTGCTGCATGTATTACTTAAAAAAAAAGATATATCCATATAAGTTAATAAACGCATCCTTCATGAAACTAAAGCTTTGCCATTGAAAATATAACATATGCTAGAGTTACTGGAATACTTCCATTGGCATTTTGTACCCAGGTCCTAAAATGAGTTCTATTAATAACTTGGAATAAAACAACAATGATACCTGTATCAGGGGGTTGCCGTGTTAGTCTGTATCCACAAAAACAACAAGGAGTCCGGTGGCACTTTAAAGACTAACAGATTTATTTGGGCATAAACTTTTGTAGGTAAAAAACCACTTCTTTAGATGCATGGAGTGAAAATTACAGTTGCAGGCATTATATACTAACACATGAAGAAAAGGGAAGGGAGTTACCTCACAAGTGGCGAGCCAGTGTTGACAGGGCCAATTCGATCAGGGAATTATTGGGAGTGGACTACATCCACCCTGATCAAATTGGCCTTGTCAACACTGGTTGTTGCCCTTATTTCCAATACTGTATAACATTCTTTTCTAGCCTAGGGATCAAGGTAATCAGAATAACCTGAATATAATTTAAGAATCTCACCAAATTTAATAATAATTTAATAATCTCACCAAATTCACAGTGCTGTGAATCCTCAAGTGTAGCCAAGGCCAAAGGTTGCTGTGTTGACATAATATATTTAAATTTCTGTAAGGCATTAAATTAGTGTCACATGATATTCTGATAAAAGATAGCACATTAAAAAAACAATGTACCCCACCTTAAATGGATTTAAAACTGGCTAACTGCTAGATCTCAAAAAGAAATAATGGGGAATCTTCATCCAACAGGTCCAGTGCTATTTAATATCTTTAGCAACAATCTGGTAGAAAATATAAAATCATTGCGAATAAAGTCTGCAGTTGACACAAGGCTTGGTAGAATAATAAATAATGATAAAGACAGAATTTTAGTGGCTTTGCTAAATCCAAACTAAAACTTTTGAGTTTAGTTCAACAGTCTTAGGGCAGTCTTCACTACGGGGGGGGGGGGGGGGGTCGATTTAAGATACGCAAATTCAGCTCCGCGAATAGCGTAGCTGAATTCGACGTATCGGAGCCGACTTACCCCACTGTGAGGACAGCAGCAAAATCGACCTCCGCGGCTCCCAGTCGACGGCGCTTACTCCCACCTCCGCTGGTGGAGTAAGAGCGTCGATTCAGGGATCGATTGTCACGTCCCAACGAGACGCGATAATTCAATCCCCGAGAGATCGATTTCTACCCGCCGATTCAGGTGGGTAGTGTAGACCTAGCCTTAGTAACACTGAAAGATTCCACCATTACCCATCCCCAAATCTGGTTGAAAAGAGTATTTTTGCTTTGTAAATAGATCTGTGAAGCTAAATTTATAGAAGAGGACATATCCATTTTGGTGGGATGCAAAAGATGCATAAAGAAAAATTCCCATGAAAATAACTAGCTTTGGTTTTCCCCCCTCAGGTTTTTGGACTATTTGCCCTTTTTGTTATCATATTTGTCTACTGCCTATACACACTTTACCCATTCTGGTACTGCTGTAACGATAAAGAAGAACGTAAGAAGATAGAGAGCCAGTGCATACTAGAGGAAGAAGCTCAAATCTGTATGGCAAAAGAGGAAAAGTGCGTGCAGGAAATAGTGCAGAATGTCTTGATATCTAAGTTTCAGGATCACCTGAAAAATGTTTCGAATGACATAAGTATAAAAGAAGAAGTAAAAAAGTTTCTTAACCCACCAGCAACATCTCAAACTCCTCAAATGGAAACTGAAATATGAAAGTTCCTCTGAATTGGAAATCAGGCCAAGATAGCCAATACTGATGTAATCTTCATAGAAAAGGCTGTATCCCCACATCTGTATGGTCACTTTCCTATATCAATACAACCAGAACCCCCCTGCCCCACTCTTTGAAAGAGTAACGAAAATAGAATTTAAAAAAAAAAAATCACACTTTATTATGTACTGTGCATATTAGCAGGTAGAAAACATCTGTATGGCTGAGTGTTCCCCACAATATCTCCCACAGATATTAAAAAATGTGTTGTACCTGTGTTGGTCCCAGAATATTAGGAAGACAAGGTGGGTGAGGGAATATCTTTTATTGGACCAACTTCTCTTGGTGTGAGAGACAAGATTTTGTCTTCTCTTCAGGTTCTGCAACTTGTCTTTCTGAAGAATTTAATGGTCATGTCATTGATTTGTCCTCAAGAGAATAATCCTAAAGTCTTCCAGTAATCTGCTGATCAGGACATATTCTGTTTATTGCAGGGCAGTTTCCTTGTGCATTGAAATCATAACCAAATATCCCTAGTGCTGAGGATTTTAAATCTGTGCCCTATGTCTGTTTCAGAGCTGTACTTTTCTCAAAACATTTTCGGGTGCTGTTGTGGAATGTTTCATTTGGCTTGGTCAGGTTTAAGGACCCTTTTCTAGTTTCTCTATCCTTGCTTGCGCTTAGGACTGGACAAAAGCTGTCTGTTCAATAGCTCAGATGGTCGGTTAGTTTTCTTATTATGCTCACTGAATTTTCTTTGTAATTATCTTTCTTATTTTTATGTATGAAACCTTAAAAATAAAATTATTTTGGAATATACCATTTGTTTAATCTTTTTTTTATTTTTTAACCAGAATGATAGTGTTGCCCTCTTACAAAACTACAATGCATTGGTGACCTCCCAGAAAACACCATCCTAGCCACCATGGATGTAGAGGCTCTCTACACAAACATCCCACACACAGATGGAATACAAGCTGTTAGGAACAGTATTCCTGATGATGACACAGCACAACTTGTTGCTGAGCTCTGTGACTTTATCCTCTCGCACGATTATTTCAAATTTGGTGACAATATATACCTCCAGACCAGTGGCACCACCATGGGCACCCGCATGGCCCAACAATATGCCAACATTTTTATGGCTGACCTGGAACAACGCTTCCTCAGCTCTCGTCCACTCATGACCCTTCTTTACCTACGCTACATTGATGACATCTTCATCATCTGGACCCATGGGAAGGAGACCCTGGAAGAATTCCACGTTGATTTCAACAGCTTCCACCCCACCATCAACCTCAGACTGGACCAATCTACACGGGAGGTCCACTTCCTAGACACCACCATACAAATAAGCGATGGCCACATTAACACCACCCTATACCGAAAACCCACTGACCGCTATGCCTACCTTCATGCCTCCACCTTACACCCCGGTCACACCACACGATCCATCGTCTACAGCCAAGCACTGAGGTACAATCGCATCTGCTCCAACCCCTCAGACAGAGACCAACACCTACAAGATCTTCACCAAGCATTCTCAAAACTACGATACCCACACAAGGAAATAAAGAAAAAAAATCAACAGAGCCAGACGTGTACCCAGAAGCCTCCTGTTACAAGACAGGCCCAGAAGAGAAACCAACAGAACTCCACTGGCCATCACCTACAGTCCTCAGCTTAAACCTCTCCAACGCATCATCAGTGATCTACAACCCATCCTGGACAATGATCCCTCGCTTTCACAGACCTTGGGAGGCAGGCCAGTCCTCGCCCACAGACAACCTGCCAACCTTAAGCATATTCTCACCAGCAACCACGCACCGCACCATAACAACTCTAACTCAGGAACCAACCCATGCAACAAACCTCGATGCCAACTCTGCCCACATATCTACACCAGCAACACCATCACAGGACCTAACCAGATCAGCTACAACATCACCGGCTCATTCATCTTTATGTCCACCAATGTTATATATGCCATCATATGCCAGCAATGCCCCTCTGCTATGTACATTGGCCAAACTGGACAGTCACTACGCAAGAGGATAAATGGACACAAGTCAGATATCAGGAATGGCAATATACAAAAACCTGTAGGAGAACACTTCAACCTCCCTGGCCACACAATAGCAGATGTAAAGGTAGCCATCTTACAGCAAAAAAACTTCAGGACCAGACTCCAAAGAGAAACTGCTGAGCTCCAGTTCATTTGCAAATTTGACACCATCAGATCAGGATTAAACAAAGACTGTGAATGGCTATCCAACTACAGAAGCAGTTTCTCCTCCCTTGGTGTTCACACCTCAACTGCTAGCAGAGCACCTCACCCTCCCTGATTGCATTAACCTCGTTATCTCCATACTGATTTATACCTGCCTCTGGAGATTTCCATTACTTGCATCTGAAGAAGTGAGGTTCTTACCCACGAAAGCTTATGCTCCCAATACTTCTGTTAGTCTCAAAGGTGCCACAGGACCCTCTGTTGCTTCTTGTGGACATGAGGTTTGAAATGTTCCTGTGATGCGATGTAAATTTCTTGTTTACCCTTTCCAGTTGCTGGAGAATGGCCGCGTAAGTAGGTGATGGCCTTTAACACCTGAGTGGTGTTCTAGTGTGTCTTTGTCTCTGAAAAACTAGTTTGTGCTTGCTTGTCTTAATCTTGTCTTAATCTAATAACTTCTCATACAATATTGATACACACATTTTACCAGGACAATAATATTCAGCAGAGTATGAGTTTTCAAATGATACCTCACAAGGCATACTTTGTAGAAAATGTATCATAGCCTTATAAAAGTGGTGACCATAGCATTATAGACCATCACACTCCCTCATATCTTCTAGCCCACCAGTGAGGGTACTCACCTCGGATGCAGGAGACCCCTAGTTCAAGTCCTCACTCTACCTGAGGAAAAGATTTGAACAAGGATCTGCCATATCTTAGGTGAGTGCCCAAGCCACTAGGTCATGGACATTCTGGCATGGGGCTTCCTCAGTTTCTCCTGTTGAAGATGTTCCACTGTGGCTAAATAAGGAAACAGGCATTTGCACAGACAGACTGGGTCCTCAATCTCCCACATCATCAGAGAGTGCCCAAACCATGAAGCCGCAGCATCCTTTGCACAATTTTGCTTTCAGTCTTTCCATAAATGATATCCTTTTTGTTAAGGTAAACCTGTAACTCCTTCTGAATTTAGGGTATGGCATGTAGATGAATTAAAGAGATTAAACCTGAATTTACTAAAGAAAATAAAAACAGCAATGGCGTATTAGAAAAACCTGTATTTTAGTATCTGAGAAGCAGTAGCTACAAACTAAATGTTCTTCTTAAGGTTCAATGTTTCTTAAACGATTTAGCAATAAATGTTTCACATTATTAACCTATTCGGCTGTGTAGCGGGGTGGTCCCCCTGCTCCTGCCTGAATGGGATAAAGCAGCCCTGGAGAGGGCTGCAGCGAGGAAAGCTAGGCTGATTAGGAAAGCAGCCACAGCTGTGGTAGCTTAATCAGGGCCCAGCTGGCCCTTATAAGATGGCAGTGGGCTAGAAGCTGACACAGTCTCTCTCTGGCTGTAGAGAGAGAAGGACCTGGCTGTCTGGGAAGCTGAGGAGGGTACCTAGGGTGGAGCAGTGCTGGGGAAGGGCTGAGGGAGCTAGGGAGCTCCAGCCTAGCAAAGCCCCAGGCTGCAGGCTGAGTTAAGGGCCCACAAAGGATACTGGGGCTGCAGAGGGGCAGCCCAGAGATAGGGAGAGGCAGCAGGTCCAAACCCCCCTTGCCAATGATGAGTGGCCTTTACAGACTGCAGTCTGCCCCAGTGAGTGGGGCTAGATGGTAACTGGCAGTAGCCACTGAGGCGAGGTGGGGATAGGGGTTGGGGGTTCCCCTGAGTGGGGAGACCCAGATTGGGGGTTGCTACGGTGAGCAGAACCCCTGGGTAAAGGGCACCGGGGTCTGGGAGGGACATGGGGGCCAGCGGCAGGCGAGACATCAGCTGGCAGAGGGCACTCCGGGGCTGGAAAGAGCTAATTCCCTGGACAACCACCAGAAGGTGCCGCGTGGTGAGTCATCACCTTGCCACAGGCACATTTAGCAAAATACCAAAAAGAAATGAAAAAACATGAAATGGACCTGTACACACATACAGAGGAACGCAGACTTTAAAAGGTAACATGAAAACACAGGGCATGAGGATAAAAAAACTTGGAGGGGCATTTTAACAAATGTTTGAAATCTTTATTTAGCAAAACAGCCTTATATGTATGCTTTATTAGGGTATTTCTAAACTACGGGATTAATCCGAATTTATATAATTCGAATTTGGGAAACAGATTGTATAAAGTCAAATGTATGCGGCCACACTAAGCACATTAATTCGGCGGTGTGCGTCCAAGTACCAGGGCTAGCGTCAATTTCTGGAGCGTTGCACTGTGGGTAGCTATCCCATAGCTATCCCATAGTTCCCGCAGTCTCCCGCGCCCATTGGAATTCTGGGTTGAGATCCCAGTGCCTGATGGGACAAAAAACATCGTCGCAGGTGGTTCTGGGTACAGCTTCACCTCCTCCCTCACTCCCTCCCTGCATGAAAGCAACGGACGGCAGACAACCATTTCGCGCCTTTTTTCCTGGGTGAACACTGCAGACTCCATACCACGGCAAGCATGGAGCCCGCTCAGCTCAAGACAGCAGTCATGAATATTGTAAACACCTCGCGCGTTCTCGTGGAGTTTATGCTGAGCCAGGACCAGAAAAACGAGGCAAGGAGGCAGTGGCGGCAGCAGCGCAGCGACAAGCATGATGAGGACATGGACATGAACATGGACACAGAATTCTGTGAAACCACGGGCCCCGGTGCTTTGGAGATCATGTTGTTAATGGGGCAGGTTCTATCCATGGAACGCCGATTCTGGGCAAGGGAAACAAGCACAGACTGGTGGGACCGCATAGTGTTGCAGGTGTGGGATGATTCCCAGTGGCTGCGGAACTTTCGCATGCGTAAGGGCACTTTCATGGAACTTTGTGACTTGCTGTCCCCTGCCCTGAAACGCCAGAATACCAAGATGAGAGCAGCCCTCACAGTTGAGAAGCGCGTGGCGATAGCCCTGTGGAAGCTTGCAACGCCAGACAGCTACCGGTCAGTCGGGAATCAATTTGGAGTGGGCAAATCTACTGTGGGGGCTGCTGTGATGCAAATAGCCAAAGCAATCACTCAGGTGCTGCTACGAAAGGTAGTGACTCTGGGAAATGTGCAGGCCATAGTGGATGGCTTTGCTGCAATGGGATTCCCTAACTGTGGTGGTGCGATAGATGGAACCCCTATCCCTATCTTGGCACACCGGAGCACCAGGGTACCCAGTACATAAACCGCAAGGGGTACTTTTCAATGGTGCTGCAAGCACTTGTGGATCACAAGGGACGTTTCACCAACATCAACGCGGGCTGGCCAGGAAGGGTTCATGACGCTCGCGTCTTCAGGAACACTACTCTGTTTAAAGGGCTGCAGCAAGGGACTTACTTTCCGGACCAGAAAATAATCGTTGGGGCTGTTGAAATGCCAATAGTTATTCTTGGGGACCCAGCCTACCCCTTAATGCCATGGCTCATGAAGCCATACACAGGCAGCCTGGACAGGAGTCAGGAGCTGTTCAACTACAGGCTGAGCAAGTGCAGAATGGTGGTAGAATGTGCATTTGGCTGTTTAAAAGGTCGCTGGCGTTCATTATTGACTCGCTCTGACCTCAGCCAAAGAAATCTCCCCATTGTTATTTCTGCTTGCTGCGTGCTCCACAATCTCTGTGAAAGTAAGGGGGAGACCTTTATGGCGGGGTGGGAGGCTGAGGCAAATCGCCTGGCTGCTGATTACGCGCAGCCAGACACCAGGGCGATTAAAAGAGCACACCAGGAAGCGCTGTGCATCAGAGAAGCTTTGAAAACCAGTTTCATGACTGGCCAGGCTACAGTGTGAAATATCTGTTTGTTTCTCCTTCATGAAAACCCGCCCCCTTTATTGACTCATTTTCTGTAAGGAACCCACCCTCCCCCTTCCCCCAGCTTGCTTTCAAACCAAATAAAGTCACTATCATTTAAAAATCATTTATTCTTTATTAATAGATTATAAAAAGAGGGAGGGAACCCGGGTTGGATTTGGGAGGAGGATCGGTGGGAAGGAAAAGGCCACTAAAAAAAGGTTAAAAAAATGACAGCCTTTTGCTTGGGCTGTCCACTGGGGTGAAATGGGAAGGTGTACAGAGCCTCCCCCCGCCCCCCCCGCGTTCTTACACGTCTGGG
The DNA here is from genome assembly GCF_027887155.1 of Malaclemys terrapin pileata. NCBI lineage: Eukaryota > Metazoa > Chordata > Testudines > Emydidae > Malaclemys > Malaclemys terrapin. Next base: position 6,341,885 of record NC_071524.1, read on the forward strand.
TGAGGAGGATATGGAACATGGGGAGGAACCAACTAGGGGCAAAGCTTTTCTTGACCTGCTGCTCACAAACAGGGAAGAACTAGTAGGGGAAGCAAAAGTGGATGGGAACCTGGGAGGCAGTGACCATGAGATGGTCGAGTTCAGGATCCTGACACAAGGAAGAAAGGAGAGCAGCAGAATACGGACCCTGGACTTCAGAAAAGCAGACTTTGACTCCCTCAGGGAACAGATGGGCAGGATCCCCTGGGAGAATAACATGAAGGGCAAAGGGGTCCAGGAGAGCTGGCTGTATTTTAAAGAATCCTTATTGAGGTTGCAGGAACAAACCATCCCGATGTGTAGAACGAATAGTAAATATGGCAGGCGACCAGCTTGGCTAAACAGTGTAATCCTTGCTGATCTTAAACGCAAAAAAGAGGCTTATAAGGAGTGGAAGATTGGACAAATGACCAGGGAGGAGTATAAAAATATTGCTCAGGCGTGCAGGAGTGAAATCAGGAAGGCCAAATCACACTTGGAGTTGCAGTTAGCAAGAGATGTTAAGAGTAACAAGAAGGGTTTCTTCAGGTATGTTAGCAACAAGAAGAAAATCAAGGAAAGTGTGGGCCCCTTACTGAATGAGGGAGGCAACCTAGTGACCAAGGATGTGGAAAAAGCTAATGTACTCAATGATTTTTTTGCCTCTGTCTTCACGCACAAGGTCAGCTCCCAGATTGCTGCACTGGGCAGTACAGCATGGGGAGAAGGTGGCCAACCCTCTGTGGAGAAAGAAGTGGTTCGGGACTATTTAGAAAAACTGGACGTGCACAAGTCCATGGGGCCGGATGCGCTGCATCCGAGGGTGCTAAAGGAGTTGGCGGGTGAGATTGCAGAGCCATTAGCCATTATTTTTGAAAACTCATGGCGATCGGGGGAGGTCCCAGACGACTGGAAAAAGGCTAATGTAGTGCCCATCTTTAAAAAAGGGAAGAAGGAGGATCCGGGGAACTACAGGCCAGTCAGCCTCACCTCAGTCCCTGGAAATATCATGGAGCAGGTCCTCAAGGAATCAATTATGAAACATTTAGAGGAGAGGAAAGTGATCAGGAACAGTCAGCATGGATTCACGAAGGGGAAGTCGTGCCTGACTAACCTAATTGCCTTCTATGATGAGATAACTGGCTCTGTGGATGAGGGGAAAGCAGTGGATGTGTTATTTCTTGACTTTAGCAAAGCTTTTGATACTGTCTCCCACAGTATTCTTGCCACCAAGTTAAAGAAGTATGGGCTGGATGAATGGACTGTAAGGTGGATAGAAAGCTGGCTAGATCGTCGGGCATCAATGGCTCCATGTCTAGTTGGCAGCCGGTTTCAAGTGGAGTGCCCCAAGGGTCGGTCCTGGGGCCGGTTTTGTTTAATATCTTTATTAATGATCTGGAGGATGGTGTGGACTGCACTCTCAGCAAGTTTGCAGATGACACTAAACTAGGAGGCGTGGTAGATACACTAGAGGGTAGGGATCGGATACAGAGGGACCTAGACAAATTAGAGGATTGGGCAGAAAAAAACCTGATGAGGTTCAACAAGGACAAGTGCAGAGTCCTGCACTTAGGACGGAAGAATCCCATGCACTGCTACAGACTAGGGACCGAATGGCTAGGTAGCAGTTCTGCTGAAAAGGACCTAGGGGTCACAGTGGACGAGAAGCTGGATATGAGTCAACAGTGTGCTCTTGTTGCCAAGAAGGCTAACGGCATTTTGGGCTGTATAAGTAGGGGCATTGCCAGCAGATCGAGGAACGTGATCGTTCCCCTTTATTCGACATTGGTGAGGCCTCATCTGGAATACTGTGTCCAGTTTTGGTCCCCACACTACAAGAAGGATGTGGAAAAATTGGAAAGAGTCCAGCGGAGGGCAACAAAAATGATTAGGGGTCTGGAGCACATGACTTATGAGGAGAGGCTGAGAGAATTGGGATTGTTTAGTCTCCAGAAGAGAAGAATGAGGGGGGATTTGATAGCAGCCTTCAACTACCTGAAGGGGGGTTCCAAAGAGGATGGAGCTCGGCTGTTCTCAGTGGTGGCAGATGACAGAACAAGGAGCAATGGTCTCAAGCTGCAGTGGGGGAGGTCCAGGTTGGATATCAGGAAAAACTATTTCACTAGGAGGGTGGTGAAACACTGGAATGCGTTACCTAGGGAGGTGGTGGAGTCTCCTTCCTTGGAGGTTTTTAAGGCCCGGCTTGACAAAGCCCTGGCTGGGATGATTTAGCTGGGAATTGGTCCTGCTTTGAGCAGGGGGTTGGACTAGATGACCTCATGAGGTCCCTTCCAACTCTGATATTCTATGATTCTATGATTCTATGATTCTATGAGGGGGAGGGGGGTACAGGGGCTGTAGCGGCACTCTGTTTTCCTGCAGCCGTTCCTGAAGCTCCACCAGACGCCGGAGCACGTCTGTTTGCTCACGCAGCAGCCCCTGCGTTGCATCCTGCCTCCTCTGATCTTCCTGCCGCCACCTCTCATCTCGAGCGTCTCTCCTCTCCTCACATTGGTCCCTCCTCTCCTCACGTTGGTCCCTCCTGTCCTCATGTTCACTGGCTTCTTTCCTATATTTTGAAACCGTTTCCTTCCACTCATTCAGATGAGCTCTGTCACTGCGGGTGGATTCCATAATTTCTGCAAACATCTCGTCTCGCGTCTTCTTTTTACGACGCCTTATCTGTGATAGCCTTCGGGATGGAGGAGGGAGGCTTGAGGGAGCTTGCAGCTGCTGTAGGGAGGGGAAAAAAGAGAGAATTGTTTAAAAAGATACATTTTGCAGAACAATGCTTATACTCTTTCACGGTGACCAACACTATTCACATTACATAGCACATGTGATTTCTGTGCAAGGTCGCATTTTGCCTCTTAATACTGAGTGCCTGTGGCTTTGCTGCTAGAGATCACAGGTCCAGGCAACAGAATTCGGCTTGCATGCGGCCATGGTAAGCCATTGTCTTTCGGCTTCTGCGCCCTCCTTTCCCACATACCAAGCATAGCCTGTAGAGTGCTGCGGTTTTTCTGTTAACATTCAGCAGCAGCAGAAAACAAACTAACCACCCCACCTCCACCCCCCGCCATGAATTTTCTGGGATGATCGCTGTACCCCTCCCCCCACCGCGTGGCTGGTAACAGGGAAGATTCCTGCTAGCCAAATGCGAAAAGCTCAGGGTCAATTTCCCATCTGCACTTGGCTAACTGCAGGGAAGGATTTATTTTCAGCCACAGGCAAACAGCCCAGTAGGAACGGCCACCTCTGTCCCCTTAATTAAGTTCCCGTATTTCAACCAGGTTACCATGAGTGATATCACTCTCCTGAGGATTACACAGCAAGATAAAGAACGGATGTTGCTTGAATGCCAGCAAACACCAGGACCATACGCTGCCAGGCTTTGTCAGGCAATGATACCAGATTACTTGCTACAAGCATGGCGTGGTCAAGTGTCCTACCATGGAGGACGGAATAAGGATGCACTGCCCAGAAACCTTGTGGCAAGGCTTTTGGGGTACCTCCAGGAGAGCTTCATGGAGATGTCCCTGGAGGATTTCCGCTCCATCCCCAGACATGTTAACAGACTTTTCCAGTAGCTGAACTGACCGCGAATGCATCCCAAGTCCTCAGGGCAAAGTAATCATTAAAAACCGTTTGCTTTTAAAACAAGTTTTATATTTTAAAAGGTAAACTCACCTGAGGTCCCTTCCATGGGGTCATGGTCTTGGATACTGGCTTGGGAGGGTTGGGAGGGTACTTCAGTCAGGCTGAGAAAAAGATCCTGGCTGTTGGGGAGAACGGAGTGCTGTGTGCTCTCTGCAAGCTCATCCTCCTCCTCCTCCTTCTCCTCTTCCCCATCGGCAGAATCCTCAGGTGTAGCTGATGAGAATATCCCCGACCCGGAATCCACGGTCACAGGTGGGTTAGTGGTGGCAGCCCCCCCTAGAATTCCATGCAGCTCGGCGTAGAAGCGGCATGTCCGCGGATCTGACCCAGAGCGACCGTTTGCCTCCTTTGTTTTTTGATAGGCTTGTCTGAGCTCCTTGACTTTCACGCGGCACTGATCTGAGTCCCTATTGTGGCCTCTCTCCATCATGCCCTTGGAGATTTTTTCAAAAGTTTTGGCATTTCGTCTTTTAGAACGAAGTTCTGCTAGCACTGAATCCTCTCCCCATATAGCGATCAGCTCCAGTACCTCCCGTACGGTCCATGCTGGTGCTCTTTTTCAATTATCGGCCTGCATGGTTACCTGTGCTGATGAGCTATCTGTGGTCACCTGTGCTCTCCATGCTGGGCAAACAGGAAATGAAATTCAAATGTTCGCGGGGCTTTTCCTGTCTACCTGGCCAGTTCTTCCGAGTTTAGATTGCTGTCCAGAGTGGTCACAATGATGCACTGTGGGATAGCTCCCGGAGGCCAATACCATCGAATTGCGGCCAAACTATCCCTAATTCGAAATGTTAAAATCGATTTTGGCACTACTCCGCTCGTCGGGGTGGAGTACAGAAATCGATTTAAAGAGCCCTTTATTTCGAATTAAATGGCGTCGTTGTGTGGACGGTTGCAGGGTAAATTCGAATTAATGCTGATAAATCCGAATTAAAGTCGTAGTGTAGACCAGGCCAGAGATAGGGAGTGAAAGGCACATGTTTATCAATTTGAACGAAGTTATCTCTGACAAATAGTCAACACTGCCTGAGAAAGGCATTTGGAGGATAATCCCTGGACATATTCGTGCCTAGGTGTGCTCTGGAATGAATGTTTCATGTTTAGCAATTATCACGAACGGATCTGTGCCAAATTACCAGCAGTGCATCCGAATGGCATTTGGAGGACAATCCCAGGAGAAATTCATCCCAAGCAGTTATCGGGATTCAGTTTCTCCTCCTTAGGCGCTGTCAGAAACGAAACTCGGGGAAATGCACAACAGGTCATCCGAATGGCATTTGGAGGCTAATTCCGGGAGAATGTCATGCCTAGTTATGATCTGGAATGAATGGCTCATGTTTAGCAATTTTCACGAAGGGATCACTGCCAAATGGCTAGCAATGCATCCAAATGACAGTTGCAGGAGAATTCCATGAGAAATTCATGCCTAGCTATGATCTGGAATCAATGTCTTATGTTCAGCTATATTCACCAAGGAATCTCTGCCATATGCCCAGCAGTACTCTGTAATGGCATTTGCAGCAGAATTCCATGGGAAATTCATAACTAGTTATGAAATGGAATGAATGCATCATGTTTAGCAAGTCACACAAAGGGATCGCTGCCAAATTGCCAGCAGTGCATCCCAATGACATTTGCTGAAGGATTCCATGAGGAATTCGTGCCTCGCTACGATCTTGAATGAATGTTTCATGTTTAGAAAGTGTCACGAAAAGCTCTCTGCCAAATGCCCAGCTCTTTATCCGATTTGCATTCGGAGGACGATCCAGGAGACATTCGTCCCTAGCACAGATAGGGAGTGAAAGGCACATGTTTATCAATTTGAAGGAAGGTATCTCTCACAAATAGCCAGCAGTTCCTGCGAAAGGCATTTGGAGGATAATTCCTGGAGATATTCGTGCTAAGGTGTGACCTGGAATGAATGTTTCATGTTTAGCTATTGTCACGAACGGATCTCTGCCAAATTACCAACAGTGCATCCTAATGACATTTGGAGGAGGAAACAATGAAGAAGTGGTTGTTAGCTATGACCTGTAATGAATATCTCATGCTTAGGAATTGTCACGAACGGATCTCTGCCAAGTTGCCACCAGTGCATCCGAATAGCACTTGGAGGACGATCCCAGGAGAAATTCATCCCTAGCAGTTATCTGGATTCAGTTTCTCATCTTTAGGCGCTGTCACAAACGAAACTCAGGGAAACGCCCAGCAGGTCATCCGAATGGCATTTGGAGGCTAATTCCTGGAGAAAGTCGTGCCTAGGTGTAATCTGGAATGAACGGCTCATGTTTAGCAATTTTCACGAAGGAATCACTGCCAAATGGCTAGCAATGCATCCTAATGACATTTGCTGGAGGATTCCATGAGGAATTCGTGCCTAGCTATGATCTGGAATCAATCTTTCATGTTTAGCAAGTGTCACGAAAGGCTCTCTGCCCAGCTCTCTATCCGATTTGCATTCGGAGGACGATTCCAGGAGACATTCGTCCCAAGCAGAGATAGGGAGTGAAAGGCACCTGTGTATCAATGTGAACGAAAGGGTCTCTGACAAATAGCAGTGCCTGCGAAAGGAATTTGGAGGATAATTCCTGGAGATATTCGTGACTAGGTGTGATCTGGAATGAATGATTCATATATGGCAATTTTCACGAAGGGATCTCTGCCAAATACCTAGCAATGCATCCTAATGACACTTACAGGAGAATTCCATGAGAAATTTTTGCATACCTATCATCTGGAATCAATGTCTTATGTTCATCTATATTCACCAAGGCATGTCTGCCAAATGCCCAGCAGTACTCTGTAATGGCATTTGCAGCATTATTCCATGGGCAATTCGTCACTAGCTATGAAATGGAATGAATGTTTCATGTTTAGCAATTGTCACCAAAGGATCTCGGCCAAATGCCGATTTGCATTTGGAAGATGATCCAGAAGACATTTGTCCCTAGCAGAGATAGGGAGTGAAAGGCACATGTTTATCAATTTGAGTGAATGTATCACCGACAAGTAGCCAGCACTGCCTGAAAAGGCATTTGGAGGATAATTCCTGGAAATATTCGTGCCTAGGTGTCCTCTGGAATGAATGTTTCATGTTTAGCATTTGTCACGAACCGATCTCTGCCAAATGGCTAGCAATGCATGCTAAAGACAGTTGCAGGAGAATTCCATGAGGAATACATGGCTAGCTATGATCTGGAATCAATGTCTTATGTTCAGCTATATTCACCAAGGAATCTCTGCCAAATGCCCAGCAGTACTCTGTAATGGCATTTGCAGCATTATTCCATGGGAAATTCGTCACTAGCTATTGAATGGAATGAATGTTTCATGTTTAGCAAGTGTCCCGAAAGGATCTCTGCCAAATTACCAGCAGTGCATCCTAATGACATTTGGACGAGGATACAATGAAGAATTTGTTGTTAGCTATGACCTGTAATGAATATCTCATGCTTAGGAATTGTCACGAACGGATCTCTACCAAATTGCCACCAGTGCATCCGAATGGCATTTGGAGGACAATCCCAGGAGAAATTCATCCCTAGCAGTTATCTGGATTCAGTTTCTCCTCTTTAGACGCTGTCACAAACGAAACTCGGAGAAACGCCCAGCAGGTCATCCGAATGGCATTTGGAGGCTAATTCCAGGAGAAAGTCGTGCCTAGGTGTAATCTGGAATGAACGGCTCATGTTTAGCTATTTTCACAAAGGGATCTCTGCCAATTGGCTAGCAATGCATCCTGATGACAGTTGCAGGAGAATTCCACGAGAAACACATGGCTAGCTATGATCTGGAATCAATGTCTTATGTTTAGCTATATTCACCAAGGAATCTCTGCCATATTCCCAGCAGTACTCTGTAATGGCATTTGCAGCATTATTCCATGGGCAATTCGTCACTAGCTATGAAATGGAATGAATGTTTCATGTTTCGCAATTGTCACCAAAGGATCTCGGCCAAATGCCGATTTGCATTTGGAAGATGATCCAGGAGACATTCCTCCCTAGCAGAGATAGGGAGTGAAAGGCACATGTTTATCAATTTGAACGAAGGTATCTCTGACAAATAGCTAGCAATGCATCCTGATGACAGTTGCAGGAGAATTCCATGAGAAACACATGCCTAGCTATGATCTGGAATCAATGTCTTATGTTCAGCTATATTCACCAAGGAATCTCTGCCATATTCCCAGCAGTACTCTGTAATGGCATTTGCAGCAGAATTCCATGGGAAATTCGTCACTAGCTATGAAATGGAATGAATGTTTCATGTTTAGCAAGTGTCCCGAAAGGATCTCTGCCAAATGCCCAGCTCTCTATCCGATTTGCCTTTGGAAGACGATCCAGGAGACATTCGTCCCTAGCAGAGATAGGGAGTGAAAGGCATCTGTGTATCAATGTGAACGAAAGGGTCTCTGACAAATAGCCAGCAGTGCCTGCGAAAGGCATTTGGAGGATAATTCCTGGAGCTATTCGTGCGTGGGTGTGCTCTGGAATGAATGTTTCATATTTATCAAGTGTCACGAATGGATCTGTGGGAAATTGCGACCAGTGCATTCGAATGGCATTTGGGGGACGATCCCAGGAAAAATTCATCCCTAGCAGTTATCTGGATTCAGTTTCTCCTCTTTAGGCGCTGTCACAAACGAAACTCGGGGAAATGCAGAACAGGTCATCCGAATGGTATTTGGAGGATAAATCCTGGAAATATTGGTGCCTAGGTGTCCTCTGGAATTAATGGTTCATGTTTAGCAATTGTCACGAACCGATCTCAACCAAAAGACTACCAATGCATGCTAATGACAGTTGCAGTAAAATTCAATGAGGAATACACGGAAAGCTATGATCTGGAATCAATGTCTTATGTTTAGCTATATTCACCAAGGAATCTCTGCCATATGCCCAGCAGTACTCTGTAATAGCATTTGCAGCATTATTCCATGGGAAAAGCGTCACTAGCTATTGCATGGAATGAATGTTTCATGTTTAGCAATTGTCACAAAAGGATCTCTGCCAAATGCCCATCTCTCTAACCGATTTGCATTCGGAGGACGATTCCAGGAGACATTCGTCCCTAGCAGAGATAGGGAGTGAAAGGCACCTTTGTATCAATGTGAACAAAAGGGTCTCTGACAAATAGCAGTGACTGAGAAAGGCATTTGGAGGATAATTCCTGGAAATATTCGTGCCTAGGTGTGATCTGGAATGAATGTTTCATGTTTAGCATTTGTCACGAACCGATCTCTGCCAAATGGCTAGCAATGCATGCTAATGACAGTTGCAGGAGAATTCCATGAGAAATACATGGCTAGCTATGATCTGGAATCAATGTCTTATGTTTAGCTATATTCACCAAGGAATCTCTGCCATATGCCCAGCAGTACTCTGTAATGGCATTTGCAGCATTATCCCATGGGAAATTCCTCACTAGCTATTGAATGGAATGAATGTTTCATGTTTAGCAATTGTCCCGAAAGGATCTCTGCCAAATTACCAGCAGTGCATCCTAATGACATTTGGAGGAGGATACAATGAAGAATTCGTTGTTAGCTATGACCTGTAATGAATATCTCATGTTTAGGAATTGTCACGAACGGATCTCTGCCAAATTGCCACCAGTGCATCCGAATGGCATTGGGAGGACGATCCCAGGAGAAATTCATCCCTAGCAGTTATCTGGATTCAGTTTCTCCTCTTTAGACGCTGTCACAAACGAAACTCGGGGAAACGCCCAGCAGGTCATCCGAATGGCATTTGGAGGCTAATTCCAGGAGAAAGTCGTGCCTAGGTGTAATCTGGAATGAACGGCTCATGTTTAGCTATTGTCACGAAGGGATCTCTGCCAATTGGCTAGCAATGCATCCTGATGACAGTTGCAGGAGAATTCCATGAGAAATTCATGCCTAGCTATGATCTGGAATCAATGTCTTATGTTTAGCTATATTCACCAAGGAATCTCTGCCATATGCCCAGCAGTACTCTGTAATGGCATTTGCAGCATTATTCCACGGGAAATCCGTCACTAGCTATGAAATGGAATGAATGTTTCATGTTTAGCAATTGTCCCGAAAGGATCTCTGCCAAATGCCCAGCCCTCTATCCGATTTGCATTTGGAGGACGATCCAGGAGACATTCGTCCCTAGCAGAGATAGGGAGTGAAAGGCACATGTTTATCAATTTGAATGAAGTTATCTCTGACAAATAGCCACCACTGCATGCGAAAGGCATTTGGAGGAGAATTCCTGGAGAAATTCGTGCCTAGGTGTGCTCTGGAATGAATTAGCATGTTTAGCATTTGACACGAACGGATCTGTGCCAAATTACCAGCAGTGCATCCGAATGGCATTTGGAGGACGATCCCAGGAGAAATTCATCCCAAGAAGTTATCTGGATTCAGTTTCTCCTCTTTAGGCGCTGTCACAAACGGAACTCGGGGAAATGCACAGCAGGTAATCTGAATGGCATTTGGAGACGAATTCCTGGAGAATGTCGTGCCTAGTTATGATCTGGAATGAACGGCTCATGTTTAGCAATTGTCAGGAAGGAATTACGGCTAAATGGCTAGCAAGGCATCCTAATGACAGTTGCAGGAGAATTCCATGGGAAATTAATTCCTAGCTATGATCTGGAATCAATGTTTCATGTTTAGCAAGTGTCACGAAAGGCTCTCTGCCAAATGCCCAGCTCTCTATCCGATTTGCATTCGGAGGACGATTCCAGGAGACCTTCGTCCCTAGCAGAGATAGGGTGTGAAAGGCACATGTTTATCAATTTGAACGAATGTATCACTGACAAATAGCCAGTACTGCCTTCGAAAGGCATATGGAGGATAATTCCTGGAGATATTCGTGCCTTGGTGTGCTCTGGAATGAATGTTTCATGTTTAGCAATTGACACGAACAGATCTCTGCCAAGTTGCCACCAGTGCATCCGAATGGCACTTGGAGGACGATCCCAGGAGAAATTCATCCCTAGCAGTTATCTGGATTCAGTTTCTCCTCCTTAGGCGCTGTCACAAAGGAAACTCGGGGAAATGAACAACAGGTCATCTGAATGGCATTTGGAGAATGTCGTGCCTAGGTATGATCTGGAATAAACGGCTCATGTTTAGCAATTTTCACGAAGGGATCACTGCCAAATGGCTAGCGATGCATCCTAATGACAGTTCACGAGAATTCCATGAGAAATTCATGCCTAGCTATGATCTGGAATCAATGTCTTATGTTCAGCTATATTCACCAAGGAATCTCTGCCATATGCCCAGCTGGGGCCAGTTTTGTTTAATATCTTTATTAATGATCTGGAGGATGGTGTGGACTGCACTCTCAGCAAGTTTGCAGATGACACTAAACTAGGAGGCGTGGTAGATACACTAGAGGGTAGGGATCGGATACAGAGGGACCTAGACAAATTAGAGGATTGGGCCGAAAAAAACCTGATGAGGTTCAACAAGGACAAGTGCAGAGTCCTGCACTTAGGACGGAAGAATCCCATGCACTGCTACAGACTAGGGACCAAATGGCTAGGTAGCTATTCTGCAGAAAAGGACCTAGGGGTCACAGTGGACGAGAAGCTGGATATGAGTCAACAGTGTGCTCTTGTTGCCAAGAAGGCTAACGGCATTTTGGGCTGTATAAGTAGGGGCATTGCCAGCAGATCAAGGAACGTGATCTTTCCCCTTTATTCGACATTGGTGAGGCCTCATCTGGAATACTGTGTCCAGTTTTGGGCTCCACACTACAAGAAAGATGTGGAAAAATTGGAAAGAGTCCAGCGGAGGGCAACAAAAATGATTAGGGGTCTGGAGCACATGACTTATGAGGAGAGGCTGAGGGAACTGGGATTGTTTAGTCTCCAGAAGAGAAGAATGAGGGGGGATTTGATAGCATCCTTCAACTACCTGAAGGGGGGTTCCAAAGAGGATGGAGCTCGGCTGTTCTCAGTGGTGGCAGATGACAGAACAAGGAGCAATGGTCTCAAGTTGCAGTGGGGGAGGTCCAGGTTGGATATCAGGAAAAACTATTTCACTAGGAGGGTGGTGAAACACTGGAATGCGTTACCTAGGGAGGTGGTGGAGTCTCCTTCCTTAGAGGTTTTTAAGGCCCGGCTTGACAAAGCCCTGGATGGGATGATTTAGCTGGGAATTGGTCCTGCTTTGAGCAGGGGGTTGGACTAGATGACCTCTTGAGGTCCCTTCCAACTCTGATATTCTATGATTCTATGATTCTATGATTATCCAATATTTGTTCCCCATGACAGTATTTACAGACGGTGAGCAAGTCACCCCTTAACCGTCTCCTTGTTATGCTAAATAGATTGAGCTCCTTGAGTCTATCACTGTAAGGCATGTTTGCTAATCCTTTAATCATTCTCCTGGCTCTTCTCTGAACCCTCTCCAATTGATCAACATCTTTCTTGAATTGTAAACGCTAGAAGGCACATATTATTCCAGCAGCGATCACACTGGTGCCAAATGCAGAGGGAAAATAACTTCTCTACTTCTACTCGTGATTACGCCGATCAAGGGCCAGGACCCCATTGTGCTAGGCACTGTACAAACACAGAACAAAAAGACAGTCCCTGCACTAAGGAATTTACAATCAAAGTAGGAGACGACAGATGGATATAGACAGACAGAAGGGGGGAGCACAAGGAATCAATGAGACAATATTGGTCAGCATGACAGGCAGTGGTCTGAGCCATCTCACCAGGGCCGGCTCCAGGGTTTTGGCCGCCCCAAGCAGCCAAACAAAACAAAACAAAACAGCTGCGATTGCGATCTGCGGCGGCAATTCGGCAGGAGGGCCTTCGCTCCGAGCAGGAGTGAGGGACCGTCCGCCGAATTGCCGCCGAACAGCTGGAGGTGCTGCCCCTCTCCGAAGTGGCTGCCCCAAGCACCTGGTTGGTAAGCTGGTGCCTGGAACCGACCCTGCATCTCACTGCCTAATTGTTGTCAATTTTTTTGTAGCCATCATGGCAAAGGAGAGTTAACACCCTCTTCAGATGCCCAGCAATGAGATTCTGAATGGCAGTTGCTATCTGTCATAATAATAAGTGCACTCTCCCTTTCTACAGTGCCTTTCAGCCCCGGCTCTCAAGCAGTGAGATCTCAGCAGCTTCAGGCCTGGTCAGTTCTTGGGTAAGAGCCCTCCAATGAAGTCCTGGAATGGTCCTATGGGTTTTGTGAGTAGAACGCGTTCCTCTGGAACCATCCTGGAGGTGAATGCTTGGCTGCGAGGATGGTGTCGCCAGGAGGGCTTTGGCTTCCTTGACCACAGGATGCTGTTCCAGGAAGAAGGACTGCTAAACAGAGATGGGGTCCACCTATCGAGGAAGGGGAAGAGCATATTTGGCTACAGACTGGCTAACCTTGTGAGGAAGGCTTTAACGTAGGTTCGACTGGGGCAGGTGACCAAAGCCCACAGCTAAGTCAAAAACATGGAGACCTGGGAGAAGGGTCTGAATCTGGGGGGAGCATGGGCTGTTATAGCAGAAATAAGGGAGAGACAAGACAGAACTTGTGGGGGGGAGGGGGTGAATCCAATCAGTATCTTAGATGTCTGTATATTAATGCAAGAAGTATGGGGAATAAGCAGGAAGAAGTCGAAATGCTAGTAAATAAACACAACTATGACATAGTTGGCATCACAGAGACTAGGTGGGATAACACACATGACTGGAATATTGGTATAGAAGGATATCGCTTGCTCAGGAAGGACAGGCAGGGGAAAAAAGGGAGGAGGTGTTGCCTTATATATTAAAAATGTATACACTTGGACTGAGGTTGAGATGGAAATAAGAGACAGACTTGTTGAAAGTCTCTGAGTAAGGATAAAAGGGGTAAAAACAAGGGTAATGTCATTGTAGGGGTCTACTACAGACCACCTAGCCAGGAAGAAGAGATGGATGAGGCTTTTTTTAAACAACTAACAAAATCATCCAAAGCACAGGACTTGGTGGTGATGGGGGACTTCAACCAACCAGACATCTGCTGGGAAAATAACACAGCAGGGCACAGATTATCCAACAAGTTCTTAGAATGCATTGAGACAACTTTTTATTTCAGAAGGCGGAGAAAACTACTAGGGGGGAGGCTGTTCTAGATTTGATTTTGACAAATAGGGAGGAACTGGTTGAGAATTTGAAAGTGGAAGGCAGCTTGGGTGAGAGTGATCATGAAATGGTCGAGTTTATGATTCTCAGGAATGATAGGAGGGAGAACAGCACAATAAAGACAATGGATTTCAAGAAGGCGACTTTAGCAAACTCAGGGAGTTGGTAGGTAAAATCCCATGGGAAGCAAGTCTAAGGGGAAAAACAATTGAAGACAGTTGGCAGTTTTTCAAAGAGACATTATTAAGGGCACAAGAGCAAACTATCCCACTGTGTAGGAAAGATAGGAAGTATGGCAAGAGACCACCTGGCTTAACCAAGAGATCTTCAATGATCTAAAACTCATAAAAACGTCCTACAAAAAGTGGAAACTTGGTCAAATTGCAAAGGAAGAATATAAACAAATAACACAAGTATGCAGGGGCAAAATTAGAAAGGCCAAAGCACAAAACGAGATCAAACTAGCTAGGGACATAAAGGGTGACAAGAAAACATTCTACAAATACATCAGAAGCAAGAGGAAGACCAAGGACAGAGTAGGCCCATTACTCAATGAGGGGGAAAGACGATAACAGAAAATGTGGAAATGGCAGAGGTGCTTAATGACTTCTTTGTTTCGGTTTTCACCAAGAAGGTTGGTGGCGATTGGACGTCTAACATAGTGAATGCCAATGAAAATGAGGTAGGATCAGAGTCTAAAATAGGGAAAGAACAAGTCAAAAATTACTTAGACAAGTTAGATGTCTTCAAATCACCAGGGCCTGATTAAATGCACCCTAGAATATTCAAGGAGCTGACTGAGGATAATCTGAGCCATTAGCAATTATCTTTGAAAAGTCATAGAAGACGGGAGACATTCCAGAAGACCGGAAAAGGGCAAATCTAGTGCCCATCTATAAAAAGGGAAATAAGGACAACCTGAGGAATTACACACCAGTCAGCTTAACTTCTGTATCCGGAAAGATAATGGAGCAAATAATTAAGAAATCAATTTTCAAACATTTTAAGATAATGAGGTGATAAGTAACAGACAGCATGGATTTGTCAAGAACAAATCGTGTCAAACCAACCTGATAGCTTTCTTTGACAGGGTACCAAGCCTTGTGGATAGGGGGGAAGCGGTAGATGTGGTATATCTTGACTTTAGTAAGGCTTCTGATACTGTCTCTCATGACCTTCTCATAAACAAACTAGGGAAGTACAACCTAGATAGAGGTACTGTAAGGTGGGTGCATAACTGGTTGGAAAATCATTCCCAGAGAGTAGTTATCAGTGGTTCACAGTCATGCTGGAAGGGCATAACGAGTAGGGGCCCGCAGGGATCAGTTCTGTTCAATATCTTCATCAATGATTTAGATAATGGCATAGAGGGTACACTTATAAAGTTTGGGGCCGATACCAAGCTGGGAGGGGTTGCAAGCGCTTTGGAGGATAGGATTAAAATTCAAAATGATCTGGACAAACTGGAGAAATGGTCTGAAGTAAATAGGATGAAATTCAATCAGGACAAATGCACAGTATTCCACTTCGGAAGGAACAATCTGTTGCACACATACAAAATGGGAAATGACTGCCTAGGAAGCAGTACGGATCTGGGGGTCATAGTGGATCACAAGCTAAATATGAGTCAACAGTGTAACACTGTTGCAAAAAAAAAAAAGTGAACATGGTTCCGGGATGTATTAGCAGGAGTATTGTAAGCAAGACACGATAAGTAATTCTTCTGCTCTACTCCGCACTGATTAGGCCTCAACTGGAGTATTGTGTCTAGTTCTGGGCACCACATTTCAGGAAAGATGTGGACAAATTGGTCAAAGTCCAGAGAAGAGCAACAAAAATGATTAAAGGTCTAGAAAACATGACCCATGATGGAAGATTGAAAAAATTGGGCTTGTTTAGTCTGGAAAAGAGAAGACTGACAGGGGACATGATAACAGTTTTCAAGTACATAAAAGGTTGTTACAAGGAGGAGGGAGAAAAATTGCTCTTCTTTACCTCTGAGGTTAGGACAAGAAGCAATGGGCTTAAATTGCATCAAGGCCGGTTTAGGTTGGACATTAGGAAAAACTTCCCAACTGTCAGGGTGGTTAAGCACTGGAATAAATTGCCTAGGGAGGTTGTGGAATCTCCATCTTTGGGGATTTTTAAGAGCAGGTTAGACAAACACCTGTCAGGAATGGTCTAGATAATACTTAGTCCTGCCATGAGTGCAGGGACTGGACTAGACGACCTCTCGAGGTCCCTTCCAGTCCTATGATTCTATGCTCCAACATGGTTTTTAACTTGTTTCTATAGTGCCTGAGTGGCAGAGGGCCAAGAATCTGTCCTCGTATTTAAAGATATTGGTATGAACTGGGTGCAGGGGTGCCGGAACAGGGGGTAGGGCCACAGTTTGGGCTCTAGGAGGTTTCCAGAGGGGTCACTGATTTTCAACTGTGGCCCTCCACCTTTAGAGTGCTTGCGCCGCTCCTGACTGGGTGAATCCTTGTCGTGGGTGGAGACAAAATCTTGTTCAAACTGATATGTGAACACGCCCTTCATTTAAGACAGGGTAAGAGATCGTTAGGGGGCCACAACCAACACAAGGTCTAATAGAGTCTGCCCATAGACTAGCTTTGTTCCGCACCAGAGCTTCCCAGAACGCAGATGTTAAATGTGTGCCGGGCTTGTTAGAACGATGCCAATTCAACTGCAACCCACTTTATCTGGTTTTCTGCTACAACTAGATTTACTAGTTCGTGGTGAGCTCTTGCTAGGTCACAGTCCCAGCTGGGCCTTCTGGATAATGTGTCTTCTGTGTGCTCAAGGAGTGTGCCTGCCTGTTTCAATAGCCTCGGCAAAGCAAATATATGCATGTTGGAGCGTGTCTCGTAGCACAGTCAGAAATCCATCGATGTTTGTTTTCTTGCTGCTCATCAGGGGAACTGGTGCAAAAGTCTTACGTGCTGCAGCTCCTTTTCAAACCTCGGGCCTAGCCCAGGGTTGCCAGGCATCCGGTTTTCGACTGGAACGCCTGGTCAAAAAGATCAGCGATGCAGGGGGGCTAAGGCAGGCTCCCTGCCTGCCCTGGGTCTCCGCAGCTCCCGGAAGCAGCTGGCATATCCCTGAGGCCCCTAGCCGCAGGGGCGATCAGGGAAGCTCCGTGCGCTAACCCCGCCCCGAGCTCTGGTTCCACAGCTCCCATTGGCCAGTAACCGTGGCCAATGGGAGCTGCAGGGGCAGCGCCTGTGGGCACAGAGCTGCCTGGCCGCCCCTGCACCTAAGAACTGGGCCGGACATGCCAGCTGCTTATGGGAGCCACGTGGAGCCAGGGCATGCCGGGAGCCTGCCTTAGATCTGCTGTGCTGCCAACTGAAGTAAGTGCTGCCCGGCTGGAGCTTGCACTCCTCAGCCCCTCCTGCACCCCAACTCCCTGCCCCAGCCCTGAGCTCCCTCCTGCACCCAAACACCCTCCCAGAGCCTGCACCCCTCACCCCTCCCACATTTCAACTCCCTGCCCCAGCCCTGAGCTCCCTCCTGCACCCAAACACCCTCCCAGAGCCTGCACCCCTCACCCCTCCCACATTTCAACTCCCTGCCCCAGCCCTGAGCTCCCTCCTGCACCCAAACACCCTCCCAGAGCCTGCACCCCTCACCCCTGCCGCATTCCAACTCCCTGCCCCAAGCTCCCTCCCACATCCAAACTCCCTCCCAGAGCCTGCACTCATTTCTGCACCTCAAACCCCCTCCTGTACCCCATCCCCCGGTCCCAGATCAGAACCCCCTCCTGCACTCTAACTCCCTCCCACAGCTTGCACCCCAACCCTCTGCCCCATCCCGGAGCCCACACCTCCTCCCGCGCCCCAGCCCTGAGCCTGCTCCTGCACACCGAACCCCTCGGCTCCAGCCCAGAGCCCCCTCCTGCACCCCAAACCCCTCATCCCCATTCCAGAGCCCGCACCCCCTCTCGCACCCGAACCCCCTGCTCCAGCCCAGTGAAAATGAGAAAGGGTGGGGGAGAGTGAGTGATGGAGGGAGGAGGGATGGAGTGAGTGGGTGGCAGGGCCTTGGAGAAGGGGTGGGGCAACAGGGAAGGGGTGGGGCGGGAGGTGGGGCAAGGGTGTTTGGTTTCCTGGGATTAGAAAGTTGACAATGGCGAGAGCCATCCAAGGGGGATCGGTATTTACAAGGGTAAGGAGAGCACCAGATCTGCCCGTTGAGAGCTGCATTGAGGTGCGGGGAGCTTAGGGCAGAGAGCTCTTTGGGGAGGAACATAAAGAGTGGGGGTGGGTGCACACCACGGGAAAGTCCCAGCAATTCTTCAGCATGTTCATAAGTCCCTCCTTAAGGACAGCATCATCCTTTACTTTAGATTTCCACCAGGGAAGGGCATGAACTTCATGAGCAGCTGCTTGGATTGACTCTGCCACTTCTAGTGACTCCCATTTGGGGACCATCCAAGCTGGGTTTCCTCACCTTGCCTTTCCACTCAATCCCCTCCTGATTTACCTGAAAAAAATTCCCAACCACCCTCAATCATTCCCTTTTTTAACGAGCCTGGGTGGGAAGCAGGAGAGAGTTTGCATTAGGGTAAAGCTGTAGCATGAATGACTGCTAGGTAAATATGTATGCAGCGGTGGTGTAGCTGGGTGGGTCCCAGGATATTCGAGAGAGAAGGTGGGTGAGGTAATATCTTTTATTGGACCAACTTCTGGTGCTGAGAGAGACAAGCCTTTGAGCTACACAGAGCTCTTCTGCAGGTCGTTATTTGCTAGGCAAATAGTGAGACTCTTCTGACTAACCATGAGCTGGGTTCTCGGAACCTCGCGGTGCATACAAATCTTCAGGGCTGTTACTCTGTGTCTGGGGCTCCTGTGTCTCCTCTTCGGGACGGAAACAGGCTGTTTGTCTCAGGCCCACAGAGGTATGTCCTGACTGGGTTTTAGCCCCTGCTCGCTGGGTCTCACACAACCGCACCGAAGTTTTACATAAAGTTATGAAATGGGGAAGTGTGGAAAGAACCCAGCAAACCAATTTCATTCACGAATGACTGAACTCAAGTACAGCTTAAACTACGGCTCATGGAGCCTGAGTCTCTTTGCTGCCCAAATAGACTCTGCTTAAAGAGGAAAGTTGGTCTTGTGGTTCAGGCACATGACTGGGGGTCAGTCCCTGACCTTGGGAAACTCCGCTAAAGCCAAGTTTCCAGAGGGACCACTGATTTTCAGGTGGGCACTTCGGGCTGGATTTTGCAGAGGGATTGAGCCACTGGTTTCAACGGGAGGTGTGAGCGCTCAGACATTCTGGAAATCAGGTGTCGCAAGCCAGGTACACAAAAGCAGGGACTGCTCTTGAAAATGCTGGCCAGACTCGCTGGGTTTCATTTTCCTCATCTGTAAAACAGGAATAATTACCTGCTTCATTGAGATGTGCAAAGTGCTTTGAGATCCTTGGATGGGAGGTATTACTAGATTACAAATCGTATTTACTTAACCCAGCTAAAGAAGAGGTGTGGATGGTATGGATCTTTGGGGTGTTCACACAGCAGCTGGAAGCATGGGTTGCAGCCTCCCCCACCCCCAGACTGACACACGCTAGCTCTGCTTGAGCGAACATGCTAAAAAAATCAGTATGGCCACAGCGTCCCAGGCTAGCCTTCTCTCAGGGGCTTGGGTGGGTTTGGACTTGGGTGGCTAGCCCAAGCTGATGTTTTGAGCACAGTGCGAGCCTGTTGACCCACACTGGGAAGCCCATTCCCAGCTGCAAGTGTAGACGGACCCTGTAAGTCTTGGGCAAGGGTTTAACCTGTCAGCTGAATTCAGTGAATTTGGAAATATATTTAGTCATTTTGTGCCAGTTTGACAGTGCTGGGGACCAGCGTCTCCTGTTTATCCACAGACCAGGTAGGGTGGCAGTGACAGTGCTGCCCATTCTGGTGCGACCATTTCTAGAGGTGTAAAGAGAGGTCAGTCTGCAGGGTTCATTCAGTGCTTGGCCTCTGAGCCCAAATTGCCATCAACGGGGCCAGGGGCATTGGTGGCTTCTGTGATGCAGAGACTCCTGTCTGCTAGAGATTGGATTCAGCCCCACCAGTGCACAGCACAAGGGGCACCAATCACCCATTGGGTTGCAGTGACTTGCAGGCACTTCCAAAGTTAGCAAAGGCAGAAGATTTCACATCCCGCACTGCCACTGGATTGAATTCAGCATTGAATTACACGTCCGTCAGGGCAGATGAGCACTTTGGTCCGGTTGTATTTATATTGTGCTGGGCCATCTGCCAGCCTGATGGCTGTGTTCTGTGATACTAAAGAAGCTCGCAGTGCACTGTAATAATGAGCGTACAATGCTTTGCCGTGCTCTAGTTTCCTCTCTCTGAGGAGCTCAAAGCATTTTTACAAACAGTGACAAATTAAATCTCACAACCCACTGAGAGGTAAATAACTGGTATCCCCATTTTACAGATGGGCAAAGAGAGGCACGGAGAGGTCACGTGACTAACCTAAGGTCACACAGTGAGTCAGGAGTCCTGACTCCCAGTCCTGTGATTTAACCACAAGGTACTCTTGAGTTCTGCCTTTTCAGTTCTCCTTATGGGAAATGTGTTTACATTGGAAACATATTTTGCTTCCAACACCCTAACACATTCAGCAGGAGTCGGATATACAACCCCCCTCCTCCTGCGAAAGCAGCTGCTGATAAGGAGATTGGCAGGAGAGATGTGATAACAGGCACACCCCTATGTTCTCTTCCAAGGGAAAAGGAGAATTGCCCAGTCTCCAAGAGAATGAAAAACAAAACAAAACAACACAGGTGGGAATTTTGGGTTTAAAGAGACCGTGCGGGCAAAACAGAAATTGTTCAAAACACAGCGAAAATGTCTGGACACAAAATAATGGCCCCATCCTGACCCTAGGGCAAAATGCTCACTGGGAGCTGGATTGGCCCATGAGTTTTTGGTGCCCACGGCCAGTCTTGCAGTTCGCAAGACCCCAAGCTAGAACCAGCTGCTGGAAGGGCTGGATCAGTCTACGAATTGCTCCCCTGTGTGGCTGGAGATGAGGTTCTCCATCCCACGCTGGTATCACAGCATGATAGGGACACAGGCCCTAGGTGAGCTGTCCTGGGACACTTGCATCTGAAGAAGTGAGGTTCTTACCCACGAAAGCTTATGCTCCCAATACTTCTGTTAGTCTTAAAGGTGCCACAGGACCCTCTGTTGCTTTTTACAGATTCAGACTAACACGGCTACCCCTCTGATACTTGCGTTCAGATTGTGTGTAAGGCTGACCCCGATTGTACTCATTTGCCAGGCTAACAACTTGATTCCTCATCCCCTGTTTGTGTGGGTCAGGACTTGGCTCTGTCTTTAACTGAAGTATATTCTCCTTATTTTTCACCAGTTAGCTGCTGCCCTCCACCCTAGAGATGGCAGCATTCAGATCCTGATGTCGGTTACACGGAGCAGCTCTCCTGAGGCAAGGTGCCATAGGTTGTAGTCTGTAAAATGGTGTGAAGGTTTCTGTAGATTGTCAGCAGCTGCTTCCTGGTCTGCTGTGCGCTCTCTAACCCGGCTGGCTGGGAAATCGTGACTGCTATTCGGAGCCGACTCAGCTCCCCTGAGCCCGAGGGTGGGGGCAGCTGAGTCAGATGCAGTAGCGCATCAGGGCCCAACTATTAAGGCAGGAACGGGCCAGCTACAGGCTCCGAGGCCCGTGGAATCAGTACCTGGAGGTGCTTGGGAACAATTGCTGTAAACCACTAATGGCGCTTCTCACCCTCCAGCTTGCTAGGTGCTACTTCAGCTGTGTTTGAAACCATTGCATGGATGCAAGCCACCACCAACCCTTTCAAATGTGGTTATGAACCCTGGTGAGGACAGGCCATACAGAGCTTGTTGGGCCCCAGTTTAAAAGCAAGTGACTATCAGCTCCTCCTTTCTCACTTGACCTGCTGCCCATGTGTGTTCAGAGTCAGATCGGCTCACTTTCATGAGTAAAATGAGTGCTTACTACTTCTCTCTTCCTCAGTACTTTGGTCTTCACCACTGTAGCCTCTGAGCACCTGCTTTATACGCCTCTTCACCTTGCAGAACCAACGCAGCATCGAGAGAGAGAGAGAGAGAGAGAGAGAGAGAGAGAGATCCGGATTCTAGTCTGCGTTGCTCATGGTCAAAAGAATTAACGAAACGGTGACATTATGGGTATTGTTTCTTTAAATCTGTAGCAATCCGCCAGGCAGCACTAAGGCTTGGGGAGCTTCTAGGCAGAGCTCTACAGTAAAGCAGAAACAGAGGAGCTTTAGGGTTAGCATTGCGTTGCTTATTCTAATAAAGGTCCATGTTCCGTGTTGGAAGAAAGTGATGCTCTCTAGGATTCTTTGCCACTGGCACATGACGGTGTCCGAGATAAACTCCTTCTGGAGCAGGATCAATAACAGGAAAAGAAAACTGCCAAAGTTCAGCGCTCCCCGGCCCTTTGGGTTTGACAAGCCCCTGGACTGGCCCAAATGAAAGGAGTTTCACCAAATCCCGAGCCGCGATGAAGCTAAACGCAGAGCGCGGTGAAGTACAAGGCAGCTCACTGTGATCAGCACTGGTGAGTAAAGTTGGAAATATTTCTAAATCATTTATCTTCGCGGAGGAAAGAAATAAGAATCACGCCTAAAAACTGGGCTGAGCATTTAATTCCAAAAAGAATTTGGCTCCAGGGACACTTATAGTGTTGCCCACTTTCACAATTTTATCCCGACTCTCATGGTATTTGGTTGTTGTTTTTTTTCTTAAAGCCCCAGCTCCCAGATTCATGTGACTATTCATATTTTTAAAAGGGTAAGGTCTGGGCTTCAAAAACATGATCCGAGTGTAGCTCAAAGGCTCAAAACACAGAAGTAAGATAACAAGTAACCAAACTTCATTATTTTTGGTTTCAGTTTCATGATTTTGAAGCCAATCTCATAGTCTTTTTTTGCGGGGGGTGACTCATGATTTTGGAACACTTGGGGTTGGCCGTACTTAAACTGCTTTTCTCATAGGGTGAAGAAAACGTGGAGGCCTTTACAAGGTTGTATGCAAATCTTTAAGACTCTGCTATGCTTAAAAAACAACACCCCTAAAACCAGTGCACACATCCCTACAACGTCCTAGCTCCAGGATCAGTATGGTTGGCAATGCGTTAATCTGTCTCTCAGATCTCAGGCTGAGTTTGCAGGGCGGGCAGCTAGAAAAACCACCTATTTTCCTGGAGAGCTTTGGTCGCACACAACATGGTCTGGTGCTTAGGCCTTAGCTGCTCTGTGCCTCAGTCTCCCATCTGTAAAATGGGGATGATAGCGTTTCCCTATTGCACAGGGGTGTTGTGAGGGTAAATATATTAAAGATTGTGAGGCCCAGCTCCCCAAAGGTATTTAGGCACCTACCTGACGTCGATTTCAATGGGAATTACGTGTCTAAGGGTGTCTCTACACCGCCTGCAGCAGCGAGCCTCCGAGCGCACGTTGACAGACTTTGCTGCCTTGCGCGCTCGGCCTCTTGCGCTAACCAGCGGGGCCTGGTTGTTTCTTGCAGGTCCCCTCCTCCCCCCAGGGTGACCAGACGTCCCGATAAATTTGGGACTGTCCCGATATATAGGCGTTTGTCCCGCGTCCCGACTGATGTTTAGTCGGGATGCAATTTGTCCTGATATTTCATGGCGCACCCCATGTGTCCCGATATTTTTTTCCTCTCATCTGGTCACCCTACTGCCCCCATCCTCTCCTGCCAAGGATCGGAAGCTCTTTGGGGCAGCTGCTGTCTTGGTACCGCTGCGGGACCCAGGCCTGGGGGTCCTGAGTGCCATGGTCATCACAGCCCTAATTCTGCTAGGGGTGCGGTGAGCAGGGCCGGCTCTGGCTTTTTTGCCGCCCCAGGCAAAAAAGCCTCCCGCCCCTCCCCCCCCCGCAGGGGAGGGCGGCGAGCCCCGCCGGGGAGAGCAGAGCCCCGGCAGCCAGAGCGCCGGGGGGAGGGCGGCGAGCCCCCACCGGGGCTCCGCTTTCCCCGGGGGCCAGAGGCTGCGCCGGTGGGAGGGCGGAGAGCCCCACCAGGACTCAGCTCTCCCCGGCGGCCAGAGCGCCGGGGGGAGGGCGGCGAGCCCCACCGGGGCTCCGCTTTCCCCGGGGGCCAGAGGCTGCGCCAGTGGGAGGGCGGAGAGCCCCACCGGGACTCAGCTCTCCCCGGCGGCCAGAGCACCGGGGGGAGGGTGGCAAGCCCGGCCAGGGCTCTGCTCTCCCCGGCGGCCAGAGGCTGCGCCGGGGCTCCGCTCTCCCCGGCGGACAGAGGCAGGGCCGGGGGAGGGCGGCGAGCCCGGTCGCAGCCCCGCTCTCGGGCTGGAGCGCCGCGCCGCCCCCCTCCAGGTGCCGCCCCAAGCACCAGCTTGGTGGCCTGGTGCCTGGAGCCGGCCCTGCCTGTGTGTACCCCACCTGTTGGGCTGTGACATCTGGTGGCCAAATAACACAGTGCACTCTGCGTGACCCCTGGTGGTCATTTAGGGCAGTGGCCTGTGTAAACCCCCACCACTGTGGCAGTGCCTCCTGGTGGCACCACCTCTGGGTTAGGCACTAGGGATGGTAATATGGGTGCGGATGGGTCCACGCTGTACCCAGAAGCACTGGAATGGCTGGTGTTCTGGGTAGAGGACTCCACCTGGTATTTAGCTGTGACACTCTGAGCACCTTTACCTGCCCTTTAGAAGAGCCCTGCCTGGCTCAAAAGCTTGTCTCTCTCCCCAAAAGAATTTATTCCAATAATAGATATTACCTCCCCGCCCTGTCCCTCGGCATTCTGGGAACATGTGCGTGGCCACCTTCACTGCCTTGGTTGCTGCAGCTCTCCAGCCCCCCTCCACCCGCCAATCCTCCCATCTTCCCCTGACCCCAACCTCCCAGGGCACCCTACCCAGGGCTGGCTCTAGGCACCAGCAAAGCAAGCAGTTGCTTGGGGCGGCAAATTTGCAGGGGCGCAAGAATCCAGCATGGGAGCTGAGAACCAAAAGGGGGCCCTGGGAGCTGTAGTTCCTTAGTTAGCTCCCTGCCTATACTGCCAGCCCTGGAGCAGGGAAAGAACTACATTTCCCAGCATTCCCTCAGCCACAATTAACAGGAAAGGGAGGGGGAAGGAGTGTGGAACTGAAACCTCACGCTGCAGCTTGCTGTGAATGGTAGGGGCAGAGCCAGCTCTAGGTTTTTTGCTGCTTCCCCACCCCAGCGCTCCCCCCGCAACCCCTTGTTGCCCCAGCTCTGGCCCCCATCTGCACCCCCCTGCTGCCCCAGCCCTGGGCTCTCTCTCCACCCGCATCTCCTGCCACCCCAGCCCTGGGCTCTCCCCCGCTGCACCTGCATTCCCTGCCACCCCAGCTCTGGCCCCCACCTGCACCTCCTGCCGCCCCAGTCTGGCCCCCATCCACATCTCCTGCCACCCCAGCCCTGGGCTCTTCCCCCCCACACCCGCACCCTCTACTGCCCCAGCTCTGGTCCCCACCTGCACCTCCTGCTGCCCCAGCCCTGGGCTCCCCCTTCCCCGCACCTCCTGCCACCCCAGCTTTGGTCTCTCCCCCAAAGAAAGAATTGGGTGGACTAAATGGACAGTGCACCTCTCTATCTGAAGCCTAGCAAGGGAGGTATGTGGATCCCACTAGAATTTAAACGGAAAAGTAAGGGAGGGTAGGCTCTACTAGGACCTGGGCAGCTTTAGATACAGTACCAGGCACGTAGGAGGATTTACACTTCTGAGCCATGGAAGCAGAAACTGACTTTTCTTTTTCCAGATATAGCTAATATTCAGAAAGGGAATCTAGCACCTGCCTTCCAGATTTGAACACCCTCAAAATTCAGGAGTGCTCAAGCGCAATTTGGGCAGCTGTTACTTCATTTCCCCCAAATCAAATCTACTGATCCACTGTAACTTGCTGTAGAAAAAGTAGAATAAACTGAGCAAGAAATGCTTCCCAGTGGTTATTAGGACTGAAATTGCTATTTTCAACAGCCATTGCTTTTTTTTTTTTAGTTTTAGTTTTATTTCTTTGAAAGGAAGACAGTAATATTGCATTGGCAAATTCCCCATAGAAACAAAGAATGGAACAAAAGAATAATAAAGGCACCTCAACTTTTCCTCATTTATGTAGGACAGTCTTATAATATGCATCCAGATATCCTCCAATCACACAAGCTGAAAAATGTTCCACTTTACTGCAGTTCTGTAACCATATGGGAACCAATCCTGTCTGTGTTCTGTGAACATCCAAAATTCCTGCTGAATGACCTGCCCTGGGAGTGAGTTACCAGTGACCCAGGGCTGGGGCGGCAGGAGGGTTCAGTTGGGGGGGGGGGAGTTGGCAGCCAAAATTTTTTTTGCTTGGGGCAGCAAAAAACCTAGAGCCGGCCCTGACCCCACCTGCAAACCCTACGGGGCCTGGGGTTGGGGGGCTCTAGGCAGGGGAGGGGAAATCCCAGGGCCATAGCTCAATAACCCTGTGAGACTACCCCTGCAAGAAGCAGCGGGGTGGGGAGTGAGGTAATGCATCATGGGAGACGTAGTGTCTCCCCTGCCGCCATCTCCCATCAGCCACTGCGGGCCCAATGGCACCATGGGAGATGTAGTGTCTCCCCTGCCTCCATCTCCCATCTGCCACTGCGGACCCCATGGCACCATGGGAGATGTAGTTTCTCCCCTGACTCCATCTCCCATTAGCTGCTGCCAAGCCCGGCCCCGCCTTCCCATTTCTAGAGTGAGGGGCCGGTGGTGCGAGGCCGAAAGCGAAAGCTACTGTGACGCTGGGGAGGGGCCGCCCTTGCTGGGAAGCACCCCCCGGGAGATGTCTCCCTGCCCCGCTCGCCGCTCTGCACCATCCCCAGTGCGCGCGGGGGTGCAGGGTCCAGCTTGCTGCACTGCAGCAGGGACCCCCCCCCACGCTGCCCCTCCTCACTCCCCCCACACCCTAATACTTGCCAGGTGCCCCCTGTCTCAATGCTGCCAGGCCTCCCCCTCTCCACTAGCTCCCAATCCCCCAGGTATGGAAGAGGAGCAACCTCCGCCCACTGTTCCCGTTGGGAATCTGTTAGAGGGGCTACTGAGTGCTGTCACGTCCGGTCACTGTTCCCAGTTGGACTCTAATATTGAGCGCACCGGGGCAATATAACTTCCAGTAACTGTTCCAGGTTAGACTCTAATAGAGGGAGCACCGGGGCAACATATCCTCTAGTTCCTCCTCTCCCCCGTTCCCCCCGCGAGCTCGGTTTGTGGCTCTTGGGGGATTGGCGGCGCCCTATACCCTGCAGCTGCAGTCCGGCAGTGCCAGGGAGCCACCCCGTGGGCCTATCTAGCTGTACTGCCTGCGCTGCCCGTTCCCCAGGGGCTGGGCCAGGCCCTGGCCTGGGAACACCCAGCGCCTGTGTGGGGCCCTGCTCAAGTGCACCAGGGCTTGCAGCAGCCCGGCCAGACCCTCTAGGGCAGGGGTTCTCAAACTGGGGGTCGGGAGGTTATTATATGGGGGGTTGGAAGCTGTCAGCCTCCACCCCAAACCCTGCTTTGCCTCCAGCATTTATTATAGTGTTAAATGTATAAAAACGTTTTTAATTTATAATGGGGGTGGCACTCAGAGGCTTGCGATGTGAAAGGGGTCACCGGTACAAAAGTTTGAGAACCACTGCTCTATGGGCCCAGTCATGTACAGGCCATGCTGCTGCCCTCTGAGCCCAGAGCCCTTGGGAATCACTCTCCACAAAGTCTGCAGCACAAACAAGTGTCCGGGCGCTGTTCATTAGCAGTTGAGGCTCCTAAGGGCACCAAAACAAGCAGCCATCAAAGCTGTGCGGGGAATTGGGGTCAAGTGTTGGCACCATCAACATGACCGGTTGAGCCCCTCTGCAGGGCTTTTCCTTCACAGGTTCAAAGGCAGGAGTGTGTTGTCATCCCTGGATTACAAACTGGGAAACCAAGAACTCTTTCTAACAGCCCTTGACTAGCATGTGGTGTGTGTGATGGAGGCTTTACAGAGCAGGAAGCTACTTCACTGCCTCACCCTGTTTGCTTTTCTTTTTCATTAGCCTTCTCCCTAGGGCAAAGCATAGAAGTACTCGATAAAGACAGAAAATCGCTTGTTTCATAGTAAATCTGCAAATATGTGACCAAAAATCCTCCTTATTTAGAATAATATGGAAACTGACCCTTGAAATTAAAATGAAGACACTGGGTTTGATTGTTAATTATTCCTGCCCTGTCGGCTGTGGTGGGGGAGAGAGGCACATCCATCGCATTAGAAAGGTAAGAATACTGATATTAAAATATGAGTTGTGTGCTTTTATTTGTAGAACAAAAAAAAATGTTAATTATTATTAAGGTGTTTTTTTATCCAACGCGCTTTACAATAGCTAGTTAATTGTACAACAACTTTTGGAAAGATCGTTAAGTGGTCCGCTGACACCCTCAGCAATTTTCAAGTAGTCCCCAAACAAAAAAGTTTGAGAATCACTGAACTATTGGAACAACTTACCAAGGGTTGTAGTGGTGTCTCCTTCACTGGCAATTTTAAAATCAAGATTGGCTGTTTTTCTAAAAGATCTGCTGTCAGAATCATAATGGTCCCTTCTGGCCTTGGAATCTATGAATCTGTGAATGAACCTGTGAAAGACTTTTAAAGACTATTAGACCTTTAATTTTGGAGAAAACAGAAGAGGAGATAAAAAGGTGAAGAAAAATGCTTGAAAATCAGCTCTTGTTTCTTGCCACACAACTTCTAAGGGTGTTTGCAGGAGAAAGAGAAACATCCTTTTCTGATGACTTGAAGTGTCCATCCTAGAAAGGGCTGGAAACTACAGAGAGAGCAGCATCTACAGCAGCAGGACCAGATCTTTTCTTTCTTCTTTTGATTATGTTTCTTTGTCTTTGACCTACGCTGACTGAGATCCAAATCCACTTTGGGACTCGTGTGACGTGAGGGGTTTCCCCTGGAAAAATACTCAGGGCTCAGAGAGGGGGTAGCTCCAGGTTATTACAACAAAGGCAATGCAGATTCTTTGATTAGAGAATGAATTGTCAGTTGCCTCCCTGCCATGCTTTGTGGGGACATTCTATGAATACTTGAGAGTCCCCAACCCAACTCCCCCCAGTGTGCAAACAAGGCCTAGCAGAGCCCCGTGTGATATTGCTAGATACAGGATTGATTTCTGGGAGCTGTAGTCTTTGAGGTTAGAGAACTAGCAGGAAGGGTAAGCGCATCTGTATGTGCTGAGGCCAGGGGCTGCTGCAGCAGCTGCTTCTGGAGCTGTTTGATGTTGGATTTCACTTTTTTGGTCTCAGCCTCCACTGCTCAACAAAGTGGTGACTAGGATGGCTCTCCTACCACTGAATCCACCTGCACCCTTTCTTCAAAGCCTAGGAGAGCTTCCAATTGCTTTTAATGCTTGGATAAGAGTATCTGAGTACGATGTCCTTGCAGCTAATGACAGAGAACTCTCTGAAGTAAGAAAATGTGCTTTGCTTATTTAAGTGCCTTGGAGCAGAAGGGCAGCTATATGTTACACTCTTCCCTTCTGAATAATAAATATGATACAGCACTCTCTGCATTCATTTCTGTGTGTGTCTAAAGTGAATGTGGTAGCTGCATGCTATAAATTCCACCAGCGTGGAAACCAGGGGAATTGACAGATCAGTATATTGCTGCTTTAAGGGAACTGATTGTCACATGTGATTTTTGGCAACATGGCAGATGAAATTATTTGAGATCGGCTCATGGAGAAAACAGCTGTGCCTCGTATTAGAGAACATCTACTGCTTGAACCAGAATTGAAATGGCAGAAAGCTGTAACCATTGCTAATCACATCGAATCAGCAATGGTGGAGGTGAATATAATGAGCTCAGGGAACAGCAGGTGCGATGCAAGCCGTGCAACCACTACATCTGGACTACAACAAGGCAACTGAAAAATTACAAGGGCAATGTAAATGAGAAGTAACATGCCCAGTGATTTCAAAACACACAAGGAAAAGAATGTCACCACTGTGAATGTAACACCCCACTACAGACTACACAGGGATCGGCAACTTTTGGCACGTGGCCTGCCAGGGAAAGCCCCTAGCAGGCTGGGCCAGTTTGTTTACCTGCCGCATCCGCTGCTTTGGCCGATCGCAGCTCCCGCTGGCCGCGGTTCACCATCCAAGGCCAATGGGGGCTGCGGGAAGGGTGGCCAGCATATCCCTCGGGCTGCGCCGCTTCCTGCAGCCCCCATTGGCCTGGGACAGTGAACCGCAGCCAGTGGGAGCCGCAATCAGCCGAACCTGTGGACGCAGCAGGTAAACAAACCAGGCCCGCCAGGGGCTTACCCTGGCAGGCTGTGTGCCAAAGGTTGCCGATCCCTGGACTATACTGGAAAGCTTGCAGAGGGAGCTCAGTGGCCTGCAAAAAGAGCGGACATTTCCCTAAGGTATGCTAAAGCAACCCATCCTAATCAACGAGTACGTGCGCTTACCATGCCAGAGGTAACTTACTGCATTGGGTGTGGATGGAAGCAGCTCCACAGACACTGGATAAAATAACGTGTGCTGTTCATGTCTCTGCAGCAGGAGTGAAGCCCCAGGTGGTGGAAGGAATGTTGAACACTGGCTCAGCAGTTTCTAGACTACCTGAATTGATTTGCTTGCAATACTTTGGACATGTATCAGTTACTGAACTGAGCTTACACCTAGTGTGCTACTTGACGAACCACATCCCTGTGCTTGGTTGACTACCTGCAACCCTGACATTTGATACATAATGTGTACCGGCAGAATTCTGTCCTATGCCTAGGGGTACTGCTATCCTAAACAGCGATTTGTTTCCCTCACTAAACATGTAGGCAGGCAATGGGCACATTGCTTTTACCCCACCTGGCACCACTACAGCACAAACTCTGGTCTCTGCTCTTAACGAGGATGGTACAGAGGAGCCCCAGTGGCTGTGCATTTGGATTTGCTCACGAAATTAAATTTTGACCTCAAGTGACAGCTGTATGACAGAATTTCCCTCTCTACCATTCTCCGTCAGGGATTCTGTAGCACAAGAGGTTAAAAAATTAGTACAAAATGGTGTTATTGAAGAGATTGCATCATCTGAATGAGTCTCACCAATAGTAGTGATAAAGAGAAAGACTGGAGGTGTTTGTCTTAGCATAAATTTAAGGGAGCCTAATAAAGCCATTGTGATTGACAGCTATCCACTCACACATAGAAGAAGCATTGGTGGATCTTTGTGACACAAAGACATTTTCTACTCTCGATCTACGGAATGCATATCACCAAGTTATACTACAGGAGGACAGAGAGATCTCACAGCATTATTACACTTGAGGATCTATTCCACTTGAAACATGCACCATACGGACTTGTATTGGCACCCAGCATTTTCCAAAGAATAATGTCAGTGATTCTGAAGAATCAGCCTGGAGTCCAGTATTATTTGGATGAAATTATTGTGTTTGGGAAGACTTGCAAGGAACATGAAAAACATTTCCATGCAGTACTAAATAGGGTGACCAGACAGCAAGTGTGAAAAATCAGGACAGGGGGTGGGGGTTAATAGGAGCCTATATAAGAAAAAGACCCAAAAATCGGGACGGTCCCTATAAAATCGGGACATCTGGTCACCCTAGTACTAAACCACATCAAAATTGCAGGGCTGAAACTGAATTTCGCCAAATGCCAATTCTGACAAACAGAGTTGTTATTTCTGGGGCACATAATTTTGGAGACTGGATTGAAACCTGACCTGGACCACATCATGGTGGTTAAAAACCACCACCTCCAAGAGACACACAAACCTTACATGCTTTCTTAGTTTTTATGTCATGGTATGCCAAGTTTATTCTGAACAACACTTCAGTCACCGTTACAAACATACTCCAGGGAATCTCGAGCTTGGCCTGGATGACTGTTGCACAAGTTGTTTTGAAACAGTGAAAGATTTGATTGAAAATAGTCCAGCACTTGCATTGTTTGACCCTGCCTCAGACTACAGACTGGGAGCAACACTTACTCAAATCCAGGATGACAACATGGAGGACACTGTTGCATTTGCTTGAAGAACACTTACAGAAGCTGAGAGGAAGTATTCATCTGTTGAAAAGAAAGCACTTGCTTGCTATGGACTATGGAAAAATGGAGAACTTAGCTCTGGGGCCAGACTTTCAAGTCGCATACAGATTATAGCTCTTTGACGACACTGTTAACTTCTAAAGGACTTGGATGAGTGGGAGGCCAGATTGCTAGATGGTCAGCAAGACTACTTTCAGAGTAGCAGCCGTGTTAGTCTGTATCCGCAAAAAGAACAGGAGGCTGTCACCTTCAGCCCCCAACTAAAACCTCTCCAGCGCATCATCAGAGATCTACAACCTATCCTGAAGATGATCCTTTACTCTCACAAATCTTGGGAGACAGACCTATCCTCGCTTACAGACAACCCCCCAACCTAAAGCAAATACTCACCAGCAACCACACATCACTGAACAAAACCACTAACCCAGGAACCTATCCTTGTAACAAACCCCAATGCCAACTCTGTCCACATATCTATTCAAGTGACATCATCATAGGACCTAATCACATCAGCCATACCATCAGTGGCTCGTTCACCTGCACATCTACCAATGTGATATATGCCATCATGTGCCAGCAATGCCCCTCTGCCATGTACATTGGCCAAACCGGACAGTCTCTACGCAAAAGAATTAATGGACACAAATCTGACATCAGGAATCATAATACTCAAAAACCAGTGGGAGAACACTTTAACCTGTCTGGTCATTCAGTGACAGACCTGCGGATGGCTATATTACAACAGAAAAACTTCAAAAACAGACTCCAACGAGAGACTGCTGAGCTGGAATTGATATGCAAACTAGACACAATCAACAAAGGATTGAATAAGGACTGGGAATGGCTGAGCCATTACAAACATTGAATCTATCTCCCCTTGTAAGTATTCTCACACTTCTTTCAACCTGTCTGTACTGGGCTAGCTTGATTATCACTTCAAAAGTTTTTTTTCTCTTACTTAATTGGCCTCTCAGAGTTGGTAAGACAACTCCCACCTGTTCATGCTCTCTGTATGTGTGTATATATATCTCCTCAATATATGTTCCATTCTATATGCATCCAAAGAAGTGGGCTGTAGTCCACGAAAGCTTATGCTCTAATAAATTTGTTAGTCTCTAAGGTGCCACAAGCACTCCTGTTCTTTTAGCAAGGACCTAGGGGTCACAGTGGACGAGAAGCTGGATATGAGTCAACAGTGTGCTCTTGTTGCCAAGAAGGCTAACGGCATTTTGGGCTGTATAAGTAGGGGCATTGCCAGCAGATCGAGGAACGTGACCGTTCCCCTTTATTCGACATTGGTGAGGCCTCATCTGGAATACTGTGTCCAGTTTTGGGCTCCACACTACAAGAAGGATGTGGAAAAATTGGAAAGAGTCCAACAGAGGGCAACAAAAATGATTAGGGGTCTGGAGCACATGACTTATGAGGAGAGGCTGAGGGAACTGGGATTGTTTAGTCTCCAGAAGAGAAGACTGAGGGGGGATTTGATAGCAGCCTTCAACTACCTGAAGGGGGGTTCCAAAGAGGATGGAGCTCGGCTGTTCTCAGTGGTGGCATGTGACAGAACAAGGAGCAATCATCTCATGTTGCAGTGGGGAGGTCTAGGTTGGATATTAGGAAAAACTATTTCACTAGGAGGGTGGTGAAGCACTGGAATGCGTTACCTAGGGAGGTGGTAGAATCTCCATCCATAGAGGTTTGTAAGGCCCAGCTTGACAAAGCCCTGGCTGGGATGATTTAATTGGGGATTGGTCCTGCTTTGAGCAGGGGGTTGGACTAGCTGACCTTCTGAAGACTCTTCCAACTCTAATCTTCTACGATTCTATGACACTTTAACATTACATGTAGAAAATAATCATGTATTACAATCAAATTGATTGAGAAATTGAACAATTCCATAGAAGTTTGAAAGACAGTCTGGAGACAGCTATGCTGGAAAGAAAAGTGTGGACAACCTTCACTACGATTACTTTTAAATCTACAGGGCTACACGCCATGCCACAACACAAAAGTCACCTGCTGAATTATTGCACGGTAGAGAGATGCATGCTAAATTAAACATTGCTGGATTACATGGGCCTATATCTGATATATCATTGCTGCCGGATATCAGACAAACAGTTCAATGAAAACCACAAAAATATAAGATGCAGATAAATGCTGTGGGGTCAGAGAACTGAAATTCAAATGTGGCTTGTTTATAGAAGTATGAAAACCTGGAATGTTAGGAAAAGGAGAACCCAGGTTCACTTCCCCACTGAAAATTGTTTCTAAAAAGGACTATGACACTCCGTACCTCAGAGTAGCACTCTGGAACTCCCATCATCAACTCCCAACATTCATCACTGTCATAGAATTATGATATGTTTTGTACGAAGTTTGCCTTGAGAGGTATCATGTTAAAAGTCTTGATCTGTTGAACATTAATATCCTGTTGGATTGTATGTGCTATCATGGTATAGGAAGTTATGAAGTTTTGCTATGTATGTGTTACTGAAATATGTTGTGAGGTTGGGAACACCCACAACCAACCTTTCAGGTGCAACAATGGAGGAGGCAGACAGGGGTTAATGGCTCATCAACACCCATCAAGGAAAGGATCTCAGAAACTGTATACAATGGAAACTTCTCAGAGAGAACACGTAGACAATGGAGACTGCTTGACCAATGGAGACTACCTGATCCCCACACCACAGCAAAGGATTTTTCCAACAAGCTGGAAGAAACTATAAAAGAGGGGAAGTGACATCATCACTTGGCCTCACTCCCCCCCACAACTCAACACCTGGAAACATGTTTGGAGGACAAAGACTTTGTATGTGGGAGGGTGGTTTCAGGCTGGAAAAGAGTCCCAGCCTGTGTATTGAGGAACTATACTATCCTGTTTAGTTTATAGAACTCAGATTGTGAATTTACTTTTATTTCTTAGGTAACCAACTTTGATCTCTACATTCGCTACCTATAATCACTTAAAATCTATCTTTCTGTAGTTTATATTTTACCTAAAATAGTGTGGTTTGGTTGAAGTGCTTGGGAAATCTCAGCTCAGTTTACATCGAAGCAGGGCCAGTCTGGGTAATGAACTTATTCTGGTTAGGCTTCTGACCAGGGCAAGATGGTACAGCTCTGCGGTGCAAGGCTGGGGAGCTGGGGGGAATTGGCTGGGGAGCTGGGGCGGGAATTGGCTGGAGCCTCCCTATTGTTGGTTCATGAATGACTGGGAGAAGCATTCATGTAACTCATCTGGGTGTGTTGCTGTCTATGGATGGCTGTGTAAGGGTAGTGCCTGCCAGGGGTATGTGGCTTGACACAGCATCACAGTGTGAGGGGCACCCCATGTTGGAGGGACAGAGGGCTCAGTGGTCCCACAGTCCATGTTGCACCCCAGGGACCCCGTCACAAGGACCTCACGCTTACAAGCTGTCAGATGGTCAGTCTGGAGCACTATTCATCTTGCCCCTGCTTACTAAGACATAGTGCAATGTTTCAGACTATCTAACTAGCCCTTTGCTGCTGACAATACAGGATAACTGACAGGATATTGGGCCTGACAAATATGCTGTCAGAGTCTTACAGCCAACTGTATTGGCTAGAGACTGTGTTCTGTAATTATTAAAGGAACAGTCTTCTATTATAACTAGAATTCTAATTACAGTTACATAACTACTTCTTAGTTATTGTTTATTTGCTAATTACATTATTTATGTTTATTATAGTAGCAGGTTATTGGATTAGTATTACTGCCGTAAGATTGAGTTTGTTCTAAGACGAGGGAAATGTGGTGTTGTTAGATCCAGCATTGATTGCTGAGAGCTGTAGTCTTTGTTTAGAAGCCAACAGGAAACAGGAAGTGTAAATATGGGTGTTGCTTCATTGTTGTCGTAATAAACCTTGTTGGATTTCACCCTTTTGGTCTCAGCTTCCACTGCTCAGCAAAGAATGAGATAATATTCAGTTAGGTAATAAATACACCATGATCTCCCCAGGCAGAGCTGCCAAGCAGCTCCTGGTGCCTTTTCACAATGAGGCTGCCAGAATGTGACTTAGGGCTTTCCTACACTAGGGGGGCTACAGTGGCACTCTAGCTATGCCGCTGCAACCCCATAGTGCAGATGCAGACTAAAGCGATGGCAGGGTTTTCCCATTGCTGTAGGTAATCCACCTTCCCAAGCAACAGGAGCTAGCTCAATAGAAGCACTCTATTGTAATTCTTCACACCTCTGAGTGACATAGCTGTGTCAATCTACATTTTAAGTGTAGACCAGGCCTTAGAGCCTCTGGCCTTCTCTGCATGGGAAAGTTGTATCAGTTTAAATTAAATTGGTTTTTAATCCAGTTTATTTAGATGAGTGCAAACTCCTATGTGGACGCTCCTACATCCGTTTAAAGCTGGGGTCTCAAACTCAATTTACCTTAGAGCCACTGCCAGTCCTCAAATCCTCCCAGTGGGCCACTAGTGTCACTGAAGATGGTGCTCAGAAAAGAAAACATTTATATTGTATTTTTTTATTTTGAGTTTCTTAGAAATAATAAAACTGTTATGCAACTTTTTACAATTCTTCGCCTGCCAGAGAGTTTTTAGTGTTTTCCAGACACCTGGCAATGCTTCAGTTGTGTCAGTTTGTTGATGTTTGGCCTCAGTGACTGTGCAGTTGAAACCTTCAGGATTGCAGCAAGGTGTGCATCAGATAGTTGTGTTTGGTATTTTGACTTGTTTATATTCATTGTGGAAAAACGTGATGCTGCCTCGATGGCTGACTCTGCCCGGCAACTAATGATGCTGCCTCCATGGCTGATTCTGCCCAGCAACTAATGATGCTGCCTCCATGGCTGACTCTGCCCAGCCATTAGTGATGGTATCTCTGTCCCTCTCCCCCAGCCAATGGAAGCTGCAGGGGCCGCGCCTGCAGCAAACATTGCTGGCAGCGTGTCTGCATGCGTTTCTCCTCCGCAGGCCGCAGTGGGGAGGTTCTTGGGCCACAGATGGCCCGCAGGCTGGGACCTTGAGACCCCTGGTTTAAAGGCAGCTATCACTGGTTTTGTTAAACCTGTTCCAAACTGAGTTAAAATAAACAATAAAACAAAAGGCCTCTCTTACACAAAAATCAGTTTCATGTGGCTTTTTGCACCAGTTTAACTATATGGTTTTCAACTTACACCTTGTGTTAAATCACTGCAGCTTCACAAGGTCTTTGTTTAGCAACGTAGTCACGAAAACCTGCAGCAACCCATGGTGCTACAGCCCAGGTCTACCCTAGGAGTTTGTTCCTAGTAGCTATGCCAGAGTACACTGTCTTCAGATGTTGATAGATATTTGGCTGTGTGTGTGTTCTTTCAGCGTGCTTTCCAGCTCTGCGCAGATAGCAGAGACAGCAGGCTGTGATTGAACCACCCAATAAATTCACAGACTCAGTTTTCAGCAAAGGTACTTGGTCAGGTTTATTGCTGACGAGGCATGGTACTAATGCCCTGGCTCAATGGTTACAGGTACACTAACACATGTATGCCTGTGGCAATGGACCAGCTCAGTGAATGGCCCCGACTTTCCATTTTCCCCTCGGCCAGACAAAGACACCCTCTCTGAGATACATCTTTATACACAGATACAAACAAGTTACTCATTACTCCTGATGTACCAGGGTGCCACCGTCTGACGTATTAGAGTGCCACCCATTGATGTATCCAGGAGCCACCCATTACCTTGTACATGTTGGTTCGATCAAAAAATCTCTATCCATCATGCTGTCATCTTGACTTTTTCCTTAAGATGGGTCAGCATGTTCCTGTTCTCTTTGGGGAACGTGTTTGCTATCCAGATGTTTTGGTGCCACCTTTCTGGAATGTGTTTGCATATATTTGTGCCTAACACTACTTAGGAATGTGTGTTTCTGCAATATCAGCCCTATTCTTGCCAGATTCTGTCTGCTTGCAAGCAGGCAAAACCCGACTTTGCTTCTTTGCTTTATATCAACAAAACTACTTTAGTTCAGGTTAGGGTGACCAGACAGTGAAAAATCGGGACGGGGGTGGGGTGTAATAGGAGCCCATATAAGAAAAAGACCCAAAAATCAGGACTGTCCCTATAAAATCGGGACATCTGGTCACCCTAATTCAGGCCTCAGGCCTCACACCAGGCCTCTGATACAAGGGCTTATGTTTCAGGCCCTCTTCTGACTACATAAACTATACCAGCAAAACGGTCCTGATGGTTTATACCGGCAAAGTGACTTTGTACCACCTTATTTCACCCACCCTGAGCAAATCAAGTTTTACGGGGAATGGTCACAGCTTTGCCAGTATAACCGTATTTACACTAGGGGTATCTTGCTTTCTAGCATTCCCAGGCAACTGAGAGTATCTTCCTTATGAGTGTGCTACAGAATTCAGGAAACAGAGCAGGACCAGGGATATAAAGTTTAAACCAGAACTCTCGTTATAACATGACAAGATGGCTCCTACAAACTTTCAGCATACAGCCTCTGCGTGTATCTACTTCATGTGAGAGACCCCTGATAATGGGAGGCCTTCTGGTGATTAAACAACTAATTTTAAAGAGACTATTAATACAATATACTGCTGCATCACCCTTGCTTCATTCTTTAAACTTGTCCCAATAAATAACTGAACTTCTCAAACAAACAGGCCAGAGGCATGAGTAGAGAATTACAGCACTGAGTGCTGTTAAATCTTCATCTGCGTGGGTCTGAGACTGTTAACGCTTAAGCTGCTGGCACTTATTTTTACCACTGGCGCAATCTGTCATCTCTATGGGGGGAGGGATAGCTCAGTGGTTTGAGCATTGGCCTGCAAACCCAGGGTTATGAGTTCAATCCTTGAGGGGGTCACTTAGGGATCTGGGGCAAAATCAGTACTTGGTCCTGCTAGTGAAGGCAGGGGGCTGGACTCCATGATCTTTTAAGGTCCCTTCCAGTTCTAGGAGATAGGATATCTCCATTAATTTATTTTATTTTTATTTATTTATGTCATCTCTGTAGACAATTGTCATACGAATCCTGGTCGCAAATGTGTGTGTGAGACAGAGAGCGCGGGGGGGGGGGGAGGCAATAGGCCGCATGTCCTCCCCTTCCTTACTAAGGCTGTGGAGTAACTGCTCACCTGCTACTGCAACTTGGCACTTAAGGTTTCTAATCCTCAGCCCCTCATACATTCCATAGAGTCATAGATGTTAAGGCCAGAAGGCACTTTTATGATCATTTAATCTGACCCTCTGTATGACACAGGCCAGAGAATTTCTCCCAGTGATTCCTACATCCAGCCCAGTAACTTATGGGTGAGCTAGAGCAATTATTTATTAATTTATTTATTTTTAAGGAAGAGACTTACAATTCTGATTGAAGGACTACAGGAGATGGAGACTCCACCATGTCCCTTGTTCCAGTGATTTAAGTACACACATGGTGAAAAATTTGCACCATATTTTGTCTGGCTTCAACTTCCTGCCACTAGAATAATTATTTCCTGGAGCTCACAGCCAGTTTAGTTGGGCTGCTCGCTCTGTTCAATGATACGCCTTATCATTTTATCCTGGATGTCTGGAATGTGTTTTACAAAAAAGTAACTGTTGTGCTATAAAGGAAGCCCATGATATGCAGGGGGTTAGATGAGATGCTCTAAAGGTCTCTTCTGGCCATAAAGTCTACTAATTTTGGAAAAACTGAGTGTAGCATTGGGAGCAGCCTCTGATGTTTTACTGTCTAGCCGGCTTGCTTCCTAGAATGAACACACATTGAGTGGGGTGATCCACAGAGAGCAGCTCAAACCTTCAAAGTGTTAGGCCAGCAGCAGGACATTAGCACTTCAGGGGATGGGTAGGTGTGGTAGTGACATCACAAAGGCCTTTTGCAGGACCTGAGCCTATTGGTCAAAGGTGGTAGGGAGGTGGTGACCTCACAGAGAGATGCTGACATCAGCGAGGCAGGACGGAGCACAGGGCCAGGGAAACCTCAGGGACCCCTGTGGCTTTGCTTCAGCAAGTCTCCCTCTCGAGGTCTCTCATTCAGGACTGAGAGAGTATTAAGGTTCACGGACGTGAGCGCGAGGAGGAGCCTTTTTCGAGTTTTCTCCTTTCCTTTTACTGATTTTACTAGAAAACAGACATACCTGTTGAGAAGGTAAGAGCCTCGGAGAGGTTTGTAACCTGTTCAGTCTGATCCACCTGGTGCCAGCTGAGTTCCAGGCATGGAAAACATTAGTTCAAGGTGGCAGAATTTTATAGCCCACCTGGGATTTTGTCCCGTGGAATCACTGGGGACATTAGGGTTTGTCCTTTTCGTTTTACCTTTCCTCCATCCCTCCTTCCTTTCGCTTCATCTCTTACTTCTTTTGTCCTTTCTCCTGTTCCCCTCCCACCACCAGGAGTGGTGAGTGTGTGTGTGTGTGTGTGTTGCATGTTGCGGGGGGTGCTCTGCATCTCCCATTGTGGGAGGTCCGCCCAAGAAAGTGGGGTTGAAATAGTCTTCAGACAGTGATCCCTACCAGTGACCTGGGCCTTCCTTTGGGCTCTCTGGTGAGAACTCTCAGCCTCCCGCCCCTCAGTCTCTACCCTGATTGGTTGAGCAGGGGGTTATTGACAGGGAGGAGACTCAGGTCCTTGTTGTTCTCTTTTAAGAACAAGTAAATAAATCATAACCAGTCATCTGTTTGACGAATTTTGCTGCTTCTCTACATTAATTGTCTCTGCGCAGTTCATGAACTGTTGTTGGTCTGGAGCTCATTAGAGAGCACTTTATTCAGGCTCTGGCTTTGGTAGGGATGGGGAGGGACCAGAAAGGCTGGTTAGTGAGAGGCTGCCTTGACCCTGACTCACGCCTGCTCCCCGCTCGGTTCCAGGCTGTCCAGGCTCCTGAGGAAGTTCAGGAAGAAGGCTCTGCAGGTGGCCCCAGAGCCTGAGGGAAGCAGCTGCCATCTTCCCCAGGAGCAAAGCGGCTTCTCCGTCCCTGCTGGCGGGGAAGGAGCTCCCCGCCGAGCGAGGAGGTGGAAGTGCCCAGCCTTCTGGCAGAGGAAAGCCACTCCTGGCGCAGGCGCTGAGGTGAGAGAGCCACCGGCCAGGCCGAAATGGAGCTGGCCCAGTATGCGGCTGGTGAGGCAGGACCCAGCCCACAAGGGGAGCCGGGCAGGGTGGCTCTGGGGCTTGTTGTGTGGGCCCCAAGACCCCAGCCCTGATTCTCAGCAGGAGGCATCGCCCTGCCTAGTCCCTGAGGACCTTCCAGCCTCCCCAGGGCAGGAGGTGGAGGATCCCTGTCGCAGCACCAGCAGCTCGGCACACTCCCCAGGGGACAGCAGCAGCACTGGGACTCAGGCAGCAGTGAGGCTGATGGGCGCTGCTGCTTTGTTCCAGGTGAGGCACCAGGCTGGGCTCAGGGAGGGGTGAGGAGGGGGCTGTGAACACCCTGGGCCACGCACTCGACCAGTACTATGGGGGCGGGTCCCCAGCCCAGGTGTCTGGTCTGAGCCACGTGAACCCCACTGACACTAGATGCTGCGATCCTGTGGCTTAGCATTAGTGTCTGGGATGACTTGGGGCAAGATCTCAACCTCCCCGCAACCCACTTCACTGCTGCCAGAATCCCTCCTGCCCCTCCTGCTAGAGCCGCCTCCCTGCCCAACCTGGGTGGGGGTGGAGAAGAGGGTTCTGAGAACTTGAGCTATGGTTTGGAGGTGGATCAGCTGTCAAGGGCACTGAGGGGGAGGTGGCAGGAACTCACCCTACAAGGAGGGGGTGTTACCAGATGTGCCCATTTCTTTGGGGTATGCTGATTTATTCGGGTTACTCTTCTGGGGAAGGGGGTTCTGTAATTCTATCAATGTACTGCTTGTGTCACTTGTTTTTTCATATGAAGCTCTACTTCTCCCTTCTGCAAGTCCCCTCCCAGTGGAGCTATCCTGCAGGACCTAGGCTCCCTAGGGCTGGGTTACTCCAGCCCCAGAACCGGATGAACACCCACACACCCACACATACATTAACAGAGCAAGTGTGAGCAGACCGGGTCAATCAGCACTGTCAAGCTGACCCCTTATATGTCTCTGGACTCACTGGGCTGGATGAAGCAGCACTTTCAAGCTACCTCTCCTTATATGCCCCTGGGCTCCATGGACTGGGTCAAGCAGCACTTTCAAGCTGTTACCCTTATGCGTCCCAGATTCAGCACGTCTCTAACCCCACTCCCCCAACACAATTGTACTGGCAGTAACCTACTTGATGAGCAAACCCCACAGTATTTTGGGCACTGCAGGGATCTTTAGTTTAGGTAAAAGAAGCGTTGCTGTAGAGTGAATGGGGGAAGCTAAAAACACAAACGAGTAAAATTCAGCAACAGAGAGAGAAGCAACCAAGTTAACCATAAAAGTTATTTATTGAATAATAGTGATAACTACACAAGGAGAGCTAAACCAACATAACATACATTATTAAAGGTTAATACCTAAGGTAGAAAGGAAAACACAGAGAGAGAAAGAGGGGGGATCTCACCCACTCCATGAGGCTTGAACTGGTCGCAGTTCCCAGGTGATGGTGGTTGCAGAGGGTCCTGAATGTAGGAGACAGGCAGAGCCGCCAGCACGATCAGCCAGGAGAAGTTGGAGTTCCAGTGGAACTGATGCATAGTTTGGATCTAAGCATCAGAACCCTGACTACAGAGTGAGTAGGGTTTTTTGTAGAGAAATTGCAGTTGTTCAAGGGAGAACACTAGATTTGTTTATAGGTAAACTGATGACTCAAGGGGTTTCTTTAGACTAGACAATAGGAACTGATCACTCTTGGCTATGGGTGGTGTTTTCTTCCAGGGAGCTCACAATGCAACTAGGCTACTTCAGTATTTGGATATCAATTAAGGATTCATTAATAGAATTGGTCTGATAATTGCTGAGCCGGGTGAGTGCAGCCATAGGTTCATTAGCATCTGGAGCAGAGATTCCCATGATGCAGTGCTTCTCTGCTTTTTCTGGTCCCAGAGTTCACTGTGGTTCTCTGTTCTCCATTCTGTATGTAAATTGAGATGTCTTCCTGTCTCATCTTTCATGCAGATGAGGCTAGGGGAGTTGTCTCTGCTCTCCATTCTGTATGCTAATGGAGATGTCTTTATCTTGTCACCCTTGTCAGGAGGGGTCTAGGTGTGTCACCCAATGCCCTTCACTGCTCTCTGCAAGTTTTTTCCTCTGATGGGTTTTAGTTTAAGCAGAGGTGGTGGTGGGGGGTATCTTTCATGAGTCAGGCTGGAGACTGCACCCTGGTTCCCCAAGAACACAGAGGTGTCTGGTATCAGGGAGTTGGCACTAGAGGTTACTAGAAAGGACAATAAGACTCCATTCTGGGGTTCAGGAGGTGAATTCATCCCTCAGTGGTGGGCAGGTGCTGGGTGGAAATACTGCCGTTCCAGGTGCCCTTAATTCCCCCTGATTCCTCGGGGCGTTTGAGTCTCTGACAGGTTCTCATTCCCTTGCAGCAGGAGGACGTCACGGCCAAAGTGATGAACCAGCTCCGCATGATCCGGCACTTACGCCAGGTGCCTGAGACACTGCAGGGGCTGTGCCTCTGAGGCCATCAGCAACTCCCGCTCCCTGCTGCAGGTACTGCTCTGGCTCACTGTAAATGGGGAGCTAGTGAAAGGGGAAATGGAGCCCCCTGGCACTCACTAAAAGGGAAAGTGGTGCATTCTCCATCTCTTGATGTCACTGAATGAAGACTAGATGCCTTTCTGGAATGTGTTTTCCAAAAAAATAACTGTTGTGCTATACAGGAAGCCCATGATATGCAGGGGGTTAGATGAGATGCTCTAAAGGTCTCTTCTGGCCATAAAGTCTACTAATTTTGTTAAAAGTGAGTGTAGCGTTGGGAGCAGCCTCTGATGTTTTACTGTCTATCAGGCTTGCTTCCTAGAATGAAGACGCATTAAGTTGGGTGATCCACAGGGAGTATGTCAAACCTTCAAAGTGTCCGGTCAGCGGCAGGACATTAGCACTTCAGAGGCGGGGTGTATGTGGCAGTGACATCACAAAGGCCTTTTGCAGGACCTCAGCCTATTGGTCAAAGGTGGTAGGGAGGTGGTGACCTCACAGAGAGATGCTGACATCAGCCAGGCAGGATAGGGGCGCAGAGCCAGGAAAACCTCGTAGACCCCTGTGGCTTAGCTTCAGCAATTCTCCTTCTCGAGGTCTCTCTTTGAGAGAGTATTAGGATTCACGTAGGTGAGTGCGAGGAGGAACCTCTTTCGAGTTTTCCCCTTTCCTTTTACTGATTTTACTAGAAAACAGACGTCCCTGTTAAGAAGGTCAGAGCCTCGGAGATGTTTGTAACCTGTTCAGTCTGATCCACCTGGTGCCAGCTGAATTTTAGGCATGGAAAACACTAGTTCAAGGTGGCAGAATTTTATAGTCCACCTGGGATTTTGTCCCGTGGAATCACTGGGGACATTAGGGTTTGTCCTTTTTGTTTTACCTTTTCCTCCATCCCTCCTTCCTTTCTCTTCATCTCTTACTTCTTTTGTCCTTTCTCCTGTTCCCCTCCCACCACCAGGAGTGGGGTGTGTGTGTTGCTGGGGGTGCTCTTCACCTCCCCTTGTGGGAAGTTCATCCAAAACTGTGGGGTTGAAATAGTGCTTGGACTCCACTGACACTAGATGCTGCCATCCTGTGGCTTAGCATTAGTGTCTGGGATGACTTGGGGCAAGATCTCAATCTCCCCGCAACCCACTTCACTGCTGCCAGAATCCCTCCTGCCCCTCCTGCTAGAGCCGCCTCCCTGCCTAACCTGAGTGGGGGTGGAGAAGAGAGTTCTGATAACTTGGGCTGTGGTTTGGAGGTGGAACAGCTGTCAAGGGCACTGAGGGGGAGGTAGCAGGAGCTCACCCTACAAGGAGCGGGGTTGGCACTGGAGGTTAGTAGAAAGGACAAGAAGACTCCATTCTGGGGTTCAGGAGGTGAATTCATCCCTCAGTGGTGGGCAGGTGCTGGGTGGAAATACTGCTGGTTCCAGGTGCCCTTAATTCCCCCTGATTCCTCGGGGCGTTTGAGTCTCTGACAGGTTGTCGTTCCCTTGCAGCAGGAGGACGTCA
The DNA here is from genome assembly GCF_027887155.1 of Malaclemys terrapin pileata. NCBI lineage: Eukaryota > Metazoa > Chordata > Testudines > Emydidae > Malaclemys > Malaclemys terrapin. The sequence continues at coordinate 6,386,825 of NC_071524.1, forward strand.
CGGCCAAAGTGATGCATCAGCTGCGCATCATCCGGCACTTGCGCCAGGTGCCGGAGACACTGCAGGGGTTGTGCCTCTGAGGCCTTCAGCAACTCCTGCTCCCTGCTGCAGGTATTGCTCTGGCTCACTGTAAATGGGGAGCTAGTGGAAGGGGAAATGAAACCCCCTGGCACTCACTAAAAGGGAAAGTGGTGGATTCTCCATCTCTTGATGTCATTGAATGAAGACTAGATGCCTTTCTGGAATGTGTGTGCCCAAAAAGTAACTATTGTAGAATCATAGAATCATAGAATATCAGAGTTGGAAGGGACCTCAAGAGGTCATCTAGTCCAACCCCCTGCTCAAAGCAGGACCAATTCCCAGCTAAATCATCCCAGCCAGGGCTTTGTCAAGCCGGGCCTTAAAAACCTCCAAGGAAGGAGACTCCACCACCTCCCTAGGTAACGCATTCCAGTGTTTCACCACCGTCCTAGTGAAATAGTTTTTCCTGATATCCAACCTGGACCTCCCCCACTGCAACTTGAGACCATTACTGTACTATACAGGAAGCCTATGATATGCATGGGGTTAGATGAGATGCTCTAAAGGTCTCTTCTGGCCATAAAGTCTCCTAATTTTGGAAACACTGAGTGTAGCATTGGGAGCAGCCTCTGATGTTTTACTGTCTAGCCGGCTTGCTTCCTAGAATGAAGACGCATTGAGTGGGGTGATCCACAGAGAGTAGCTCAAACCTTCAAAGTGTCAGGCCAGCAGCAGGACATTAGCACTTCCGGGGATGGGTGGGTGTGGCAGTGACATCACAAAGGCCTTTTGCAGGACCTCAGCCTACTGGTCAAAGGTGTTAGGGAGGTGGTGACCTCACAGAGAGATGCTGACATCAGCAAGGCGGGACAGGGGCGCAGAGCCAGGGAAACCTCAGAGACCCCTGTGGCTTTGCTTCAGCAAGTCTCCTTCTCGAGGTCTCTCTTTGAGGACTGAGAGAGTATTAGGATTCACGTATGTGAGTGCGAGAAGGAGCCTCTTTCAAGTTTTCTCCTTTCCTTTTACTGATTTTACTAGAAAACAGACGTCCCTGTTTAGAAGGTAAGAGCCTCCAAGAGGTTTTGGAACCTACTCAGTCTGATCCATCTGGTGCCAGCTGAATTCTAGGCATGGAAAACACTAGTTTAAGGTGGCAGAATTTTATTCCCTCCCTGGGATTTTGTCCCGTAGAATCACTGGGGACATTAGGGTTTGTCCTTTTCGTTTACCTTTTCCTCCATCCCTCCTTCCTTTCTCTTCATCTCTTACTTCTTTTGTCCTTTCTCCTGTTCCCCTCCCACCACCAGGAGTGGGGTGTGTATGTTGCTGGGGGTGCTCTTCACCTCCCCTTGTTGGGAGTTCATCCAAAACTGTGGGGTTGAAATAGTGCTTGGACTCCACTGACACTAGATGCTGCCATCCTGTGGCTTAGCATTAGTGTCTGGGATGACTTGGGGCAAGATCTCAACCTCCCCGCAACCCACTTCACTGCTGCCAGAATCCCTCCTGCCCCTCCTGCTAGAGCCGCCTCCCTGCCTAACCTGGGTGGGGGTGGAGAAGAGTGTTTTGATAACTTGAGCTGTGATTTGGAGGTGGAACAGCTGTCAAGGGCACTGAGGGGGAGGTAGCAGGAGCTCACCCTAGAAGGAGGTGGGTTGGCACTGGAGGTTACTAGAAAGGACAAGAAGACTCCATTCTGGGGTTCAGGAGGTGAATTCATCCCTCAATGGTGGGCAGGTGCAGGGTGGAAATACTGCTGGTTCCAGGTGGCCTTAATTCCCCCTGATTCCTCGGGGTGTTTGAGTCTCTGACAGGTTCTCGTTCCCTTGCAGCAGGAGGACGTCATGGCCAAAGTGATGCACCAGCTCCGCATCATCCGGCACTTGCGCCAGGTACCTGAGACACTGCAGGGGTTGTGCCTCTGAGGCCTTCAGCAACTCGCGCTCCCTGCTGCAGGTACTGCTGTGGCTCACTGTAAATGGGGAGCTAGTGGAAGGGGAAATGGAGCCCCCTGGCACTCACTAAAAGGGAAAGTGGTGGATTCTCCATCTCTTGATGTCATTTAATGAAGACTAGATGCCTTTCTGGAATGTGTGTGCCCAAAAAGTAACTATTGTACTATACAGGAAGCCTATGATATGCAGGGGGTTAGATGAGATGCTCTAAAGGTCTCTTCTGGCCATAAAGTCTCCTAATTTTGGAAACACTGAGTGTGGCATTGGGAGCAGCCTCTGATGTTTTACTGTCTATCCGGCTTGCTTCCTAGAATGAAGACGCATTGAGTGGGGTGATCCACAGAGAGCAGCTCAAACCTTCAAAGTGTCAGGCCAGCAGCAGGACATTAGCACTTCAGGGTTTGGTTGGGTGTGGCAGTGATATCACAAAGGCCTTTTGCAAGACGTCAGCCTATTGGTCAAAGGTGTTAGGGAGGTGGTGACCTCACAGAGAGATGCTGACATCAGCCAGGCAGGATACGGGCACAGAGCCAGGAAAACCTCGTAGACCCCTGTGGCTTTGCTTCATCAAGTCTCCTTCTCGAGGTCTCTCTTTGAGGACTGAGAGAGTATTAGGGTTCACATATGTGAGTACGAGCAGGAGTCTCTTTCGAGTTTTCTCCTTTCCTTTTACTGATTTTACTAGAAAACAGACGTCCCTGTTGAGAAGGTAAGAGCCTCGGAGAGGTTTGTAACCTGTTAAGTCTGATCCACCTGGTGCCAGCTGAATTCTAGGCATGGAAAACACTAGTTTAAGGTGGCAGAATTTTGTAGTCCACCTGGGATTTTGTCCCGTGGAATCACTGGGGACATTAGGGTTTGTCCTTTTCGTTTTACCTTTTCCTCTATTCCTCCTTCGTTTCTCTTAATCTCTTACTTCTTTTGTCCTTTCTCCTGTTCCCCTCCCACCACCAGGAGTGGTGAGTGTGTGTGTGTGTGTGTGTGTGTGTGTGTGTGTGTGTGTGTGTGTGTGTGTGTGTGTGTTGCTGGGGGTGCTCTTCACCTCCCCTTGTGGGAAGTTGATCCAAAACTAAATGGAAGGGTAAACAAAAATAGATCTGTGACTAGGGTTTTTGATTTCAAAAGGGCTAACTTTAAAAAATTAAGGAAATTAGATAGGGAAGTGGATTGGACTGAAGAACTTGTGGATCTAAAGGCGGAGAAGGCCTGGAATTACTTCAAGTCAAAGTTGCAGAAACTATCAGAAGCCTGCATCCCAAGAAAGGGGGGAAAATTCATAGGCAGGAGTTGTAGACCAAGTTGGATGAGCAAGCATCTCAGAGAGATGATTAAGAAAAAGCAGAAAGCCTACAAGGTGTGCAAGATGGGAGTGATCAGCAAGGAAAGCTACCTTACTGAGGTCAGAACATGTAGGGACAAAGTGAGAAAAGCTGAAAGCCATGTAGAGTTGGACCTTGCAAAGGGAATTCAAACCAATAGTAAAAGGTTTTATAGCCATATAAATCAGAAGAAAATAAAGAAAGAAGAAGTGGGACCACTAAACACTGAGGATGGAGTGGAGGTTAAGGATAATCTAGGCATGGCCCAATATCTAAACAAATACTTTGCCTCAGTCTTTAAGAGGCTAATGAGGAGCTTAGAGATAATGGTAGGGTGACAAATGGGAATGAGGATATGGAGGTAGATATTACCACATCCGAGTTAGAAGCCAAACTCGAACAGTTTAATGGGACTAAATTGGGGGGGCCCAGATAATCTTCATCCAAGAATATTAAAGGAACTGGCACATGAAATTGCAAACCCATTAGCAAAAAATGTTAATGAATCAGTAAACTCAGGGGTTGTGCCATATGACTGGAGAATTGCTAACATAGTTCCTAGCTTTAAGAAAGGGGAAAAAAAGTGATCCAGGTAACTACAGGCCTGTTAGTTTGACATCTGTAGTATGCAAGGTCTCAGAAAATGTTTTGAAGGAGAAAGTAGTTAAGGACATTGAGGTCAATGGTAATTGGGACAAAATACAACATGGCTTTACAAAATGTAGATTGTGCCAAACCAACCTGATCTCCTTCTTTGAGAAGGTCACAGATTTTTTAGACAAAGGAAACGCAGTGGATCTAATTTACCTCGATTTCAGTAAGGCATTTGATACGGTTCCACATGGGGAATTATTAGCTAAATTGGAAAAGATGAGGATCAATATGAAAATTGAAAGGTGGATAAGGAACTGGTTAAAGGGGAGACTACAACGGGTCGTACTGAAAGGTGAACTGTCAGGCTGGAGGGAGGTTACTAGTGGAGTTCTTATATTATGGGAACAAGTAAATAACTTTTCCTTATTCACTTTCTTCACATCACTCATGATTTCATATACCTCTATCATATCCCCCCATAGTCTCCTCTTTTCCAAGCTGAAAAGTCCTAGCCTCTTGAATCTCTCCTCATATGAGACCCCTTCCAAACCTCTAATCATTTTAATTGCCCTTCTCTGAACCTTTTCTAATGCCAGTATATCTTTTTTGAGATGAGGAGACCACATCTGTACACAGTATTCAAGATGTGGGTGTACCATGGATTTATATAAGGGCAATAAGATATTCTCCGTCTTATTCTCTATCCCCTTTTTAATGATTCCTAACATCCTGTTTGCTTTTTTGACTGCCGCTGCACACTGCGTGGAAGTCTTCAGAGAACTATCCACGATGACTTCAAGATCTTTTTCCTGATTCGTTGTAGCTAAATTAGCCCCCATCATATTGTATGTATAGTTGGGGTTATTTTTCCCAATGTACATTACTTTACGTTGTCCACATTAAATTTCATTTGCCATTTTGTTGCCCAATCACTTAGTTTTGTGAGATCTTTTTGAAGTTCTTCACAGTCTGCTTTGGTCTTAACTATCTTGAGCACTTTAGTATCATCTGCAAACTTTGCCACCTCACTTTTTACCCCTTTCTCCAGATCATTTATGAATAAGTTGAATAACATTGGTCCTAGGACTGACCCTTGGGGAACACCACTAGTTACCCCTCTCCATTCTGAAAATTTACCATTTATTCCTACCCTTTGTTCCCTGTCTTTTAACCAGTTCTCAATCCATGAAAGGATCTTCCCTCTTATCCCATGACAACTTAATTTACATAAGACCCTTTGGTGAGGGACCTTGTCAAAGGCTTTCTGGAAATCTAAGTACACTATGTCCACTGGATCCCCCTTGTCCACATGTTTGTTGACCCCTTCAAAGAACTCTAATAGATTAGGAAGACATGATTTCCCTTTACCTAAACTATGTTGACTTTTGCCCAACAATTTATGTTCTTCTATGTGTCTGACAATTTTATTCTTTACAATTGTTTCAACTAATTTGCCCGGTACTGACATTAGACTTACTGGTCTGTAATTGCCGGGATCACCAATAGTGCCCTTTTTAAATATTGGCGTTACATTAGCTATCTTCCAGTCATGGATACAGAAGCTGATTTAAAGGACAGGTTACAAACCATAATTAGTAGTTCCGCAATTTCACATCTGAGTTCTTTCAGAACTCTTGGGTGAATGCCATCTGGTCCCAGTGACTTATCAGTTAATTCCAAAACCTCCTCTAGTAACACCGCAATCTGTGACAATTCATGAGATTTGTCACCTACAAATGCTGGCTGAGGTTTGGGAATGGCTGGAAGGTGAAAAGAGACAGATTCCTATGACAAATAAGGCACAAATATTCAACAGCGAGGATGATTGACCACAGGAAGAAGCTACCAAGGAAAGTGGTGGATTCTCCATCTCTTGATGTCATTTAATAAAGACTAGATGCCTTTCCGGAATGTATTTGCCCCAACAGTAGCTATTGTGGTAGACAGGAGGCCTGTGATATGCAGGGGGTCAGATTAGATGCTCTAACTGTCTCTTCTGCCCATAAAGTCTACTCATTTCTGAGAAACCGAGTGTAGTATTAGGAGCAGCCTCTGATGTTTTACTGTCTAGCCGGCTTGCTTCCTAGAATGAACACTTATTGAGCGGGGTGATCCACAGAGAGTAGCTCAAACCTCCAAAGGGTCTGGCCTGTGGCAGGACATTAACACTGCAGGGGAGGAGTGGGTGTGGCAGTGACATCACAAAGGCCTTTTGCAGGACCTCAGCCTATTGGTCAAAGGTGCTGGGGAGGTGGTGACCTCACAGAGAGATGCTGACATCAGCCAGGCAGGACAGGGGCGCAGGGCCAGGGAAACCTCAGAGTCCCCTGTAGCTTTGCTTCAGCAAGTCTCCTTCACGAGATCTCTCTTTGAGGACTGAGAGAGTATTTAGGTTCACGTACATGAGCGCCAGGAGGAACCTCTTTTGAGTTTTCTCTTTTCTTTTTCCTGATTTTACTAGAAAACAGACGTCCCTGTTTAGAAGGTAAGAGCCTCCGAGAGGTTTGGAACCTGTTCAGTCTGATGCATCTGGCGCCAGCTGAATTCTAGGCATGGAAAACACTAGCTTAAGGTGGTCGAATTTTATTCCCCACCTGGGATTTTGTCCCTTAGAATCACTGGGGACATTAAGGTTTGTCCTTTTTATTTTACCTTTTCCTCCATCCCTCTCTCCTTTCTCTTCATCTCTTACGTCTTCTGTCCTTTCCTCTGTTCCCCTCCCACCACCAGGAGGACTCTGTGTGTGTGTCGTGGGGGGTGCTCTGCAATGGGAACAGGGACAATTCTCCAACTTTGGGCAGTCGAGAGCCTGGGTGAGATAAGGGCCCTTTGTGAAGGAGAAAGGGGAGTTTCACGGTGTTGAGCACCAAGGAATTCTAAACTTTGCTAAAACATCTAGTCTGCAGAAACCAGAAATGGTCGGGGCCACATTGTAACCATTGTCTCTTTTAAAGCCCATTGAGGGATGTGAGTCCCACCCTTTTAGGTATCTGGGGTGCTGGGAGAAGAGAAGAGGTGCCTGTCTCCATTTTATGGCTTCAACAAACTAAGTGCTGTGCCCCAGTTCTCGTCAGAGATCCCTGAAAAAGAACGTCTTCCCATTCATTAACATACCTGGAAAGATACTGGAACTCCTTATTAAACAATCAGTTTGTCAGCACTTACAGGACAATTTGGTTCTTAGGACTAGTGAGCATGGACTTGTCAAGAACAAATCATTCCAAACCAATCCTAGCTCCTTCTTTGGCAGGGTTACGGGCCTAGTGGAGGTGGGTAAACAGTAGATGTGGTCCATCTTGGTGTTAATAAGGACATTCTCACAAACAAACTAGGGAGATGTGGTCTAGATGCAATTAGTATAATATGTGTGCACAGATGGTTGCAAGCCCGTACTCCAACAGCACAGAACCAAACACTCCTCCTCCTGGGCAGTGCGCTCCGACCTCTAATGGTCAGATGCTGCTTAGCACTGTCAGAGCAGCTTTTGCTGGGGGATTCTCCCAGCACTTTCCAATAGTGGGAAAGTATGAAATCCCCATTTGACTGCTGGGGACAGAGCCTAGAGGGGGCAGCAACTTACCCAAAGTCCCACAGGTCAATAGGAAACCAGCAATGGAACCCAGGAGTCCTGACTCCCAGTTCCCTGCGCCAATCACTCCAGCGGAGCACACTCCCTCTCAAGCAGGGGGACCGGACATGAAGGCCTGGTTGTAATTGCCAGCTGTGGGAGGGAGTGTGCAGCAGTGGTTAGTGAGGGGGCCTGGAAATAAGGACTGCTGGGTCCCATCCCTGGCTCTGACACTTGGTGTGACCCTGAGCCAGTAGCTTCCCCGCCCCAGGCCTGGTTCTCATCAGTGGGGTTGGGGTCGCAGCCCCTACAGCCCAGGGGGGTTGGGAGGCTCCAGGAAGGTGTGTAAAGTGGCGGGATGTCAGGATCCCGGAGGCGCTGTCACCCCCGCACTAGGCCAGTGTTCTGCACCCCCTGCTGCTGGCCGAGTTTCTCTGTCCCTTGGCAATAAGACAGACTCTTGTTTTCACAGCCAGTCGATCGCCCAGTGCTATCACATTGCCTGCTGGCTGGGCAGGGTAACTCCTCAGGTCACCACCACCCTCTCCAGCCTGCCTTGGCTTTGGGGAGTGAGGAGAAGGGCGAGGGATGACACTGAACATCCTCCATCCATCGCTCCGTCAGCAGAGCAAGTGAGTGGCATTAGGGTTCCCCATTGGCGTCCCCTGTCTGTCTGGGGAGAGGCAGAAAGAGGGGGAAAGAATCTCTCCCAAAGGAGATTGGATTTGCAAACCGCCCCCAGGAGCCTCTCGCTCTCAGACTGGGGAGGGACTTCTCCAGAGCCGTCTCCAGTGTGTTTGGAAAGGTCCCAGCAATGGGGCTCCCAACCCTTCCCTTGTGGGAGACCGTTCCCCAGGCTGAGCGTCTCTGAGCTGGGCCAGATCCTGTGAGCTGCTGAGCATGGAAATCAATGGGAAAGGCGGGGGCCCTGGCCTTGCTCTGCCTCGGGACTTTGACGTGGGGAATGGTTTCCCAGGAGAAGTCTGGACTCCTGGGTTCTGTTCCTTCTCTAGCCTGGGGGGGAGTGTGGCCTGGGACGGCAGAAGGGAGCTGCTTGTCCAAAGTGACTGAACCCAGTGATGGAAAAGGAGGAGACTCCCCGGGCATTGCAGCCCCAGGGGTGACGAGGGGGAACGCTGGGAGCAGATCATGCAATGAACTCCTACCAGTGCGTGTAGATTGCATTACATGCACCCCGGTGGTGGGAGGAGGAGCTGCTCTGGCTGGGGCAGGGATGGGGAGGGACTAAACAGGCTGGTTAGTGAGAGGCTGCCTTGACCCCAGACTTACGCCCGCTCCCCGCTCGGTTCCAGGCTGTCCAGGCTCCTGAGGATGTTCAGGAAGAAGGCTCTGCAGGTGGCCCCAGAGCCTGAGGGAAGCAGCTGCCATCTTCCCCAGGAGCAGAGCGGCTCCTCCGTCCCCACTGTTGGGGAAGGAGCTCCCGGCCAGGCCAGGAGGTAGAAGTGCCCAGCCTTCTGGCGGAGAAAACCCGCTCCCAGTGCAGGCGCCGAGGTGGGAGAGGCCAGGTCGAAATGGAGCTGGGCCAGGCTGCGGCTGGGCAGGCAGGACCCAGCGCAGGAGAGGAGCCGGGCAGGGTGACTCTGGGGCATGTTGTGTGGGCAGCAGCGGCCCCAGGAGCCCAGCCCTGATTCCCAGCAGGAGGCATCGCCCTGCCCGGTCACTGAGGACCTTCCAGCCTCCCCAGGGCAGGAGGTGGAGGATCCCTGTCCCACCACCAGCAGCTCGGCCCGCTCCCCATGGGACAGCAGCAGTGCCTGGGACTCGGGCAGCAGCGAGGCCGATGGGCAATGCAGCTTTGTTCCAGGTGAGAAGTCAGGCTGGGCTCAGGGAGAGGTGAGGGTGGGGCCGTGAACACCCTGGGCCCAGGCCCTCGATCAGTGCTATGGGGGCGGGTCCCCAGCCCAGGGGTCTGGCCTGAGCCACATGAACCCCACTGACACTAGATGCTGCCACTTTGGTCCTTGGTGCTCCAGTTGGGGGGAGGCACCTCTCAGGGAGTCCAGGACAGTCTGGGGGGGTCTCTTTGCTATGGGCTCCTGAAGGAGTTGGGGGCTGAAGGCATCACTGAGAGGGGGGAGTGTGGGGCCCGATCTGCCCTGGGTCCCGGTGGTGGGAAGGGGGCACATTGCCCCACCGTGCCCCTGTCCTTCCCCCGAGTGGCAGCAGGCGTCACCCTGTCCCCTTCTCTCCCTGGTGCAGGGACTGCCAGGGACTCAGGGGACGAGGAGGAGGAATGGGTGGACGTGGCCACAGAGGAGGCTGCTCTCAATAACAGCCGAGAGCAGCTCCAAGGCGGAGAAAAGGTACAAACATACCCCAGCTGTGCTGGAACCGAGACTGTCCTGCCCCTTCCCAGCACCTGACCCCCTGCAGAGGGTCTTGTCCCTGATGATCCACCAGCCCTAATGGGGACCTTTCTCCTCCATGATCTGGGACCCCAGAGGTGGGGGTGTCTGTCACACACCAGCCGGGTCTCCTCCCCCCACAGGCACTGTCCCAGTTCCTGACCCTGCTTGTGGTGGAGTGGTGGGTGATTTGGACAATGGGCGGGTCCCCACTATCCCCCATTCAGGCCTGAGTCCTGCAGCTGCTGTGTGGGGGCAGGGAGGTCCCTGGCTAACTGGCTCTCTCTCCCCTAACCCCACTCCTGGTGGGTGCAGGAGGAGGCCCAGCAGCTCGTGTTCCTGCACGCCATCCACCCCACGTCTCGCTGCACAGCAGAGAGGGCAGGACACATTGGAGCCGCACTGCTGCAAGGCGGCTGTGGCGGAGAGGATTGTGGTGAGCAAGACACGGTGCCCAGCAGCTGGAGGAAAGACAGAGACATGGGAGGGGCAGGGGTCTCCCCAGGCCAATGGATGGGGGATTGTTGGTGCTGGAGGGGCAGCAGAGGGCAGGGATTGCTGGGGCTGAAGACTGGGGAGAAGAGACGGGAGAAATTCGGAGAGTGGTCACTATTGGGCAGGAATCGGAGGAGCGGGAGGTAGGTGGGGGATCCTGCTGGCTGTGTGGGGCCCTGGCTGTGTAATCTCCTCACTGAGAAGTGTCAGTGTGGCCCGAATCTCACACGCTCCTTTGTCTCCTTTGGGTCTCACAGGAGCTCATTGAGGAGCTGCCTGATAACTCTCCACCCGGCGCCATCCTCGCTAACTCCCTGATTGCTGTGGGCAACCTCAGGTACCGAGACCCTCCAGCCCGGTTCCCCTAACCCCAGTGCTGCTCAGGCCCAGGGCTGGGAGTCACTGCCCCTCCCACTCCCAGGTCACCGCCCAAGGGTGGCTCCTCTGGCAGAGGTGCGGGGAAGGTTCACTCTCTCCTGACTGGGCTGTTCTTTTCACTCCAGTAACATTGCAACGGCTTTAGGGTGAGGCTCACTCCCAGGATCAGATACAGGAGGGGCAGCAGGGTGCAGGGAACAGGGGATATTCCTGCCCTGCCACTGTCTGTCTGAGAAACCTTGGCCTTATCATTCCCTGGCTCGGTGCCTCAGTTTCCATTCTTGCCAGTCTGTGCCCATTTCCCTGCAGTTTCACCTGCGTGTTGGTGCCAGTCCCATCCCCGCACTGCACAGTCTAATGCCGGCTCCTCTCTCTTGCCAGCACCATGACGCCTGCCCTGGAGCCAGAGCTGGAGACCCACCTCCTCCGAGCTTCCCTGCACGCCGTCTTCACCCTGGGCATGGAGAAGGACACCACCCAAGTGCAGGTAGATCATGCTAAAGTCATGGATCGAAGAGCCAGCTGTCATCCTGCCATGAATCCTTGCTAATTGCCTGCAGTGGGATGTGAATGAGAGAGGCCAGGATATGTGTTTGGGGTCTCACCAGTGCTTCCCAGAGACCCGTCTTCCCATCCTGTGGCAGGTGTAGCCCCAGTTTCCCTAACTCTGACCCATGGCTCTCCCTTGCTTTCAGGATCTGCCTAGGGTCTTGCCAGACCTCCTGGACGCCATGCCTGGGGAACCTGCTGGCAGAGTCCCCAGACACTGACAGGCTCCAGTACATCTTGGAGCTGAGCCCGATGAGAGGGGTGGGGGCAATTTTACCTTCACTCTTAGATCCATTTTCCAGTCTGTCCTCCTAGCCGGGACCCCAGTGGGCATCCTTGGTCAGGGCAGTCAGTGCAATGCCTCCTTTCCCCACAGCACATTAACTACTGGATCGTGTCCAGGGTGCCGCGCGAGAGAGCCAGGGCCGTTAAGAGCAGCACAGCCCTGCTCAGATTCACCATCACCCTCCCTGAGTTTGACATAAGTGACCTCTGACCCCAGCTTCCTGACTCCAGGCGTAGGTGATCTGGCTCCAACGGGCTGTAGGATCTGCTGCTGCAGGGGCTGTGGGTTAGGAGTGTTCCTCTTGGGGAGGCAGAGTCAGAGCAGAGAGTGAGCCTGGCTTGAGTCAAGTTCTTCTTGTCCTAGTTAAGTGGTGACTCTGGGCTTTTAAGGGGACTGTGCTCCAGGTTCATGCCTCCCTGTCATCCTGGAGCAGCTGGGGAAGCAAGTCCTCATGGAGGGCCCTGGCCACAGCCCGGTGCTCCAGGCTTCCTTGGGGGCAGAGGAAATTAAGGGTCTGGCTCTAGCTCCTATCCTCTAGCATCTCCTGCAGAGGGGCTGAGGGGAAGGAGAGTCCTGGCCCGGGGGGGACTGGGAGCTGACAGGAAAATGCTGATGGAGTCCCCTCTCCCTCTCCCGTCCATTAGAACTCAGCGGAATTCCCCAGGATGGGTCACCACATGGCACAGCTAGCTCTGTCCGTCAGTGACCCAGCCAAGGACATCAGCCGGCAGGCCAGGGAGGGGGTTTACCGGCTCTACCAGCTGCTGCTGCACCAGAGGGGTAAGGAACCCAGCTGGGAAATGGCACCTGCTAGAAGAGTGAGACTGGGACCCCAGCCAATTTCTCTCAGACTGACCCCGGCTGGAGGATGAGTCTCTCTATCTCTTTCTGTGTTCCACACCACGCCCTGCAATTCTGTTGGGCCAGACACGCAGCGAGGACTCTGCCCACTGTGCAGCCACCAATGGGATTGGAAGGACACAAGCCCTGCAACCAGAAGGACAAATGTGTGTGTGTCTCTCTCCCTGTCACCTACTCCCTCCTGGGGGAAACCCAGCAGCTGATGGGGGACAAGGTGAGCAGCTGCATTAGACTCAGGAGATTGGGGCGGGGCCCAGGCCTCATTCCCATCCTGTGGCCATTCGCTGGCCTGGCACAAGGAGCCTGGTGGGGAATGAAAGGGAGAGCAGGTGCTCCTGGGAAGGGAGATGAATTCTCCTCCATGAGCAGGAGCAAGCCAGCTTGTCCCCGGAGCAGCTCCACCCAGCTCTTTAGCCAGGCTAATTAATGACAAGCTTTGCCTCATCCCAGACTTATGTTCTTAGGACAGGGTGCTATCGCTCTTGGGAAGGGCAGGAGAGTCCCCCAAGTGCCCTCTGCGAGACTTTCCTGTCCCATAGGGCCGCACCCAATTCCTAGTGGTCTGGTGTCTGTGTCACCCGAGCCACCACCCAGAGTTGCTCCCATCACTGGCAGCCTGGGAGGCCAAGGACTGACGGGTGATGGCGTCTGACCAGGCAGGGCTGAGGCACATGGGCAGGGGACGCTTGTCCTGCTGCTGGCAAGGCTGGACCCATTCTGGAGAGAACAGGAGGATTCAGTCAGCAGTAGGGTTACCATGACTAATAAATAAAAAAAGAGGACCCTCCACGGGCCCTGGCCCCGCCCATTTCCCCACCCCTAGCCCCGCCCCAACTCCACCCCTTCCCCACCCTAACTCAGCCCCCTCCTCCCTCCCACTCCCAGCCATGGGGAAAGAAAGGGCTGCCCCAGTGCTACCGGCTTCACGGTTTGCCGGGCAGCCCCCAGACCCTGCACCCCCAGCCAGCTCTTCCCCAGAACAGCTGGAGCCCGGGAAGGGAAGTGCCTGGCCCGTGGCTCGGGGTCCGTAGGCAGGGGTGGGCTGCCCGAAGCCGGTAGTGCTGGCTCGGGCAGCTCGGCTCTTAAAGTCTGAGAGGAGAGGAGCGGAGCAGCTCAGCTGGAGCCCGGGAAGGGAAGTGCCTGGCCGACGGTTGGGGGTCCGGAGGCAGGGGGGGCTGCCCGAAGCCAGTAGTGCTGGCTCGGGCAGCTCGGCTCTTAAAGTCTGAGAGGAGAGGAGCGGAGCAGAGCAGCCACGGGAGGGGAAGTGCCCGGCCGGCATTTTCCCGGACACGTTTGGCTTTTCGGCAATTCCCCCTGGACGGGGGTTTGATTGCCGAAAAGCAGGACATGCCCGGGAAAAACCGGACATATGGTAACCCTAGTCAGCAGGGGCTGCCGATCCATCCCATTCACCAGGGCTGCCATCCTGCGGCTTCAACATTAGTGGCTGGGGTGACTTGGGGAAAGGTCTCAACCTCCCCACATCCCACTTCACTGCTGCCAGAATCCCTCCTGCCCCCCCGCTACAGTCCCCTCCCTACCCAACCTGGGTGGGGCTGGAGGAGAGGGGTCTGAGAACTTGAGCTGTGGATTGGAGGTGGAACAGCTGTCAGGGGCACTGAGGGGGAAGTGGCAGGAGCTCCCCGTACAAGGAGGGGGGTTGCCACTGGAGGTCACTAGGAAGGACAACAAGACTCCATCCTGGGGGTCAGGAGGGGGAATCCATCCCTCAGAGGTGGGCAGGGGCTGGGTGGAAATGCTGCTGGTTCCAGGGGCCGTTAATCCCCCCTGATTCCTCGGAGGCGTCTGAGTCTCAGACAGGTTCTTGTTTCCTTGCAGCAGGAGGACGTCACGGCCAATGTGATGCGCCAGCTCTGTATCATGCGGCACTTGCGCCAGGTGCCCGAGGCGCTGCAGGGCCTGTGCCTCTGAGTCCACCAGCAACTCCCGCTCTCTGCTGCAAGTACTGCTCTGGCTCTCGGTAAATGGGGAGCTAGTGGAAGGGGAAATGGAGCCCCCTGGCACTCACAGAAACCCTCTCCCCTCTCTGTGGAACAGGGTCCTTTCCTCTGCCCCAAATTCCTTCATCTGGGACAGGAGCTCTTTCCCTCTCACCCATTCCCCTCCCCCCTTTCCTTGATCTATCCCCATCCCATTCCCCCTGCGCCCAGGCAGAGCTCTGCCTGCCCCATATGGTGCAGAAAGGCCTGTGATATGCAGGGGGTCAGATTAGATGCTCTAACTGTCTCTTCTGCCCATAAAGTCTACTCATTTCTGAGAAACCGAGTGTAGCATTGGGTGCAGCCTCTGCTGTTTTACTGTCTAGCCGGCTTGCTTCCTAGAATGAACACTCATTGAGCGGGGTGATCCACAGAGAGATGCAGGGAGGTGCTTGGGAGGTGGTGACCTCACAGAGAGATGCTGACATCAGCCAGGCAGGACAGGGGCCCAGGGCCAGGGAAACCTCTGAGTCCCCTGTAGCTTTTCTTCAGCAAGTCTCCTTCTCGAGGTCTCTCTTTGAGGACTGAGAGAGTATTAGGGGTCACGTACGTGAGCGCCAGGAGGAACCTCTTTTGAGTTTTCTCCTTTCTTTTTCCTGATTTTACTAGAAAACAGACGTCCCTGTTTAAAAGGTAAGAGCCTCCGAGAGGTTTGGAACCTGTTCAGTCTGATCCATCTGTTCCACAAGTTCTTCAGTCCAATCCACTTCCCTAACTAATTTCCTTAATTTTTTAAAGTTAGCCCTTTTGAAAAAAAAAAAACCCTAGTCACAGATCTATTTTTGTTTACCCTTCCATTTAGTTTAAACTGAATTAGCTCATGATCGCTCAAACCAAGGCTGTCCCCTACAACCATTTCTTCTAAGAGATCCTCACTACTCAGCAAAACCAAATCTAAAATGGCATCCCCTCTTGTTGGTTCAGCAACTACTTGGTGAAGGAATCCATCAGCTATCACATCTAGGAAAATCTGAGCCCTATTATATTACTAGCACTTGTCCTCCGGTCTATATCTGGGAAGTTAAAGTCTCCCATGATCACACAATTCCCATTAGTATTTACTTCATTAAAAACATTGAAGAGGTCTCTATCCCTATCCAAATCAGACTCTTGTTCGAACAGACAGCAACCACCCCCGCCCCCCCCAAAAGGCAGAGATAGAGCCCAGGAATCGAGATGGTGAGAAATTTCATTGAAACCGTTTCTGACCGAAAATCCTATTCAAACTAAACCAGTTTGTTTCTTGAAATCATAACAAGTGGCAATGAAAATTCTTTGTCACAATGTGTTAAATTGTCTCGTGGCACTCAAAGAGGAGACACTTAGATCTCAAAAATTAGATAAGATGCTTCAGTCTGAGCTAAGTAGTTGCTGCTCTTAACAATTGCAAAATAATACAATACAAATAAAATAAACTATTTCAGCCATTCTATTATGTCCTAATCTGCTCTGAGTAAACATGATAGGACACCTCATCTTATGCACTGCTCCTAGTGACACTCTCCAATAGACCCAGCAGTCCTTATTTCCAGGCCCCTTCACTAACCACTGCTGCACACTCCCTCCCACAGCTGGCAATTAGAACCAGGCCCTCATGTCCGGTCCCCCTGCTTTGAGAGGGAGTGTGCTCCGCTGGAGTGATTGGAGCAGGGAACTGGGAGTCAGGACTCCTGGGTTCCATTGCTGGTTTCCTATTGACCTGTGGGACTTGGGGTAAGTTGCTGCCCCCTCTAGGCTCTGTCCTCAGCAGTTAAATGGGGATTTCATACTTTCCCACTATTGGAAAGTGCTGGGAGAATCCCCCAGCAAAAGCTGCTCTGACAGTGCTAAGCAGCATCTGTTTGCTTGTGAGAATGTCCTATGGGACTGTGTCAAAAGCCTTATTAACACCAAGATAGATCACATCTTCTATTTACCCACCTCCACTAGGCCCCTAACCCTGCCAAAGAAGGAGCTAGGATTGGTCTGGAATGATTTGTTCTTGACAAGTCCATGCTCACTAGTCCTAAGAACCAAATTGTCCTGCAGGTGCTGACAAACTGATTGTTTAATAAGCAGAGGCTGCTCCCAATGCTACACTCGGTTTCTCAGAAATGAGTAGACTTTATGGGCAGCAGAGACCGTTAGAGCATCTAATCTGACCCCCTGCATATCACAGGCCTCCTGTCTACCACAATAGCTACTTTTGGGGCAAACACATTCCGGAAAGGCATCTAGTCTTTATTAAATGACATTAAGAGATGGAGAATCCACCACTTTCCATGGTAGCTTCTTCCTGTGGTCAATCATCCTTGCTGTTGAATATTTGTGCCTTATTTGTCATAGGAATTTGTCTCTTTTCACCTTCCAGCCATTGGGTCTTGTTCTGCCTTTCTCTGCTCAATTAAAGAGCCCTTTAATACCCAATATTTTCTCTCCATTAAGGCATTTCAACACTTCAGTGAAGTCACCTTTCAATCTTCTTTTGATAAGCTAAACAGGTTGAGCTCTTTCAATAGTTCACTAGAAGGCATTTTTCTCCAGCCCTCAGAACATTTGGTGGCTCTTTGCTGCCCCAGCTCCAATTTCTAGGACCATCTTTTTCAAAGGAGGACACCAAGACGGGAGGCAGTATTCCAATAGCAGTCTCACTGCTGCTGTGTCACCTCCCTATCCTACTCACGGCTCTGCTCCTACGTCTAATGATGGCTTTAGCCCTGTTCACCACAGCATCACACTGGGAGCTCATGTTGAGTGGCTTCTCCACTCTGGCCCCTAAATCCTTTTCAGAGTCACTGCTTTCCTGGATACACGTCCCCATTCTGGAGGTGTGGCCGGCGTGCCTTGTGGCTACGTATAGGACCTTGCATTGGGCTCTGCTCAAACTTGTTTTCTTTGAATGGGTCCAGCTGGCCGAATGAGCCAGATCACTGTATATCACTGCCCTCTCGCCATCAGGAATTACCACTCTGCCTGTATTTTGTCACCCCCCCAATCTTATCCGCAGTGATTGTATGTTTTCTCCCAATTCATTGATAACAATTATTTTAAAAAATTAGTCCTTGAGAGCTTCTTCAGACCCTTAGTACCCAGGACCTGCTCCCCACAGCACAGTGAGAAAGGCTGTCCAGCCCTGCTGGTACATACGGGATAAGCACAGAACAAACACACTTTAGGAGCTGTGTTGTCAATAGACTCTGAACAACATGTGGGGGTCAGCAGATTACAAATGCACGAGAAGAGACCTGTAGTGTAGACAGGTCCCAACTGTGTCTCGGTTTCCCACCCTGCTCTAAGTTTAGTCACAGCCGCCATGTCTTTTCCGCCATGTCCCTTAACCCCACGTCACTGCAGAAGAGAGATTTTCTGGTAGCCAACTGGCTCTCCTGCATGTGGATGTCGTTCCAAAAGACGTGCTCTGGCTCAGTCCCATGCTATGGTTGGCTGAAGGAACCACTTGGTGACATTCTAGGCCCTGAGTTATACAGGAGGGGCGACTAGATGCACATAATGGTCCTTTCTGACCTGAACCTCTATCAATCACTACATTTTCTGCTGCTAGGAAGAGAACTCTGAACCTATTTTCTCTCATTCACTTTCAGTCGGAATAATTTCAATCCAGGCCAAAGGATTTCCTCTTCCATTGTGTCTTCAGCACCTTTGCGAGGAAAGAGTTACTGTTACCCACAGGTTTCCAGTTTCAACCTGTCCCTGGGTGAGATGGCCAGGAAAGGGGTTGGAGCTCAACTGCACCTGGCCCAGGTGATGCAGCTCCCTAGGGTGAAGGGAATAAGTGTGGGGGTCACGTGACAAGACGCAGCCTGTGACTAGGGCCCAGGCCTGCTGAGAGATAGAAGGGCAGCCTGTGCTCAGCCAGGAGAGAGACCCCAAGGGAAGCAGGCATGGGAGGGGCTTGGAGCGTCCTTTAAAGGTCAGGGACAAGCTGGGAAGGGGCCAGGCTGAGCACTAAGGACAAAGCCCTAGGAGGGAAAGACAGGGCAGTTTAGGAGATGGGGGAGATAGTCCAGTTGGTTTCGGCTCCCAGGACCAGACACCCAGAGGTGAAGGTGATTGTTGGGGCTTCTGTCCTTCTTCCCCAGTGTAGATTTGATAGTGGAGAAGACTGATGCCGTAAGGGGGAAGTGAGTTACCCCAAGGTCACCCAGTGAGTTTATATCACGAATGCATACTCGGAAGGATCCAATAGAAACATGGATTTTCCAGTCTCTTCTTTCTAGGAGTCCCCAGGGCTAAGGTAAAACCCCTGCTGCCCCTCCCCATTCTGCTCACCTCCAAGATGTGCTGGAGTTTGTCTGTGCTGGGGGGTGCTGTCAGCAGGATCGAGAGCTCGTCATCCATGTTCTCTGGGCAGGCCTTGCTCAGAGCCTGCCAGCGGAGGGAGACCAGGGGTCAGGATTATGGAACCTGGGGTGACACCTGCCAGGATGACAGCAGGCTCTGTAGTCCTTGCCCAGAGCAGCTCTTTGCAGAGGGCCTGGTGCACAGCTGTGTAGGGAACAGCCAAGCTGCTAGGGATGGGAGCTGGGCTTCCTGGCAGAGTCCAGCACCCAATGCCCAGCGTCTGCAAGGAAGGGATTCCCCACAGAGGGGCAACATCATCTCCCACACACAGGGAGTCTCTCCCTGACACTTGGTTCATCCTATGGCCTGTTCCCATCTCTGCCCACCACACTCCCAACTCAGCAGCTCCAGCTACCGAAGGGAGCATGAACCAGAGGCCTTCCTGCTCCTGGGACAGAGGAGTAGGTTGATGATCTACCTGGATGTGAGCGTTGGCCTTCCCCATGCCCAGGGTCTAGACTCCATTCAGGGCAGCGCACAGGAACTGCGATTCCTATTCTGGATCTAGTGGCAGCTTCAGTTTGCTGGCAGGAGACTGTACATGAGACCTTGCAGTTGCGGGGGTGACACAGGCACTAAAATGTGCATGGGAGTTTGAGCAACAGGGCAGAGGCCTGTGTGGGGTAAGGAGGGCAGGGATTTGGGAAGCAAGAGCAGAGGATCAAACCCTTTCTTAATGTGGGTCGGGATGATCCCCATTTCAAAGATAGAGAAAGTGAGGCACCAGGTGGGAGAGTGACCTGGCCAGGATCACGTTACCGCTCAGTGGCAGGACTGCAAACAACCTGTTCCCTGATCTCCTCACTGGACGCTGCTGCCCCTCCTGTATGACCCCTCCAGCCATCCTCGCCCACAGGCCATCCCCACCACTCTCCAATACCAGGCTGTTTCCACAATGGAAGCAGGCTTGTAACAGAGTTCACTCACCGATAGGTGCCCCTTCCTTCAAGGCCTGGGGTCACAGATTTCTTGGGCTAGCACGCCCGCCAGCAGGTTTTTGGCTGGGAACTCAGCCCTTCGGCCAGGCGACCATCTTTTAGTCCCACTCCTTCCTGGGTCACGCTCATCCCAAACTAAAAGTCAAAAAATGTCTTTAACTGAAACAAGATCCTCTGTCCCTTGGGGGCTTTTCCTCAGCCTGACTTTGGCTTGGCCTGCCCTTGCTGGCCTTGGTAGCCCTTTCTATGGCCCTGTACATCCCCTTCCTTAGAGACCGTGGGAGAACCAGTCCTACCCTGGATTCTAGGTTCTGCCCCAAGGCCCTGTACCGAACAGCTAGACCTGCTCCTGTACCTTTGTTGCGGTTTCCCCTGGTTTCCCCTCAGCTGGAGCTCACTCTGCAATCCATTTGGCCTAGCTCCAGGCTTTATAGCCCACAGGCCAAGCTCCCCGTTATATACCCTCCTCCTTAGAACCTGGCCCACGCGGGGGCAAGTTCTATTCTTCTCCAAGCTTCATCCCTCCTCATCTCATCGCTGTCACTGGCTGCGCGCTTGTACGGCCTGTGCGCAGTGTCTGCAGCTCCACTGCCAGCTCGCTCGGGGCAAACCTTCTCTTCTGCAGTATCCCGACGCTCTTCCTGCAGCCACTCAGTCTCATGAACAGCTGCTTGCAGAGCCTCTTCTGAAGCCTTTAGCGTCTTCTGTTGCCTTTTTGCTACTGCCGCTGCATATGCCAAAACCTTTTCGGTCATGGTCTGAGAACCCACCATGGACTGCTCCACCCTTGTGTTTGTCCCTCCTCCAGTCTGCTTCATCTCTGGGCCAATCATTTCGTCCTTCATCTCCCTGCAGCACCCGACAGGGTGTGTTGGTGGAGGGTCTGCAAGGTCCATGGCCACCCCAGCCACCTCCACCTTGTCTGCCTCATGGGGGTTTGTGTCAGAGGACACCTTCTCCTTTCTTTCTAACTTCTTAGGGCCCTGGCCCCTCGTTCAGCCACTCAGCAATTTCCTAAGCAGGCCATGTCTTTTGATATGGCCTGCTTCTCTGCCCCCAAAACAAAGAACTCTTGCTCCCATCTTGGCATTCGGCCACGCTTGTACACTTTCTCATGCCCTTCTCCCTGGGCTAACCTTCTCAGCACAGCCCAGGCATGCTCTCCTTCTCTGCTCTTTTTGTCCATGGGCATAGCAGACCCTGGGTTGATTTCCCTTTGCAGGATCTCTCACAGGTATTGCTGCTGCTGCGTCTGTAGCTCCACCTGCACTTCCTTCTGCGTCTGTTGGTTTTCTAGGAGCTGCTGGAGAAACCCCTACATCTGCTTTGGCTGCTTAGCCAGTCCCTGGAACTGAAGTGGGAAATCCAGCGACCAGCTTGGTCCCTTGATACACCTGCTTGGGGAAGGGATAGCTCAGTGGTTTGAGCATTGGCCTGCTAAACCCGGGGTTGTGAGCTCAATCCTTGAGGGGGCCATTTAGGGATCAGGGCAAAAAACTGTCTGGGGATTGGTCCTGCTTTGAGCAGGGGGTTGGACTAGATGACCTCCGGAGGTCCCTTCCAACCCTGATATTCTATGATTCCTTCAGCAACTAAGACTTCCCTCACGGATCACAGGGGGAACTCAATCCTGCCAACTATGCCAATCATAAATGAATCTACTCATCGTTAGGTGCCCCCCGGCGGCCAGGCATGGCATCACAGCCCTCTCGCTGGGCTAGCGTCCCCCATCCATGGTCGCTTCAGCACCACGGCAGTTTCTCTGCCTGGTAACTCTGGCCAGGTCACCACCTTTAGTCCACCCTTCTGGGGCCCAGCTTGCCTCACACTAAAAGTCCAAAGAGGTCTTTCCACAGACAGAAGTCCTTCTGCCATCGCTGGGGCACTTGCTCAGCCTGTAGCCCCCTTGCTGGGCTTGGGAACCCTCTCCAGGTGCGTGTACGCCGCCTCCTCTGGGGCCAGTAGGGGAACCCAGTCCCACCCTGACATTGATAGCAGCTCAGGGCCCTGGACCCAACAGCTAGGTCTGCACCTTTCTCTTTGCTGCACTTTTCCAACCTCTCTTCTCAAGTTCCCCTCCAGGCTTTCCTTGCTGCTCTGAACTTCCTACCTCGTTCTCAATTCTGTTGCTACCCCAGCTGGGGTGTATCACCATTGAAGTCTATCTCTTTAGGGGGGCGGATATGGTGCCTCTCATTTCGGGCTCATTCTGTAATCAGCTTTCTGTGAGTGCCAGGGGGCTCCATTTCCCCTTCCACTAGCTCCCCATTTACAGAGAGCCAGAGCAGTACCTGCAGCAGGGAGGGGGAGTTGCTGGTGGCCTCAGAGGCACAGGCCCTGCAGCGCCTCGGGCACCTGGCGCAAGTGCCGCATGATACGGAGCTGGCGCATCACGTTGGCCGTGACGTCCTCATGCTGCAAGGGAACGAGAACCTGTCTGAGACTCAGACGCCTCCAAGGAATCAGGGGGGATTAACGGCCCCTGGAACCAGCAGCATTTCCACCCAGCCCCTGCCCACCTCTGAGGGATGGATTCCCCCTCCTGACCCCCAGGATGGAGTCTTGTTGTCCTTCCTAGTGACCTCCAGTGGCAACCCCCCTCCTTGTACGGGGAGCTCCTGCCACTTCCCCCTCAGTGCCCCTGACAGCTGTTCCACCTCCAATCCACAGCTCAAGTTCTCAGACCCCTCTCCTCCAGCCCCACACAGGTTGGGTAGGGAGGGGACTGTAGCGGGGGGGGCAGGAGGGATTCTGGCAGCAGTGAAGTGGGATGTGAGGAGGTTGAGACCTTTCCCCAAGTCACCCCAGCCACTAATGCTGAAGCCGCAGGATGGTAGCCCTGGTGAATGGGACGGATCGGCAGCCCCTGCTGACTGAATCCTCCTGTTCTCTCCAGCAGGGCCGGCTTTAGGAAAGGTGGGGCCCAATTCGAACATTTTTGGCGGTGCCCCGGCAGGGATGACTAACAACAAAAAAATGTAAAAAAAAGCCTTTCATTTCTTCCATGTATTATTTACTTTCCATAACTATATAAATAATAAAATTATATATTATGTACATTGCATCATATATGCTGTTGATCGGTTATTAATGAGCTCCGTTTCACATGTGTGGGTCCCCGCCACTCCCTGGGGGTGTGCTAGGGTGACCAGATGTCCTGATTTTTGGGTGTTTTTCTTATAGGATCCTATTATCCCCCACCCCCTGTCCCGATTTTTCACACTTGCTGTCTGGTCACCCTAGTGGTGTGCACATGTGTGGGTGCCAGCTGCTCCCTGCCCCCCTCATTGAAGCAGGTGTGCAGGGTTACTGCCCTGGGAACTGCAGGGCACCAGTGGACATGGGGCTGGCTGGAGGCAGGGCAGGGGCTCACTGGAGGTAGGGTCTGGCTGCAGGCAGTTCAAGGGGTGCGGGGCTGGCTGGAGACAGGGGTGTGTGGGGCTGGCTGGCTTTGGGCAGGGCCGCAGGGGGGTGCGGCAGGGGTTGCCTGGAGACAGGGCAGGGGGTGCGGCAGAGGCTGGCTGTGGGCAGGGGGTGCAGGGCTGGCTGCAGGCAGGGCAGGGGGCGGGGCTGCTGTGGGCAGAACAGGAGCGGCGGGGCTGGAGGTAGGGCAGGGGTGCAGCAGGGGCTGGCTGCGGACAGGGGGTGCAGGGCTGGCTGGAGACGGGGCTGGCTGCGGGCAGGGCAGGGGGTGCGGGGCTGGTGCGGGGACGGGGTGCAGCAGAGGCAGCATTAAATAGCCCCCGAGTCCCCCGCTATCCCAGGGCTCTGGGGGCTATTTAAAGGGCCCAGGGCTGCCCTGCTTCTACCGTCCCGGCCCTTTAAATAGCCGCGGGAGCCCTGGGGAAGCAGCGGGGCTCCAGTGGCTATTTAAAGGGCCGGGGCAGTAGAGGCAGCGGGAGCCCCGGACTTTTTAAATAGCCCCCAGAGCCCCGCAGCCCTACCCCAGGGCTCCAGCAGTGGGGGTCTGGTAGCAATTTAAAGGGCCTGGGGCTCCAGCCCCTGCTGGGAGCCCTAGGTCCTTTAAATTGCCCCCTGGGGAAGCCGGGCCACCCTGGTACAGCGCACCGGCTCTTGCCGGTACACCGTACTGGGGCTTGGGCACGGGGCCCGATTCAGGGGAATTGGTTGAATTGGCCTAAAGCCGGCCCTGGTGGGGGTATGGCCACAGAGCCGCAGGGAGGGGAACCCTGAGGTGTGGGGGCTGGGTGGGTACTGGGAGTTCCTCCTGAAGGGACTGGGGTTGGCCAAGGTCACTCAGCCCTGGGGTGTGCGAGGGGGACTGGCTGAGGGCACTCAGAGCCCCAGGAAGTGGGGGGGGGCTGAGGGGAGGGACTGGCCAGGGGCACTCAGAGCTCGGGGGAGGGGCTGTCCGGGGGGGCACTCAGAGCCCCAGGAAGTGGGTGGGGGAGGAGCACACAGGATTTCAGGAATTCCCTGGCAGTGAAAAGCTGCTGGCGGCAGGGAGGAGCCAGCCGTGACAATCCCCACTTGGGATCCCTGGCTGGGCTAGTGGCTATGGGGGCCCTTGGCCAAGCTGCAGCGGAAGGTGACCTGAAGGAAATGCCTCGGCCTCGGCCTCCGGCTAGGAAGGGCCTGGGCCAGACAATGACCCACCGCGCAGTGTCCCAGCTCCCTGCCCCACACCTGCGGGGCACGGCCCCTCCTCTGTAGGGAGGTTGGCATGTACCTTAGTGCTGCTTCCTCCATCCCCAAAGGCCTCTCCCAGCCAGTCTCTGGCAACCCCTGCCGTTCAATACGCACATTACCCTGCTGTGACATACCGGGGAGGGGACCCCTCGGGGATGGGGGGGCTGTCACACAGCTGGGCAATTTAACCCAGCTGGGCTGGGGTGACTGTCTCCCTGGAGCTGGGGTCTCAGCCCAGGTGTCTCTCTGCCCTTCCCCCCAGTCACCCCCGGGCGAGGTGGGAGTGCCCCACGTTGCGTTCCAGCCCCACATTCGCACCCACAAGTGCTGGTGGGTTCCAATCCCAGCTGAACACGCCCACCCGGCCCTAGTGCGGAGCAGAAGGGCCCAGCGCTGCCCCACAGACCCTCCGGCTCTCCGAGCCCGCTCTTACCCATCACCGCAGCACGTCTGGCCCAGGCTGAACGCTGCTGTTCTGTGCAGAGAGGCTGGCACTTCTCGCTCCTGCCGTACGAGGGGCAGGTGCTGCTACCGACTGCTCCCCCTAACCCCCGCCCTGCTGCGCTCTGGGGATGCTGCCCTGCTGTGGAGCTCTCAGGTGTCTTGAACTGGAATTTGTTTGGAGAGAAACTGCTAAGGATCTGGTACAGCCTCCCCCCAGATAAGGCTCTTCCCTGGACCTGCCACCCATTGGAATCTGGAACGATTCCCTCCGAGGTAACACACGGGGCAGCCAGGGCAGGGCAGGGCACGGCCTGCTCCCCTGGAGCGTTAGGGCTTTCAGGAGTCAGAGGTGCCAGCAAAGCAAGTTGTACGTTAAAGCAGCGAAGGCAGTTGGGGGGCAGAGGAATTGGGTGCTTTGCCATTGCACTTGATCAGCTCAATTTGAAAATTCTTTCAAAGGAAATCCAGATGTATACATCTGACTGGGGTACATGTACACACATACACACGCACACTCACATGTGCACACACTCATGTGCACATACACGTACACATACATACACACATGTACACATACACATATGTACAGACGTACACATACACGCACACACGCTGTCCCTGGAGCTCCCCAGGATGCGACTGACGGGGTGGCTGGCTATTATGGAGGCAGAAGGGGGTTGGGAGAAAATAATCAAGAAGAACTTTTGCTGAAAATGCAAACCTAAGCTGGAAATCTGTGCAGGGCTGGGCTCAGAGAAAATGATCTTTTGAGCTGTTCTTATTAACCGTGGTCCTGTACTTCCTGGTTTGCGTCGGACCCAGGCAGGAGACTGGGCTGCTCTCAGCTGTAGAAGCCATTGGAATGAGCCAGGTCGGAATGAGCCAGACCCTCAGAGCCTTCTGCCACCAATCGCCCCAGCAGTCGTTGATCCACACCAAACCACGTCCTTCCAGTCAGGCAGTTTCATATGCACACATCAAACCCTTGGTTTGCCACTCAGACACCACGGTGATGGGCACAGTAAGGACCGAGAGACACTAAACAGCCAGGGAAGGAAATAGTGGCCCTGCCTACAGGTGTGTGTGTGGTGCAAACGGATGAACACCAGTTGCTGGCTGAAGGCACAACCTTAATACCCACATCTCCTGTCTGTCAGCTATCGTTCGCTTGGCAGCCTGAGCTCCGATTTCTAACGCAGCGTTTTGCTCTGGCCTATTGTGGTTCTCATGTCCAGGGGCACCTTGGCCCCTGGTATCAGGAGCGGTGCTAAGGAGGCTGCTTTTCAAAGGTCCTTAAGTAGAGTTGCCAACTTTCTACTTGCACAAAACCAGACGCCCTTGACCCAACCCCTTTCATGCCCTTCCCCAAGGCCCCACCCCACTCACTCCAGCCCAGCCCACCTCCCTTAGTCGCTCATTCTCACACCCTCACTCACTTTCACTGGGCTGGGGCTGGGGGTTGGAGTGCAGGGAGGGGTGAGGGCTCTGGGATTGGGCTGGAGATTAGGGGTTTGGAATGCCAGAGGGGGATCCGGGCTGGGGCAGAGGGTTGGGGTGCGGACTCTGGGAGGGAGTTTGGGTGTGGGAGGGGGCTCAGGGCTGGGGTAGGGGATTGGGGTGCGGGTGGGGGTGTGGGGTCTGGGAGGGATTAGGGTACAGGAGGGGGTTCCGACCTGGGGCAGGGGGTTGGGGTGCCAGGTATGAGGTCTGGGAGGGAATTTGGGTGTGGGAGGGATCTCTGCCAAATGCCCAACTCTCTATCCGATTTGCATTCGGAGGACGATTCCAGGAGACATTCGTCCCTAGCAGAGATAGGGAGTGAAAGGCATCTGTGTATCAATGTGAACGAAAGGGTCTCTGACAAATAGCCAGCAGTGCCTGCGAAAGGCCTTTGGAGGATAATTCCTGGAGATAATCGTGCCTAGGTGTGATCTGGAAAGAATGTTTCATATATGGCAATTTTCAAGAAGGGATCTCTGCCAAATTGCCAGCAGTCAATCCAAATTACATTTGGAGGACGATTTCTGCGGACATTCATGCCTAGCTGTGATCTGGATGCAATGCGTCATGTTTAGCAATTTTCACGAAGGGATCTCTGCCAAATACCTAGCAGTGCATACTAATGACACTTACAGGAGAATTCCATGAGAAATTTTTGCATACCTATGATCTGGAATCGATGTCTTATGTTCAGCTATATTCACCAAGGCATGTCTGCCAAATGCCCAGCAGTACTCTGTAATGGCATTTGCAGCATAATTCCATGGGCAATTCGTCACTAGCTATGAAATGGAATGAATGTTTCATGTTTAGCAATTGTCACCAAAGGATCTCGGCCAAATGCCGATTTGCATTTGGAGGATAATCCAGGAGACATTCGTCCCTAGCAGAGATAGGGAGTGAAAGGCAGTGTTTATCAATTTGAATGAAGGAATCTCTGACAAATAGCCACCAATGCCTTCGAAAGGCATTTGGAGGATAATTCCTGAAAATATTCGTGCCTAGGTGTCCTCTGGAATGAATGTTTCATGTTGAGCAATTGTCAGGAACCGATCTCTGCCAAATGGCCAGCAATGCATGCTAATGACAGTTGCAGGAGAATTCCATGAGAAATTTTTGCATACCTATGATCTGGAATCAATGTCTTATGTTTAGCTATATTCACCAAGGAATCTCTGCCATATGCCCAGCAGTACCCTGTAATGGCATTTGCAGCAGACTTCCATGGGAAATTCGTCACTAGCTATGAAATGGAATGAATGCATCATGTTTAGCAAGTGTCACGAAAGGCTGTCTGCCAAATGCCCAGATCTTTATACGATTTGCATTCGGAGGATGATCCAGGAGGTATACGTCCCTAGCACAGATAGGGAGTGAAAGGCACATATTTATCAATTTGAAGGAAGGTATCTCTCCAAATAAAGAGAGGTGCCTGCGAAAGGCATTTGGTGGATAATTCCTGGAGATATTCGTGCTTAGGTGTGATCTGGAATGAATATTTCATGTTTAGCATTTGTCACGAACCGATCTCTGCCAAATTACCAGCAGTGCATGCTAATAACATTTGGAGGAGGATACAATGAAGAAGTCGTTGTTAGCTATGACCTGTAATGAATATCTCATGTTTAGGAATTGTCACGAACGGATCTCTACCAAATTGCCACCAGTGCATCCGAATGGCACTTGGAGGACGATCCCAGGAGAAATTCATCCCTAGCAGTTATCTGGATTCAGTTTCTCATCTTTAGACGCTGTCACGAACCAAACTCGGAGAAACGCCCAGCACGTCATCCGAATGGCATTTGGAGGCTAATTCCTGGAGAAAGTCGTGCCTAGGTGTAATCTGGAATGAACGGCTCACGTTTAGCAATTGTCACGAAGGGATCTCTGCCAATTGGCTAGCAATGAAGCCTGATGACAGTTGCAGGAGAATTCCACGAGAAACACATGCCTAGCTATGATCTGGAATCAATGTCTTATGTTTAGCTATATTCACCAAGGCATGTCTGCCCAATGCCCAGCAGTACTCTGTAATAGCATTTGCAGCATTATTCCATGGGAAATTCATCACTAGCTATGAAATGGAATGAATGTTTCATGTTTAGCAATTGTCACCAACCGATCCCTGCCAAATGGCTAGCAATGCATGCTAATGACAGTTGCAGAAGAATTCCATGAGAAATACATGGCTAGCTATGATCTGGAATCATTGTCTTTTGTTTAGCTATATTCACCAAGGAATCTCTGCTATATGCCCAGCAGTACTCTGTAATGGCTTTGGAAGCATTATTCCATGGAAAATTCGTCACTAGCTATTGAATGGAATGAATGCTTCCTGTTTAGCAATTGTCACGAAAGGCTCTCTGCTAAATGCCCAGTTCTCTAACCGATTTGCATTCGGAGGACGATTCCAGGAGACATTCGTCCCTAGCAGAGATAGGGAGTGAAATGCATCTGTGTATCAATGTGAACGAAAGGGTCTCTGACAAATAGCCAGCAGTGCCTGCGAAAGGCATTTGGAGGATAATTCCTGGAGGTATTCGTGCGTGGGTGTGCTCTGGAATGAATGTTTCATATTTAGCAAGTGTCACGAAAGGATCTGTGGCAAATTGCGACCAGTGCATTCGAATGGCATTTGGTGGACGATCCCAGGAAAAATTCATCCCTAGCAGTTATCTGGATTCAGTTTCTCCTCTTTAGGCGCTGTCACAAACGAAACTCGGGGAAATGCAGAACAGGTCATCCGAATGGCATTTGGTGGATAATTCCTGGAGATATTCGTGCTTAGGTGTTATCTGGAATGAATATTTCATGTTTAGCAATTGTCACGAACGGATCTCTGCCAAATTACCAGCAGTGCATGCTAATGACATTTGGAGGAGGATACAATGAAGAAGTCGTTTTTAGCTATGACCTGTAATGAATATCTCATGTTTAGGACTTGTCACGAACGAATCTCTACCAAATTGCCACCAGTGCATCCGAATGGCACGTGGAGGACGATCCCAGGAGATATTCATCCCTAGCCGTTATCTGGATTCAGTTTCTCATCTTTAGACGCTGTCACAAACGAAACTCGGAGAAACGCCCAGCAGGTCATCCGAATGGCATTTGGAGGCTAATTCCTGGAGAAAGTCGTGAGAATGTCCAGGAGACATTCGTTCTAGCAGAGATAGGGACTGAAAGGCACATGTTTATCAATTTGAACGAAGGTATCGCTGCTTCGAAAGGCATATGGAGGATACTTCCTGGAGATATTCGTGCCTAGGTGTCCTCTGGAATGAATGGTTCATATTTAGCTATTGTGACGAACCGTTGTCTGCCAAATGGTTAGCAATGCATGCTGATGACAGTTGCAGGAGAATTCCACGAGAAACACATGCCTAGCTATGATCTGGAATCAATGTATTATGTTTAGCTATATTCACCAAGGAATCTCTTCTATATGCCCAGCAGTACTCTGTAATAGCATTTGCAGCATTATTCCATGGGAAATTCGTCACTAGCTAAGAAATGGAATGAATGTTTCATGTTTAGCAATTGTCACGAAAGGATCTCTCCCAAATGCCCAGCTCTCTTTCCGATTTGCCTTTGGAGGACGATCCAGGAGACATTCGTCCCTAGCAGAGATGGGTAGTGAAAGGCACATGTTTATCAATTTGAACGAAGGTATCGCTGACAAATAGACAGCACTGCCTTCGAAAGGCATATGGAGTATACTTCCTGCAGATATTCGTGCCTAGGGGTCCTCTGGAATGAATGTTTTATGTTTAGCAATTGTCACGAAAGGATCTCTGCCAAATGCCCAGCTCTCTATCCGATTTGCCTTTGGAGGATGATCCAGGAGACATTCATCCCTGACAGAGATAGGGAGTGAAAGGCACCTATGTATCAAAGTGAACGAAAGGGTCTCTGACAAATAGCCAGCACTGCCTGTGAAAGGCTTTTGGAGCCATTCGTGCGTGGGTATGCTCTGGAATGAATGTTTCATGTTTAGCAATTGACACGAATGGGTCTGTGCCAAATTGCCATCCGTGCATCCGAATGGCATTTGGAGGACGATCCCAGGAGAAATTCATCCCTAGCCGTTATATGGATTCAGTTTCTCCTCTTTAGGCGCTGTCACAAACGAAACTCGGGGAAATGCAGAACAGGTCATCCGAATGGCATTTGGAGGCTAATTCCTGGAGAATGTCGTGCCTAGGTATGGTCTGGAATGAACGGCTCATGTTTAGCAATTTTCAGGAAGGAATCACGGCCAAATGGCTAGCAATGCATCCTAATGACAGTTGCAGGAGAATTCCATGAGAAATTCATGCCTAGCTATGATCTGGAATCAATGTCTTATGTTCAGCTATATTCACCAAGGAATCTCTGCCATATTCCCAGCAGTACTCTGTAATGGCATTGGCAGCATTATTCTACGGGAAATCCGTCACTAGCTATGAAATGGAATGAATGTTTCATGTTTAGCAATTGTCACGAACCGATCTCTGCCAAATTACCAGCAGTGCATGCTAATAACATTTGGAGGAGGATACAATGAAGAAGTCGTTGTTAGCTATGACCTGTAATGAATCTCTCATGTTTAGGAATTGTCACGAACGGATCTCTACCAAATTGCCACCAGTGCATCCGAATGGCACTTGGAGGACGATCCCAGGAGAAATTCATCCCTAGCAGTTATCTGGATTCAGTTTCTCATCTTTAGACGTTGTCACGAACGAAACTCGGAGAAACGCCCAGCAGGTCATCCGAATGGCATTTGGAGGCTAATTCCTGGAGAAAGTCGTGCCTAGGTGTAATCTGGAATGAACGGCTCACGTTTAGCAATTGTCACGAAGGGATCTCTGCCAATTGGCTAGCAATGAATCCTGATGACAGTTGCAGGAGAATTCCACGAGAAACACATGCCTAGCTGTGATCTGGAATCAATGTCTTATGTTTAGCTATATTCACCAAGGCATGTCTGCCCAATGCCCAGCAGTACTCTATAATGGCATTTGCAGCATTATTCCATGGGAAATTCGTCACTAGCTAAGAAATGGAATGAATGTTTCATGTTTAGCAATTGTCACGAAAGGATCTCTGCCAAATGCCCAGCTCTCTTTCCGATTTGCCTTTGGAGGACGATCCAGGAGACATTCGTCCCTAGCAGAGATGGGGAGTGAAAGGCACATGTTTATCAATTTGAACGAAGGTATCGCTGACCAATAGACAGTACTGCCTTCGAAAGGCATATGGAGGATACTTCCTGGAGATATTCGTGCCTAGGGGTCCTCTGGAATGAATGTTTCTTGTTTAGCAATTGTCACGAAAGGATCTCTGCCAAATGCCCAGCTCTCTATCCGATTTGCCTTTGGAGGATGATCCAGGAGACATTCATCCCTGACAGAGATAGGGAGTGAAAGGCACCTATGTATCAAAGTGAACGAAAGGGTCTCTGACAAATAGCCAGCACTGCCTGTGAAAGGCTTTTGGAGCTATTCGTGCGTGGTATGCTCTGGAATGAATGATTCATGTTTAGCAATTGACACGAACGGATCTCTGCCAAATTACCAGCAGTGCCACCTAATGACATTAGGAGGAGGATACAATGAAGAAGTCGTTGTTAGCTATGACCTGTAATGAATATCTCATGTTTAGGAATTGTCACGAACGGATCTCCACCAAATTGCCACCAATGCATCCGAATGGAACTTGAGGACGATCCGAGGAGAAATTCATCCCTAGCAGTTATCTGGATTCAGTTTCTCATCTTTAGACGCTGTCACAAAAGAAACTCGGAGAAAAGCCCAGCAGGTCATCCGAATGGCATTTGGAGGCTAATTCCTGGAGAAAGTCGTGCCTAGGTGTAATCTGGAATGAACGGCTCACGTTTAGCAATTGTCCCGAAGGGATCTCTGCCAAATACCCAGCCCTCTATCCGATTTGCATTCGGAGGACGATTCCAGCAGACATTCGTCCCTAGCAGAGATGAGGAGTGAAAGGCACAAGTTTATCAATTTGAACGAAGGTATCGCTGACAAATAGCCAGCACTGCCTTCGAAAGGCATATGGAGGATACTTCCTGGAAATATTCGTGCCTAGGTGTCCTCTGGAATGAATGGTTCATATTTAGCTATTGTGACGAATCGTTGTCTGCCAAATGGTTAGCAATGCATGCTGATGACAGTTGCAGGAGAATTCCACGAGAAACACATGCCTAGCTATGATCTGGAATCAATGTGTTATGTTTAGCTATATTCACCAAGGAATCTCTTCTATATGCCCAGCAGTACTCTGTAATAGCATTTGCAGCATTATTCCATGGGAAATTCGTCACTAGCTAAGAAATGGAATGAATGTTTCATGTTTAGCAATTGTCACGAAAGGATCTCTCCCAAATGCCCAGCTCTCTTTCCGATTTCCCTTTGGAGGACGATCCAGGAGACATTCGTCCCTAGCAGATGGGGGGAGTGAAAGGCACATGTTTATCAATTTGAACGAAGGTATCGCTGACCAATAGACAGTACTGCCTTCGAAAGGCATATGGAGGATACTTCCTGGAGATATTCGTGCCTAGGGGTCCTCTGGAATGAATGTTTCTTGTTTAGCAATTGTCACGAAAGGATCTCTGCCAAATGCCCAGCTCTCTATCCGATTTGCCTTTGGAGGATGATCCAGGAGACATTCATCCCTGACAGAGATAGGGAGTGAAAGGCACCTATGTATCAAAGTGAACGAAAGGGTCTCTGACAAATAGCCAGCACTGCCTGTGAAAGGCTTTTGGAGCTATTCGTGCGTGGTATGCTCTGGAATGAATGATTCATGTTTAGCAATTGACACGAACGGATCTCTGCCAAATTACCAGCAGTGCCACCTAATGACATTAGGAGGAGGATACAATGAAGAAGTCGTTGTTAGCTATGACCTGTAATGAATATCTCATGTTTAGGAATTGTCACGAACGGATCTCCACCAAATTGCCACCAATGCATCCGAATGGAACTTGAGGACGATCCGAGGAGAAATTCATCCCTAGCAGTTATCTGGATTCAGTTTCTCATCTTTAGACGCTGTCACAAAAGAAACTCGGAGAAAAGCCCAGCAGGTCATCCGAATGGCATTTGGAGGCTAATTCCTGGAGAAAGTCGTGCCTAGGTGTAATCTGGAATGAACGGCTCACGTTTAGCAATTGTCCCGAAGGGATCTCTGCCAAATACCCAGCCCTCTATCCGATTTGCATTCGGAGGACGATTCCAGGAGACATTCGTCCCTAGCAGAGATGAGGAGTGAAAGGCACAAGTTTATCAATTTGAACGAAGGTATCGCTGACAAATAGCCAGCACTGCCTTCGAAAGGCATATGGAGGATACTTCCTGGAAATATTCGTGCCTAGGTGTCCTCTGGAATGAATGGTTCATATTTAGCTATTGTGACGAACCGTTGTCTGCCAAATGGTTAGCAATGCATGCTGATGACAGTTGCAGGAGAATTCCACGAGAAACACATGCCTAGCTATGATCTGGAATCAATGGCTTATGTTTAGCTATATTCACCAAGGAATCTCTTCTATATGCCCAGCAGTACTCTGTAATAGCATTTGCAGCATTATTCCATGGGAAATTCGTCACTAGCTAAGAAATGGAATGAATGTTTCATGTTTAGCAATTGTCACGAAAGGATCTCTCCCAAATGCCCAGCTCTCTTTCCGATTTGCCTTTGGAGGACGATCCAGGAGACATTCGTCCCTAGCAGAGATGGGGAGTGAAAGGCACATGTTTATCAATTTGAACGAAGGTATCGCTGACCAATAGACAGTACTGCCTTCGAAAGGCATATGGAGGATACTTCCTGGAGATATTCGTGCCTAGGGGTCCTCTGGAATGAATGTTTCTTGTTTAGCAATTGTCACGAAAGGATCTCTGCCAAATGCCCAGCTCTCTATCCGATTTGCCTTTGGAGGATGATCCAGGAGACATTCATCCCTGACAGAGATAGGGAGTGAAAGGCACCTATGTATCAAAGTGAACGAAAGGGTCTCTGTCAAATAGCCAGCACTGCCTGTGAAAGGCTTTTGGAGCTATTCGTGCGTGGTATGCTCTGGAATGAATGATTCATGTTTAGCAATTGACACGAACGGATCTCTGCCAAATTACCAGCAGTGCCACCTAATGACATTAGGAGGAGGATACAATGAAGAAGTCGTTGTTAGCTATGACCTGTAATGAATATCTCATGTTTAGGAATTGTCACGAACGGATCTCCACCAAATTGCCACCAATGCATCCGAATGGAACTTGAGGACGATCCGAGGAGAAATTCATCCCTAGCAGTTATCTGGATTCAGTTTCTCATCTTTAGACGCTGTCACAAAAGAAACTCGGAGAAAAGCCCAGCAGGTCATCCGAATGGCATTTGGAGGCTAATTCCTGGAGAAAGTCGTGCCTAGGTGTAATCTGGAATGAACGGCTCACGTTTAGCAATTGTCCCGAAGGGATCTCTGCCAAATACCCAGCCCTCTATCCGATTTGCATTCGGAGGACGATTCCAGGAGACATTCGTCCCTAGCAGAGATGAGGAGTGAAAGGCACAAGTTTATCAATTTGAACGAAGGTATCGCTGACAAATAGCCAGCACTGCCTTCGAAAGGCATATGGAGGATACTTCCTGGAAATATTCGTGCCTAGGTGTCCTCTGGAATGAATGGTTCATATTTAGCTATTGTGACGAACCGTTGTCTGCCAAATGGTTAGCAATGCATGCTGATGACAGTTGCAGGAGAATTCCACGAGAAACACATGCCTAGCTATGATCTGGAATCAATGTCTTATGTTTAGCTATATTCACCAAGGAATCTCTTCTATATGCCCAGCAGTACTCTGTAATAGCATTTGCAGCATTATTCCATGGGAAATTCGTCACTAGCTAAGAAATGGAATGAATGTTTCATGTTTAGCAATTGTCACGAAAGGATCTCTCCCAAATGCCCAGCTCTCTTTCCGATTTGCCTTTGGAGGACGATCCAGGAGACATTCGTCCCTAGCAGAGATGGGGAGTGAAAGGCACATGTTTATCAATTTGAACGAAGGTATCGCTGACCAATAGACAGTACTGCCTTCGAAAGGCATATGGAGGATACTTCCTGGAGATATTCGTGCCTAGGGGTCCTCTGGAATGAATGTTTCTTGTTTAGCAATTGTCACGAAAGGATCTCTGCCAAATGCCCAGCTCTCTATCCGATTTGCCTTTGGAGGATGATCCAGGAGACATTCATCCCTGACAGAGATAGGGAGTGAAAGGCACCTATGTATCAAAGTGAACGAAAGGGTCTCTGACAAATAGCCAGCACTGCCTGTGAAAGGCTTTTGGAGCTATTCGTGCGTGGTATGCTCTGGAATGAATGATTCATGTTTAGCAATTGACACGAACGGATCTCTGCCAAATTACCAGCAGTGCCACCTAATGACATTAGGAGGAGGATACAATGAAGAAGTCGTTGTTAGCTATGACCTGTAATGAATATCTCATGTTTAGGAATTGTCACGAACGGATCTCCACCAAATTGCCACCAATGCATCCGAATGGAACTTGAGGACGATCCGAGGAGAAATTCATCCCTAGCAGTTATCTGGATTCAGTTTCTCATCTTTAGACGCTGTCACAAAAGAAACTCGGAGAAAAGCCCAGCAGGTCATCCGAATGGCATTTGGAGGCTAATTCCTGGAGAAAGTCGTGCCTAGGTGTAATCTGGAATGAACGGCTCACGTTTAGCAATTGTCCCGAAGGGATCTCTGCCAAATACCCAGCCCTCTATCCGATTTGCATTCGGAGGACGATTCCAGGAGACATTCGTCCCTAGCAGAGATGAGGAGTGAAAGGCACAAGTTTATCAATTTGAACGAAGGTATCGCTGACAAATAGCCAGCACTGCCTTCGAAAGGCATATGGAGGATACTTCCTGGAAATATTCGTGCCTAGGTGTCCTCTGGAATGAATGGTTCATATTTAGCTATTGTGACGAACCGTTGTCTGCCAAATGGTTAGCAATGCATGCTGATGACAGTTGCAGGAGAATTCCACGAGAAACACATGCCTAGCTATGATCTGGAATCAATGTCTTATGTTTAGCTATATTCACCAAGGAATCTCTTCTATATGCCCAGCAGTACTCTGTAATAGCATTTGCAGCATTATTCCATGGGAAATTCGTCACTAGCTAAGAAATGGAATGAATGTTTCATGTTTAGCAATTGTCACGAAAGGATCTCTCCCAAATGCCCAGCTCTCTTTCCGATTTGCCTTTGGAGGACGATCCAGGAGACATTCGTCCCTAGCAGAGATGGGGAGTGAAAGGCACATGTTTATCAATTTGAACGAAGGTATCGCTGACCAATAGACAGTACTGCCTTCGAAAGGCATATGGAGGATACTTCCTGGAGATATTCGTGCCTAGGGGTCCTCTGGAATGAATGTTTCTTGTTTAGCAATTGTCACGAAAGGATCTCTGCCAAATGCCCAGCTCTCTATCCGATTTGCCTTTGGAGGATGATCCAGGAGACATTCATCCCTGACAGAGATAGGGAGTGAAAGGCACCTATGTATCAAAGTGAACGAAAGGGTCTCTGACAAATAGCCAGCACTGCCTGTGAAAGGCTTTTGGAGCTATTCGTGCGTGGTATGCTCTGGAATGAATGATTCATGTTTAGCAATTGACACGAACGGATCTCTGCCAAATTACCAGCAGTGCCACCTAATGACATTAGGAGGAGGATACAATGAAGAAGTCGTTGTTAGCTATGACCTGTAATGAATATCTCATGTTTAGGAATTGTCACGAACGGATCTCCACCAAATTGCCACCAATGCATCCGAATGGAACTTGAGGACGATCCGAGGAGAAATTCATCCCTAGCAGTTATCTGGATTCAGTTTCTCATCTTTAGACGCTGTCACAAAAGAAACTCGGAGAAAAGCCCAGCAGGTCATCCGAATGGCATTTGGAGGCTAATTCCTGGAGAAAGTCGTGCCTAGGTGTAATCTGGAATGAACGGCTCACGTTTAGCAATTGTCCCGAAGGGATCTCTGCCAAATACCCAGCCCTCTATCCGATTTGCATTCGGAGGACGATTCCAGGAGACATTCGTCCCTAGCAGAGATGAGGAGTGAAAGGCACAAGTTTATCAATTTGAACGAAGGTATCGCTGACAAATAGCCAGCACTGCCTTCGAAAGGCATATGGAGGATACTTCCTGGAAATATTCGTGCCTAGGTGTCCTCTGGAATGAATGGTTCATATTTAGCTATTGTGACGAACCGTTGTCTGCCAAATGGTTAGCAATGCATGCTGATGACAGTTGCAGGAGAATTCCACGAGAAACACATGCCTAGCTATGATCTGGAATCAATGTCTTATGTTTAGCTATATTCACCAAGGAATCTCTTCTATATGCCCAGCAGTACTCTGTAATAGCATTTGCAGCATTATTCCATGGGAAATTCGTCACTAGCTAAGAAATGGAATGAATGTTTCATGTTTAGCAATTGTCACGAAAGGATCTCTGCCAAATGCCCAGCTCTCTTTCCGATTTGCCTTTGGAGGACGATCCAGGAGACATTCGTCCCTAGCAGAGATGGGGAGTGAAAGGCACATGTTTATCAATTTGAACGAAGGTATCGCTGACCAATAGACAGTACTGCCTTCGAAAGGCATATGGAGGATACTTCCTGGAGATATTCGTGCCTAGGGGTCCTCTGGAATGAATGTTTCTTGTTTAGCAATTGTCACGAAAGGATCTCTGCCAAATGCCCAGCTCTCTTTCCGATTTGCCTTTGGAGGACGATCCAGGAGACATTCGTCCCTAGCAGAGATGGGTAGTGAAAGGCACATGTTTATCAATTTGAACGAAGGTATCGCTGACAAATAGACAGCACTGCCTTCGAAAGGCATATGGAGTATACTTCCTGCAGATATTCGTTCCTAGGTGTCCTCTGGAATGAATGTTTTATGTTTAGCAATTGTCACGAAAGGATCTCTGCCAAATGCCCAGCTCTCTATCCGATTTGCCTTTGGAGGATGATCCAGGAGACATTCATCCCTGACAGAGATAGGGAGTGAAAGGCACCTATGTATCAAAGTGAACGAAAGGGTCTCTGACAAATAGCCAGCACTGCCTGTGAAAGGCTTTTGGAGCTATTCGTGCGTGGGTATGCTCTGGAATGAATGTTTCATGTTTAGCAATTGACACGAATGGGTCTGTGCCAAATTGCCATCCGTGCATCCGAATGGCATTTGGAGGACGATCCCAGGAGAAATTCATCCCTAGCCGTTATATGGATTCAGTTTCTCCTCTTTAGGCGCTGTCACAAACGAAACTCGGGGAAATGCAGAACAGGTCATCCGAATGGCATTTGGAGGCTAATTCCTGGAGAATGTCGTGCCTAGGTATGGTCTGGAATGAACGGCTCATGTTTAGCAATTTTCAGGAAGGAATCACGGCCAAATGGCTAGCAATGCATCCTAATGACAGTTGCAGGAGAATTCCATGAGAAATTCATGCCTAGCTATGATCTGGAATCAATGTCTTATGTTCAGCTATATTCACCAAGGAATCTCTGCCATATTCCCAGCAGTACTCTGTAATGGCATTTGCAGCATTATTCTACGGGAAATCCGTCACTAGCTATGAAATGGAATGAATGTTTCATGTTTAGCAATTGTCACGAACCGATCTCTGCCAAATTACCAGCAGTGCATGCTAATAACATTTGGAGGAGGATACAATGAAGAAGTCGTTGTTAGCTATGACCTGTAATGAATCTCTCATGTTTAGGAATTGTCACGAACGGATCTCTACCAAATTGCCACCAGTGCATCCGAATGGCACTTGGAGGACGATCCCAGGAGAAATTCATCCCTAGCAGTTATCTGGATTCAGTTTCTCATCTTTAGACGTTGTCACGAACGAAACTCGGAGAAACGCCCAGCAGGTCATCCGAATGGCATTTGGAGGCTAATTCCTGGAGAAAGTCGTGCCTAGGTGTAATCTGGAATGAACGGCTCACGTTTAGCAATTGTCACGAAGGGATCTCTGCCAATTGGCTAGCAATGAATCCTGATGACAGTTGCAGGAGAATTCCACGAGAAACACATGCCTAGCTATGATCTGGAATCAATGTCTTATGTTTAGCTATATTCACCAAGGCATGTCTGCCCAATGCCCAGCAGTACTCTATAATGGCATTTGCAGCATTATTCCATGGGAAATTCGTCACTAGCTAAGAAATGGAATGAATGTTTCATGTTTAGCAATTGTCACGAAAGGATCTCTGCCAAATGCCCAGCTCTCTTTCCGATTTGCCTTTGGAGGACGATCCAGGAGACATTCGTCCCTAGCAGAGATGGGGAGTGAAAGGCACATGTTTATCAATTTGAACGAAGGTATCGCTGACCAATAGACAGTACTGCCTTCGAAAGGCATATGGAGGATACTTCCTGGAGATATTCGTGCCTAGGGGTCCTCTGGAATGAATGTTTCTTGTTTAGCAATTGTCACGAAAGGATCTCTGCCAAATGCCCAGCTCTCTATCCGATTTGCCTTTGGAGGATGATCCAGGAGACATTCATCCCTGACAGAGATAGGGAGTGAAAGGCACCTATGTATCAAAGTGAACGAAAGGGTCTCTGACAAATAGCCAGCACTGCCTGTGAAAGGCTTTTGGAGCTATTCGTGCGTGGTATGCTCTGGAATGAATGATTCATGTTTAGCAATTGACACGAACGGATCTCTGCCAAATTACCAGCAGTGCCACCTAATGACATTAGGAGGAGGATACAATGAAGAAGTCGTTGTTAGCTATGACCTGTAATGAATATCTCATGTTTAGGAATTGTCACGAACGGATCTCCACCAAATTGCCACCAATGCATCCGAATGGAACTTGAGGACGATCCGAGGAGAAATTCATCCCTAGCAGTTATCTGGATTCAGTTTCTCATCTTTAGACGCTGTCACAAAAGAAACTCGGAGAAAAGCCCAGCAGGTCATCCGAATGGCATTTGGAGGCTAATTCCTGGAGAAAGTCGTGCCTAGGTGTAATCTGGAATGAACGGCTCACGTTTAGCAATTGTCCCGAAGGGATCTCTGCCAAATACCCAGCCCTCTATCCGATTTGCATTCGGAGGACGATTCCAGCAGACATTCGTCCCTAGCAGAGATGAGG
This sequence comes from Malaclemys terrapin pileata, assembly GCF_027887155.1. Taxonomy (NCBI): domain Eukaryota; kingdom Metazoa; phylum Chordata; order Testudines; family Emydidae; genus Malaclemys; species Malaclemys terrapin. The sequence goes on from NC_071524.1 coordinate 6,427,295, forward strand.
AGTGAAAGGCACAAGTTTATCAATTTGAACGAAGGTATCGCTGACAAATAGCCAGCACTGCCTTCGAAAGGCATATGGAGGATACTTCCTGGAAATATTCGTGCCTAGGTGTCCTCTGGAATGAATGGTTCATATTTAGCTATTGTGACGAATCGTTGTCTGCCAAATGGTTAGCAATGCATGCTGATGACAGTTGCAGGAGAATTCCACGAGAAACACATGCCTAGCTATGATCTGGAATCAATGTGTTATGTTTAGCTATATTCACCAAGGAATCTCTTCTATATGCCCAGCAGTACTCTGTAATAGCATTTGCAGCATTATTCCATGGGAAATTCGTCACTAGCTAAGAAATGGAATGAATGTTTCATGTTTAGCAATTGTCACGAAAGGATCTCTCCCAAATGCCCAGCTCTCTTTCCGATTTCCCTTTGGAGGACGATCCAGGAGACATTCGTCCCTAGCAGATGGGGGGAGTGAAAGGCACATGTTTATCAATTTGAACGAAGGTATCGCTGACCAATAGACAGTACTGCCTTCGAAAGGCATATGGAGGATACTTCCTGGAGATATTCGTGCCTAGGGGTCCTCTGGAATGAATGTTTCTTGTTTAGCAATTGTCACGAAAGGATCTCTGCCAAATGCCCAGCTCTCTATCCGATTTGCCTTTGGAGGATGATCCAGGAGACATTCATCCCTGACAGAGATAGGGAGTGAAAGGCACCTATGTATCAAAGTGAACGAAAGGGTCTCTGACAAATAGCCAGCACTGCCTGTGAAAGGCTTTTGGAGCTATTCGTGCGTGGTATGCTCTGGAATGAATGATTCATGTTTAGCAATTGACACGAACGGATCTCTGCCAAATTACCAGCAGTGCCACCTAATGACATTAGGAGGAGGATACAATGAAGAAGTCGTTGTTAGCTATGACCTGTAATGAATATCTCATGTTTAGGAATTGTCACGAACGGATCTCCACCAAATTGCCACCAATGCATCCGAATGGAACTTGAGGACGATCCGAGGAGAAATTCATCCCTAGCAGTTATCTGGATTCAGTTTCTCATCTTTAGACGCTGTCACAAAAGAAACTCGGAGAAAAGCCCAGCAGGTCATCCGAATGGCATTTGGAGGCTAATTCCTGGAGAAAGTCGTGCCTAGGTGTAATCTGGAATGAACGGCTCACGTTTAGCAATTGTCCCGAAGGGATCTCTGCCAAATACCCAGCCCTCTATCCGATTTGCATTCGGAGGACGATTCCAGGAGACATTCGTCCCTAGCAGAGATGAGGAGTGAAAGGCACAAGTTTATCAATTTGAACGAAGGTATCGCTGACAAATAGCCAGCACTGCCTTCGAAAGGCATATGGAGGATACTTCCTGGAAATATTCGTGCCTAGGTGTCCTCTGGAATGAATGGTTCATATTTAGCTATTGTGACGAACCGTTGTCTGCCAAATGGTTAGCAATGCATGCTGATGACAGTTGCAGGAGAATTCCACGAGAAACACATGCCTAGCTATGATCTGGAATCAATGTCTTATGTTTAGCTATATTCACCAAGGAATCTCTTCTATATGCCCAGCAGTACTCTGTAATAGCATTTGCAGCATTATTCCATGGGAAATTCGTCACTAGCTAAGAAATGGAATGAATGTTTCATGTTTAGCAATTGTCACGAAAGGATCTCTCCCAAATGCCCAGCTCTCTTTCCGATTTGCCTTTGGAGGACGATCCAGGAGACATTCGTCCCTAGCAGAGATGGGGAGTGAAAGGCACATGTTTATCAATTTGAACGAAGGTATCGCTGACCAATAGACAGTACTGCCTTCGAAAGGCATATGGAGGATACTTCCTGGAGATATTCGTGCCTAGGGGTCCTCTGGAATGAATGTTTCTTGTTTAGCAATTGTCACGAAAGGATCTCTGCCAAATGCCCAGCTCTCTATCCGATTTGCCTTTGGAGGATGATCCAGGAGACATTCATCCCTGACAGAGATAGGGAGTGAAAGGCACCTATGTATCAAAGTGAACGAAAGGGTCTCTGACAAATAGCCAGCACTGCCTGTGAAAGGCTTTTGGAGCTATTCGTGCGTGGTATGCTCTGGAATGAATGATTCATGTTTAGCAATTGACACGAACGGATCTCTGCCAAATTACCAGCAGTGCCACCTAATGACATTAGGAGGAGGATACAATGAAGAAGTCGTTGTTAGCTATGACCTGTAATGAATATCTCATGTTTAGGAATTGTCACGAACGGATCTCCACCAAATTGCCACCAATGCATCCGAATGGAACTTGAGGACGATCCGAGGAGAAATTCATCCCTAGCAGTTATCTGGATTCAGTTTCTCATCTTTAGACGCTGTCACAAAAGAAACTCGGAGAAAAGCCCAGCAGGTCATCCGAATGGCATTTGGAGGCTAATTCCTGGAGAAAGTCGTGCCTAGGTGTAATCTGGAATGAACGGCTCACGTTTAGCAATTGTCCCGAAGGGATCTCTGCCAAATACCCAGCCCTCTATCCGATTTGCATTCGGAGGACGATTCCAGGAGACATTCGTCCCTAGCAGAGATGAGGAGTGAAAGGCACAAGTTTATCAATTTGAACGAAGGTATCGCTGACAAATAGCCAGCACTGCCTTCGAAAGGCATATGGAGGATACTTCCTGGAAATATTCGTGCCTAGGTGTCCTCTGGAATGAATGGTTCATATTTAGCTATTGTGACGAACCGTTGTCTGCCAAATGGTTAGCAATGCATGCTGATGACAGTTGCAGGAGAATTCCACGAGAAACACATGCCTAGCTATGATCTGGAATCAATGTCTTATGTTTAGCTATATTCACCAAGGAATCTCTTCTATATGCCCAGCAGTACTCTGTAATAGCATTTGCAGCATTATTCCATGGGAAATTCGTCACTAGCTAAGAAATGGAATGAATGTTTCATGTTTAGCAATTGTCACGAAAGGATCTCTCCCAAATGCCCAGCTCTCTTTCCGATTTGCCTTTGGAGGACGATCCAGGAGACATTCGTCCCTAGCAGAGATGGGGAGTGAAAGGCACATGTTTATCAATTTGAACGAAGGTATCGCTGACCAATAGACAGTACTGCCTTCGAAAGGCATATGGAGGATACTTCCTGGAGATATTCGTGCCTAGGGGTCCTCTGGAATGAATGTTTCTTGTTTAGCAATTGTCACGAAAGGATCTCTGCCAAATGCCCAGCTCTCTATCCGATTTGCCTTTGGAGGATGATCCAGGAGACATTCATCCCTGACAGAGATAGGGAGTGAAAGGCACCTATGTATCAAAGTGAACGAAAGGGTCTCTGACAAATAGCCAGCACTGCCTGTGAAAGGCTTTTGGAGCTATTCGTGCGTGGTATGCTCTGGAATGAATGATTCATGTTTAGCAATTGACACGAACGGATCTCTGCCAAATTACCAGCAGTGCCACCTAATGACATTAGGAGGAGGATACAATGAAGAAGTCGTTGTTAGCTATGACCTGTAATGAATATCTCATGTTTAGGAATTGTCACGAACGGATCTCCACCAAATTGCCACCAATGCATCCGAATGGAACTTGAGGACGATCCGAGGAGAAATTCATCCCTAGCAGTTATCTGGATTCAGTTTCTCATCTTTAGACGCTGTCACAAAAGAAACTCGGAGAAAAGCCCAGCAGGTCATCCGAATGGCATTTGGAGGCTAATTCCTGGAGAAAGTCGTGCCTAGGTGTAATCTGGAATGAACGGCTCACGTTTAGCAATTGTCCCGAAGGGATCTCTGCCAAATACCCAGCCCTCTATCCGATTTGCATTCGGAGGACGATTCCAGGAGACATTCGTCCCTAGCAGAGATGAGGAGTGAAAGGCACAAGTTTATCAATTTGAACGAAGGTATCGCTGACAAATAGCCAGCACTGCCTTCGAAAGGCATATGGAGGATACTTCCTGGAAATATTCGTGCCTAGGTGTCCTCTGGAATGAATGGTTCATATTTAGCTATTGTGACGAACCGTTGTCTGCCAAATGGTTAGCAATGCATGCTGATGACAGTTGCAGGAGAATTCCACGAGAAACACATGCCTAGCTATGATCTGGAATCAATGTCTTATGTTTAGCTATATTCACCAAGGAATCTCTTCTATATGCCCAGCAGTACTCTGTAATAGCATTTGCAGCATTATTCCATGGGAAATTCGTCACTAGCTAAGAAATGGAATGAATGTTTCATGTTTAGCAATTGTCACGAAAGGATCTCTGCCAAATGCCCAGCTCTCTTTCCGATTTGCCTTTGGAGGACGATCCAGGAGACATTCGTCCCTAGCAGAGATGGGGAGTGAAAGGCACATGTTTATCAATTTGAACGAAGGTATCGCTGACCAATAGACAGTACTGCCTTCGAAAGGCATATGGAGGATACTTCCTGGAGATATTCGTGCCTAGGGGTCCTCTGGAATGAATGTTTCTTGTTTAGCAATTGTCACGAAAGGATCTCTGCCAAATGCCCAGCTCTCTTTCCGATTTGCCTTTGGAGGACGATCCAGGAGACATTCGTCCCTAGCAGAGATGGGTAGTGAAAGGCACATGTTTATCAATTTGAACGAAGGTATCGCTGACAAATAGACAGCACTGCCTTCGAAAGGCATATGGAGTATACTTCCTGCAGATATTCGTTCCTAGGTGTCCTCTGGAATGAATGTTTTATGTTTAGCAATTGTCACGAAAGGATCTCTGCCAAATGCCCAGCTCTCTATCCGATTTGCCTTTGGAGGATGATCCAGGAGACATTCATCCCTGACAGAGATAGGGAGTGAAAGGCACCTATGTATCAAAGTGAACGAAAGGGTCTCTGACAAATAGCCAGCACTGCCTGTGAAAGGCTTTTGGAGCTATTCGTGCGTGGGTATGCTCTGGAATGAATGTTTCATGTTTAGCAATTGACACGAATGGGTCTGTGCCAAATTGCCATCCGTGCATCCGAATGGCATTTGGAGGACGATCCCAGGAGAAATTCATCCCTAGCCGTTATATGGATTCAGTTTCTCCTCTTTAGGCGCTGTCACAAACGAAACTCGGGGAAATGCAGAACAGGTCATCCGAATGGCATTTGGAGGCTAATTCCTGGAGAATGTCGTGCCTAGGTATGGTCTGGAATGAACGGCTCATGTTTAGCAATTTTCAGGAAGGAATCACGGCCAAATGGCTAGCAATGCATCCTAATGACAGTTGCAGGAGAATTCCATGAGAAATTCATGCCTAGCTATGATCTGGAATCAATGTCTTATGTTCAGCTATATTCACCAAGGAATCTCTGCCATATTCCCAGCAGTACTCTGTAATGGCATTTGCAGCATTATTCTACGGGAAATCCGTCACTAGCTATGAAATGGAATGAATGTTTCATGTTTAGCAATTGTCACGAACCGATCTCTGCCAAATTACCAGCAGTGCATGCTAATAACATTTGGAGGAGGATACAATGAAGAAGTCGTTGTTAGCTATGACCTGTAATGAATCTCTCATGTTTAGGAATTGTCACGAACGGATCTCTACCAAATTGCCACCAGTGCATCCGAATGGCACTTGGAGGACGATCCCAGGAGAAATTCATCCCTAGCAGTTATCTGGATTCAGTTTCTCATCTTTAGACGTTGTCACGAACGAAACTCGGAGAAACGCCCAGCAGGTCATCCGAATGGCATTTGGAGGCTAATTCCTGGAGAAAGTCGTGCCTAGGTGTAATCTGGAATGAACGGCTCACGTTTAGCAATTGTCACGAAGGGATCTCTGCCAATTGGCTAGCAATGAATCCTGATGACAGTTGCAGGAGAATTCCACGAGAAACACATGCCTAGCTATGATCTGGAATCAATGTCTTATGTTTAGCTATATTCACCAAGGCATGTCTGCCCAATGCCCAGCAGTACTCTATAATGGCATTTGCAGCATTATTCCATGGGAAATTCGTCACTAGCTAAGAAATGGAATGAATGTTTCATGTTTAGCAATTGTCACGAAAGGATCTCTGCCAAATGCCCAGCTCTCTTTCCGATTTGCCTTTGGAGGACGATCCAGGAGACATTCGTCCCTAGCAGAGATGGGGAGTGAAAGGCACATGTTTATCAATTTGAACGAAGGTATCGCTGACCAATAGACAGTACTGCCTTCGAAAGGCATATGGAGGATACTTCCTGGAGATATTCGTGCCTAGGGGTCCTCTGGAATGAATGTTTCTTGTTTAGCAATTGTCACGAAAGGATCTCTGCCAAATGCCCAGCTCTCTATCCGATTTGCCTTTGGAGGATGATCCAGGAGACATTCATCCCTGACAGAGATAGGGAGTGAAAGGCACCTATGTATCAAAGTGAACGAAAGGGTCTCTGACAAATAGCCAGCACTGCCTGTGAAAGGCTTTTGGAGCTATTCGTGCGTGGTATGCTCTGGAATGAATGATTCATGTTTAGCAATTGACACGAACGGATCTCTGCCAAATTACCAGCAGTGCCACCTAATGACATTAGGAGGAGGATACAATGAAGAAGTCGTTGTTAGCTATGACCTGTAATGAATATCTCATGTTTAGGAATTGTCACGAACGGATCTCCACCAAATTGCCACCAATGCATCCGAATGGAACTTGAGGACGATCCGAGGAGAAATTCATCCCTAGCAGTTATCTGGATTCAGTTTCTCATCTTTAGACGCTGTCACAAAAGAAACTCGGAGAAAAGCCCAGCAGGTCATCCGAATGGCATTTGGAGGCTAATTCCTGGAGAAAGTCGTGCCTAGGTGTAATCTGGAATGAACGGCTCACGTTTAGCAATTGTCCCGAAGGGATCTCTGCCAAATACCCAGCCCTCTATCCGATTTGCATTCGGAGGACGATTCCAGGAGACATTCGTCCCTAGCAGAGATGAGGAGTGAAAGGCACAAGTTTATCAATTTGAACGAAGGTATCGCTGACAAATAGCCAGCACTGCCTTCGAAAGGCATATGGAGGATACTTCCTGGAAATATTCGTGCCTAGGTGTCCTCTGGAATGAATGGTTCATATTTAGCTATTGTGACGAACCGTTGTCTGCCAAATGGTTAGCAATGCATGCTGATGACAGTTGCAGGAGAATTCCACGAGAAACACATGCCTAGCTATGATCTGGAATCAATGTCTTATGTTTAGCTATATTCACCAAGGAATCTCTTCTATATGCCCAGCAGTACTCTGTAATAGCATTTGCAGCATTATTCCATGGGAAATTCGTCACTAGCTAAGAAATGGAATGAATGTTTCATGTTTAGCAATTGTCACGAAAGGATCTCTGCCAAATGCCCAGCTCTCTTTCCGATTTGCCTTTGGAGGACGATCCAGGAGACATTCGTCCCTAGCAGAGATGGGGAGTGAAAGGCACATGTTTATCAATTTGAACGAAGGTATCGCTGACCAATAGACAGTACTGCCTTCGAAAGGCATATGGAGGATACTTCCTGGAGATATTCGTGCCTAGGGGTCCTCTGGAATGAATGTTTCTTGTTTAGCAATTGTCACGAAAGGATCTCTGCCAAATGCCCAGCTCTCTTTCCGATTTGCCTTTGGAGGACGATCCAGGAGACATTCGTCCCTAGCAGAGATGGGTAGTGAAAGGCACATGTTTATCAATTTGAACGAAGGTATCGCTGACAAATAGACAGCACTGCCTTCGAAAGGCATATGGAGTATACTTCCTGCAGATATTCGTTCCTAGGTGTCCTCTGGAATGAATGTTTTATGTTTAGCAATTGTCACGAAAGGATCTCTGCCAAATGCCCAGCTCTCTATCCGATTTGCCTTTGGAGGATGATCCAGGAGACATTCATCCCTGACAGAGATAGGGAGTGAAAGGCACCTATGTATCAAAGTGAACGAAAGGGTCTCTGACAAATAGCCAGCACTGCCTGTGAAAGGCTTTTGGAGCTATTCGTGCGTGGGTATGCTCTGGAATGAATGTTTCATGTTTAGCAATTGACACGAATGGGTCTGTGCCAAATTGCCATCCGTGCATCCGAATGGCATTTGGAGGACGATCCCAGGAGAAATTCATCCCTAGCCGTTATATGGATTCAGTTTCTCCTCTTTAGGCGCTGTCACAAACGAAACTCGGGGAAATGCAGAACAGGTCATCCGAATGGCATTTGGAGGCTAATTCCTGGAGAATGTCGTGCCTAGGTATGGTCTGGAATGAACGGCTCATGTTTAGCAATTTTCAGGAAGGAATCACGGCCAAATGGCTAGCAATGCATCCTAATGACAGTTGCAGGAGAATTCCATGAGAAATTCATGCCTAGCTATGATCTGGAATCAATGTCTTATGTTCAGCTATATTCACCAAGGAATCTCTGCCATATTCCCAGCAGTACTCTGTAATGGCATTTGCAGCATTATTCTACGGGAAATCCGTCACTAGCTATGAAATGGAATGAATGTTTCATGTTTAGCAATTGTCACGAACCGATCTCTGCCAAATTACCAGCAGTGCATGCTAATAACATTTGGAGGAGGATACAATGAAGAAGTCGTTGTTAGCTATGACCTGTAATGAATCTCTCATGTTTAGGAATTGTCACGAACGGATCTCTACCAAATTGCCACCAGTGCATCCGAATGGCACTTGGAGGACGATCCCAGGAGAAATTCATCCCTAGCAGTTATCTGGATTCAGTTTCTCATCTTTAGACGTTGTCACGAACGAAACTCGGAGAAACGCCCAGCAGGTCATCCGAATGGCATTTGGAGGCTAATTCCTGGAGAAAGTCGTGCCTAGGTGTAATCTGGAATGAACGGCTCACGTTTAGCAATTGTCACGAAGGGATCTCTGCCAATTGGCTAGCAATGAATCCTGATGACAGTTGCAGGAGAATTCCACGAGAAACACATGCCTAGCTATGATCTGGAATCAATGTCTTATGTTTAGCTATATTCACCAAGGCATGTCTGCCCAATGCCCAGCAGTACTCTATAATGGCATTTGCAGCATTATTCCATGGGAAATTCGTCACTAGCTAAGAAATGGAATGAATGTTTCATGTTTAGCAATTGTCACGAAAGGATCTCTGCCAAATGCCCAGCTCTCTTTCCGATTTGCCTTTGGAGGACGATCCAGGAGACATTCGTCCCTAGCAGAGATGGGGAGTGAAAGGCACATGTTTATCAATTTGAACGAAGGTATCGCTGACCAATAGACAGTACTGCCTTCGAAAGGCATATGGAGGATACTTCCTGGAGATATTCGTGCCTAGGGGTCCTCTGGAATGAATGTTTCTTGTTTAGCAATTGTCACGAAAGGATCTCTGCCAAATGCCCAGCTCTCTATCCGATTTGCCTTTGGAGGATGATCCAGGAGACATTCATCCCTGACAGAGATAGGGAGTGAAAGGCACCTATGTATCAAAGTGAACGAAAGGGTCTCTGACAAATAGCCAGCACTGCCTGTGAAAGGCTTTTGGAGCTATTCGTGCGTGGTATGCTCTGGAATGAATGATTCATGTTTAGCAATTGACACGAACGGATCTCTGCCAAATTACCAGCAGTGCCACCTAATGACATTAGGAGGAGGATACAATGAAGAAGTCGTTGTTAGCTATGACCTGTAATGAATATCTCATGTTTAGGAATTGTCACGAACGGATCTCCACCAAATTGCCACCAATGCATCCGAATGGAACTTGAGGACGATCCGAGGAGAAATTCATCCCTAGCAGTTATCTGGATTCAGTTTCTCATCTTTAGACGCTGTCACAAAAGAAACTCGGAGAAAAGCCCAGCAGGTCATCCGAATGGCATTTGGAGGCTAATTCCTGGAGAAAGTCGCGCCTAGGTGTAATCTGGAATGAACGGCTCACGTTTAGCAATTGTCCCGAAGGGATCTCTGCCAAATACCCAGCCCTCTATCCGATTTGCATTCGGAGGACGATTCCAGCAGACATTCGTCCCTAGCAGAGATGAGGAGTGAAAGGCACAAGTTTATCAATTTGAACGAAGGTATCGCTGACAAATAGCCAGCACTGCCTTCGAAAGGCATATGGAGGATACTTCCTGGAAATATTCGTGCCTAGGTGTCCTCTGGAATGAATGGTTCATATTTAGCTATTGTGACGAATCGTTGTCTGCCAAATGGTTAGCAATGCATGCTGATGACAGTTGCAGGAGAATTCCACGAGAAACACATGCCTAGCTATGATCTGGAATCAATGTGTTATGTTTAGCTATATTCACCAAGGAATCTCTTCTATATGCCCAGCAGTACTCTGTAATAGCATTTGCAGCATTATTCCATGGGAAATTCGTCACTAGCTAAGAAATGGAATGAATGTTTCATGTTTAGCAATTGTCACGAAAGGATCTCTCCCAAATGCCCAGCTCTCTTTCCGATTTCCCTTTGGAGGACGATCCAGGAGACATTCGTCCCTAGCAGATGGGGGGAGTGAAAGGCACATGTTTATCAATTTGAACGAAGGTATCGCTGACCAATAGACAGTACTGCCTTCGAAAGGCATATGGAGGATACTTCCTGGAGATATTCGTGCCTAGGGGTCCTCTGGAATGAATGTTTCTTGTTTAGCAATTGTCACGAAAGGATCTCTGCCAAATGCCCAGCTCTCTATCCGATTTGCCTTTGGAGGATGATCCAGGAGACATTCATCCCTGACAGAGATAGGGAGTGAAAGGCACCTATGTATCAAAGTGAACGAAAGGGTCTCTGACAAATAGCCAGCACTGCCTGTGAAAGGCTTTTGGAGCTATTCGTGCGTGGTATGCTCTGGAATGAATGATTCATGTTTAGCAATTGACACGAACGGATCTCTGCCAAATTACCAGCAGTGCCACCTAATGACATTAGGAGGAGGATACAATGAAGAAGTCGTTGTTAGCTATGACCTGTAATGAATATCTCATGTTTAGGAATTGTCACGAACGGATCTCCACCAAATTGCCACCAATGCATCCGAATGGAACTTGAGGACGATCCGAGGAGAAATTCATCCCTAGCAGTTATCTGGATTCAGTTTCTCATCTTTAGACGCTGTCACAAAAGAAACTCGGAGAAAAGCCCAGCAGGTCATCCGAATGGCATTTGGAGGCTAATTCCTGGAGAAAGTCGTGCCTAGGTGTAATCTGGAATGAACGGCTCACGTTTAGCAATTGTCCCGAAGGGATCTCTGCCAAATACCCAGCCCTCTATCCGATTTGCATTCGGAGGACGATTCCAGGAGACATTCGTCCCTAGCAGAGATGAGGAGTGAAAGGCACAAGTTTATCAATTTGAACGAAGGTATCGCTGACAAATAGCCAGCACTGCCTTCGAAAGGCATATGGAGGATACTTCCTGGAAATATTCGTGCCTAGGTGTCCTCTGGAATGAATGGTTCATATTTAGCTATTGTGACGAACCGTTGTCTGCCAAATGGTTAGCAATGCATGCTGATGACAGTTGCAGGAGAATTCCACGAGAAACACATGCCTAGCTATGATCTGGAATCAATGGCTTATGTTTAGCTATATTCACCAAGGAATCTCTTCTATATGCCCAGCAGTACTCTGTAATAGCATTTGCAGCATTATTCCATGGGAAATTCGTCACTAGCTAAGAAATGGAATGAATGTTTCATGTTTAGCAATTGTCACGAAAGGATCTCTCCCAAATGCCCAGCTCTCTTTCCGATTTGCCTTTGGAGGACGATCCAGGAGACATTCGTCCCTAGCAGAGATGGGGAGTGAAAGGCACATGTTTATCAATTTGAACGAAGGTATCGCTGACCAATAGACAGTACTGCCTTCGAAAGGCATATGGAGGATACTTCCTGGAGATATTCGTGCCTAGGGGTCCTCTGGAATGAATGTTTCTTGTTTAGCAATTGTCACGAAAGGATCTCTGCCAAATGCCCAGCTCTCTATCCGATTTGCCTTTGGAGGATGATCCAGGAGACATTCATCCCTGACAGAGATAGGGAGTGAAAGGCACCTATGTATCAAAGTGAACGAAAGGGTCTCTGACAAATAGCCAGCACTGCCTGTGAAAGGCTTTTGGAGCTATTCGTGCGTGGTATGCTCTGGAATGAATGATTCATGTTTAGCAATTGACACGAACGGATCTCTGCCAAATTACCAGCAGTGCCACCTAATGACATTAGGAGGAGGATACAATGAAGAAGTCGTTGTTAGCTATGACCTGTAATGAATATCTCATGTTTAGGAATTGTCACGAACGGATCTCCACCAAATTGCCACCAATGCATCCGAATGGAACTTGAGGACGATCCGAGGAGAAATTCATCCCTAGCAGTTATCTGGATTCAGTTTCTCATCTTTAGACGCTGTCACAAAAGAAACTCGGAGAAAAGCCCAGCAGGTCATCCGAATGGCATTTGGAGGCTAATTCCTGGAGAAAGTCGTGCCTAGGTGTAATCTGGAATGAACGGCTCACGTTTAGCAATTGTCCCGAAGGGATCTCTGCCAAATACCCAGCCCTCTATCCGATTTGCATTCGGAGGACGATTCCAGCAGACATTCGTCCCTAGCAGAGATGAGGAGTGAAAGGCACAAGTTTATCAATTTGAACGAAGGTATCGCTGACAAATAGCCAGCACTGCCTTCGAAAGGCATATGGAGGATACTTCCTGGAAATATTCGTGCCTAGGTGTCCTCTGGAATGAATGGTTCATATTTAGCTATTGTGACGAATCGTTGTCTGCCAAATGGTTAGCAATGCATGCTGATGACAGTTGCAGGAGAATTCCACGAGAAACACATGCCTAGCTATGATCTGGAATCAATGTGTTATGTTTAGCTATATTCACCAAGGAATCTCTTCTATATGCCCAGCAGTACTCTGTAATAGCATTTGCAGCATTATTCCATGGGAAATTCGTCACTAGCTAAGAAATGGAATGAATGTTTCATGTTTAGCAATTGTCACGAAAGGATCTCTCCCAAATGCCCAGCTCTCTTTCCGATTTCCCTTTGGAGGACGATCCAGGAGACATTCGTCCCTAGCAGATGGGGGGAGTGAAAGGCACATGTTTATCAATTTGAACGAAGGTATCGCTGACCAATAGACAGTACTGCCTTCGAAAGGCATATGGAGGATACTTCCTGGAGATATTCGTGCCTAGGGGTCCTCTGGAATGAATGTTTCTTGTTTAGCAATTGTCACGAAAGGATCTCTGCCAAATGCCCAGCTCTCTATCCGATTTGCCTTTGGAGGATGATCCAGGAGACATTCATCCCTGACAGAGATAGGGAGTGAAAGGCACCTATGTATCAAAGTGAACGAAAGGGTCTCTGACAAATAGCCAGCACTGCCTGTGAAAGGCTTTTGGAGCTATTCGTGCGTGGTATGCTCTGGAATGAATGATTCATGTTTAGCAATTGACACGAACGGATCTCTGCCAAATTACCAGCAGTGCCACCTAATGACATTAGGAGGAGGATACAATGAAGAAGTCGTTGTTAGCTATGACCTGTAATGAATATCTCATGTTTAGGAATTGTCACGAACGGATCTCCACCAAATTGCCACCAATGCATCCGAATGGAACTTGAGGACGATCCGAGGAGAAATTCATCCCTAGCAGTTATCTGGATTCAGTTTCTCATCTTTAGACGCTGTCACAAAAGAAACTCGGAGAAAAGCCCAGCAGGTCATCCGAATGGCATTTGGAGGCTAATTCCTGGAGAAAGTCGTGCCTAGGTGTAATCTGGAATGAACGGCTCACGTTTAGCAATTGTCCCGAAGGGATCTCTGCCAAATACCCAGCCCTCTATCCGATTTGCATTCGGAGGACGATTCCAGGAGACATTCGTCCCTAGCAGAGATGAGGAGTGAAAGGCACAAGTTTATCAATTTGAACGAAGGTATCGCTGACAAATAGCCAGCACTGCCTTCGAAAGGCATATGGAGGATACTTCCTGGAAATATTCGTGCCTAGGTGTCCTCTGGAATGAATGGTTCATATTTAGCTATTGTGACGAACCGTTGTCTGCCAAATGGTTAGCAATGCATGCTGATGACAGTTGCAGGAGAATTCCACGAGAAACACATGCCTAGCTATGATCTGGAATCAATGGCTTATGTTTAGCTATATTCACCAAGGAATCTCTTCTATATGCCCAGCAGTACTCTGTAATAGCATTTGCAGCATTATTCCATGGGAAATTCGTCACTAGCTAAGAAATGGAATGAATGTTTCATGTTTAGCAATTGTCACGAAAGGATCTCTCCCAAATGCCCAGCTCTCTTTCCGATTTGCCTTTGGAGGACGATCCAGGAGACATTCGTCCCTAGCAGAGATGGGGAGTGAAAGGCACATGTTTATCAATTTGAACGAAGGTATCGCTGACCAATAGACAGTACTGCCTTCGAAAGGCATATGGAGGATACTTCCTGGAGATATTCGTGCCTAGGGGTCCTCTGGAATGAATGTTTCTTGTTTAGCAATTGTCACGAAAGGATCTCTGCCAAATGCCCAGCTCTCTATCCGATTTGCCTTTGGAGGATGATCCAGGAGACATTCATCCCTGACAGAGATAGGGAGTGAAAGGCACCTATGTATCAAAGTGAACGAAAGGGTCTCTGACAAATAGCCAGCACTGCCTGTGAAAGGCTTTTGGAGCTATTCGTGCGTGGTATGCTCTGGAATGAATGATTCATGTTTAGCAATTGACATGAACGGATCTCTGCCAAATTACCAGCAGTGCCACCTAATGACATTAGGAGGAGGATACAATGAAGAAGTCGTTGTTAGCTATGACCTGTAATGAATATCTCATGTTTAGGAATTGTCACGAACGGATCTCCACCAAATTGCCACCAATGCATCCGAATGGAACTTGAGGACGATCCGAGGAGAAATTCATCCCTAGCAGTTATCTGGATTCAGTTTCTCATCTTTAGACGCTGTCACAAAAGAAACTCGGAGAAAAGCCCAGCAGGTCATCCGAATGGCATTTGGAGGCTAATTCCTGGAGAAAGTCGTGCCTAGGTGTAATCTGGAATGAACGGCTCACGTTTAGCAATTGTCCCGAAGGGATCTCTGCCAAATACCCAGCCCTCTATCCGATTTGCATTCGGAGGACGATTCCAGGAGACATTCGTCCCTAGCAGAGATGAGGAGTGAAAGGCACAAGTTTATCAATTTGAACGAAGGTATCGCTGACAAATAGCCAGCACTGCCTTCGAAAGGCATATGGAGGATACTTCCTGGAAATATTCGTGCCTAGGTGTCCTCTGGAATGAATGGTTCATATTTAGCTATTGTGACGAACCGTTGTCTGCCAAATGGTTAGCAATGCATGCTGATGACAGTTGCAGGAGAATTCCACGAGAAACACATGCCTAGCTATGATCTGGAATCAATGTCTTATGTTTAGCTATATTCACCAAGGAATCTCTTCTATATGCCCAGCAGTACTCTGTAATAGCATTTGCAGCATTATTCCATGGGAAATTCGTCACTAGCTAAGAAATGGAATGAATGTTTCATGTTTAGCAATTGTCACGAAAGGATCTCTCCCAAATGCCCAGCTCTCTTTCCGATTTGCCTTTGGAGGACGATCCAGGAGACATTCGTCCCTAGCAGAGATGGGGAGTGAAAGGCACATGTTTATCAATTTGAACGAAGGTATCGCTGACCAATAGACAGTACTGCCTTCGAAAGGCATATGGAGGATACTTCCTGGAGATATTCGTGCCTAGGGGTCCTCTGGAATGAATGTTTCTTGTTTAGCAATTGTCACGAAAGGATCTCTGCCAAATGCCCAGCTCTCTATCCGATTTGCCTTTGGAGGATGATCCAGGAGACATTCATCCCTGACAGAGATAGGGAGTGAAAGGCACCTATGTATCAAAGTGAACGAAAGGGTCTCTGACAAATAGCCAGCACTGCCTGTGAAAGGCTTTTGGAGCTATTCGTGCGTGGTATGCTCTGGAATGAATGATTCATGTTTAGCAATTGACACGAACGGATCTCTGCCAAATTACCAGCAGTGCCACCTAATGACATTAGGAGGAGGATACAATGAAGAAGTCGTTGTTAGCTATGACCTGTAATGAATATCTCATGTTTAGGAATTGTCACGAACGGATCTCCACCAAATTGCCACCAATGCATCCGAATGGAACTTGAGGACGATCCGAGGAGAAATTCATCCCTAGCAGTTATCTGGATTCAGTTTCTCATCTTTAGACGCTGTCACAAAAGAAACTCGGAGAAAAGCCCAGCAGGTCATCCGAATGGCATTTGGAGGCTAATTCCTGGAGAAAGTCGTGCCTAGGTGTAATCTGGAATGAACGGCTCACGTTTAGCAATTGTCCCGAAGGGATCTCTGCCAAATACCCAGCCCTCTATCCGATTTGCATTCGGAGGACGATTCCAGGAGACATTCGTCCCTAGCAGAGATGAGGAGTGAAAGGCACAAGTTTATCAATTTGAACGAAGGTATCGCTGACAAATAGCCAGCACTGCCTTCGAAAGGCATATGGAGGATACTTCCTGGAAATATTCGTGCCTAGGTGTCCTCTGGAATGAATGGTTCATATTTAGCTATTGTGACGAACCGTTGTCTGCCAAATGGTTAGCAATGCATGCTGATGACAGTTGCAGGAGAATTCCACGAGAAACACATGCCTAGCTATGATCTGGAATCAATGTCTTATGTTTAGCTATATTCACCAAGGAATCTCTTCTATATGCCCAGCAGTACTCTGTAATAGCATTTGCAGCATTATTCCATGGGAAATTCGTCACTAGCTAAGAAATGGAATGAATGTTTCATGTTTAGCAATTGTCACGAAAGGATCTCTGCCAAATGCCCAGCTCTCTTTCCGATTTGCCTTTGGAGGACGATCCAGGAGACATTCGTCCCTAGCAGAGATGGGGAGTGAAAGGCACATGTTTATCAATTTGAACGAAGGTATCGCTGACCAATAGACAGTACTGCCTTCGAAAGGCATATGGAGGATACTTCCTGGAGATATTCGTGCCTAGGGGTCCTCTGGAATGAATGTTTCTTGTTTAGCAATTGTCACGAAAGGATCTCTGCCAAATGCCCAGCTCTCTTTCCGATTTGCCTTTGGAGGACGATCCAGGAGACATTCGTCCCTAGCAGAGATGGGTAGTGAAAGGCACATGTTTATCAATTTGAACGAAGGTATCGCTGACAAATAGACAGCACTGCCTTCGAAAGGCATATGGAGTATACTTCCTGCAGATATTCGTTCCTAGGTGTCCTCTGGAATGAATGTTTTATGTTTAGCAATTGTCACGAAAGGATCTCTGCCAAATGCCCAGCTCTCTATCTGATTTGCCTTTGGAGGATGATCCAGGAGACATTCATCCCTGACAGAGATAGGGAGTGAAAGGCACCTATGTATCAAAGTGAACGAAAGGGTCTCTGACAAATAGCCAGCACTGCCTGTGAAAGGCTTTTGGAGCTATTCGTGCGTGGGTATGCTCTGGAATGAATGTTTCATGTTTAGCAATTGACACGAATGGGTCTGTGCCAAATTGCCATCCGTGCATCCGAATGGCATTTGGAGGACGATCCCAGGAGAAATTCATCCCTAGCCGTTATATGGATTCAGTTTCTCCTCTTTAGGCGCTGTCACAAACGAAACTCGGGGAAATGCAGAACAGGTCATCCGAATGGCATTTGGAGGCTAATTCCTGGAGAATGTCGTGCCTAGGTATGGTCTGGAATGAACGGCTCATGTTTAGCAATTTTCAGGAAGGAATCACGGCCAAATGGCTAGCAATGCATCCTAATGACAGTTGCAGGAGAATTCCATGAGAAATTCATGCCTAGCTATGATCTGGAATCAATGTCTTATGTTCAGCTATATTCACCAAGGAATCTCTGCCATATTCCCAGCAGTACTCTGTAATGGCATTTGCAGCATTATTCTACGGGAAATCCGTCACTAGCTATGAAATGGAATGAATGTTTCATGTTTAGCAATTGTCACGAACCGATCTCTGCCAAATAACCAGCAGTGCATGCTAATAACATTTGGAGGAGGATACAATGAAGAAGTCGTTGTTAGCTATGACCTGTAATGAATCTCTCATGTTTAGGAATTGTCACGAACGGATCTCTGCCAAATTGCCACCAGTGCATCCGAATGGAACTTGAGGACGATCCCAGGAGAAATTCATCCCTAGCAGTTATCTGGATTCAGTTTCTCATCTTTAGACGTTGTCACGAACGAAACTCGGAGAAACGCCCAGCAGGTCATCCGAATGGCATTTGGAGGCAAATTCCTGGAGAAAGTCGTGCCTAGGTGTAATCTGGAATGAACGGCTCACGTTTAGCAATTGTCACGAAGGGATCTCTGCCAATTGACTAGCAATGAATCCTGATGACAGTTGCAGGAGAATTCCACGAGAAACACATGCCTAGCTATGATCTGGAATCAATGTCTTATGTTTAGCTATATTCACCAAGGCATGTCTGCCCAATGCCCAGCAGTACTCTATAATGGCATTTGCAGCATTATTCCATGGGAAAGTCGTCACTAGCTAAGAAATGGAATGAATGTTTCATGTTTAGCAATTGTCACGAAAGGATCTCTGCCAAATGCCCAGCTCTCTATCCGATTTGCCTTTGGAGGATGATCCAGGAGACATTCATCCCTGACAGAGATAGGGAGTGAAAGGCACAAGTTTATCAATTTGAACGAAGGTATCGCTGACAAATAGCCAGCACTGCCTTCGAAAGGCATATGGAGGATACTTCCTGGAAATATTCGTGCCTAGGTGTCCTCTGGAATGAATGGTTCATATTTAGCTATTGTGACGAACCGTTGTCTGCCAAATGGTTAGCAATGCATGCTGATGACAGTTGCAGGAGAATTCCACGAGAAACACATGCCTAGCTATGATCTGGAATCAATGTCTTATGTTTAGCTATATTCACCAAGGAATCTCTTCTATATGCCCAGCAGTACTCTGTAATAGCATTTGCAGCATTATTCCATGGGAAATTCGTCACTAGCTAAGAAATGGAATGAATGTTTCATGTTTAGCAATTGTCACGAAAGGATCTCTCCCAAATGCCCAGCTCTCTTTCCGATTTGCCTTTGGAGGACGATCCAGGAGACATTCGTCCCTAGCAGAGATGGGGAGTGAAAGGCACATGTTTATCAATTTGAACGAAGGTATCGCTGACCAATAGACAGTACTGCCTTCGAAAGGCATATGGAGGATACTTCCTGGAGATATTCGTGCCTAGGGGTCCTCTGGAATGAATGTTTCTTGTTTAGCAATTGTCACGAAAGGATCTCTGCCAAATGCCCAGCTCTCTATCCGATTTGCCTTTGGAGGATGATCCAGGAGACATTCATCCCTGACAGAGATAGGGAGTGAAAGGCACCTATGTATCAAAGTGAACGAAAGGGTCTCTGACAAATAGCCAGCACTGCCTGTGAAAGGCTTTTGGAGCTATTCGTGCGTGGGTATGCTCTGGAATGAATGATTCATGTTTAGCAATTGACACGAACGGATCTCTGCCAAATTACCAGCAGTGCCACCTAATGACATTAGGAGGAGGATACAATGAAGAAGTCGTTGTTAGCTATGACCTGTAATGAATATCTCATGTTTAGGAATTGTCTTGAACGGATCTCCACCAAATTGCCACCAATGCATCCGAATGGAACTTGAGGACGATCCGAGGAGAAATTCATCCCTAGCAGTTATCTGGATTCAGTTTCTCATCTTTAGACGCTGTCACAAAAGAAACTCGGAGAAAAGCCCAGCAGGTCATCCGAATGGCATTTGGAGGCTAATTCCTGGAGAAAGTCGTGCCTAGGTGTAATCTGGAATGAACGGCTCACGTTTAGCAATTGTCCCGAAGGGATCTCTGCCAAATACCCAGCCCTCTATCCGATTTGCATTCGGAGGACGATTCCAGGAGACATTCGTCCCTAGCAGAGATGAGGAGTGAAAGGCACAAGTTTATCAATTTGAACGAAGGTATCGCTGACAAATAGCCAGCACTGCCTTCGAAAGGCATATGGAGGATACTTCCTGGAAATATTCGTGCCTAGGTGTCCTCTGGAATGAATGGTTCATATTTAGCTATTGTGAGGAATCGTTGTCTGCCAAATGGTTAGCAATGCATGCTGATGACAGTTGCAGGAGAATTCCACGAGAAACACATGCCTAGCTATGATCTGGAATCAATGTCTTATGTTTAGCTATATTCACCAAGGAATCTCTTCTATATGCCCAGCAGTACTCTGTAATAGCATTTGCAGCATTTTTCCATGGGAAATTCGTCACTAGCTAAGAAATGGAATGAATGTTTCATGTTTAGCAATTGTCACGAAAGGATCTCTGCCAAATGCCCAGCTCTCTTTCCGATTTGCCTTTGGAGGACGATCCAGGAGACATTCGTCCCTAGCAGATGGGGGGAGTGAAAGGCACATGTTTATCAATATGAACGAAGGTATCGCTGACCAATAGACAGTACTGCCTTCGAAAGGCATATGGAGGATACTTCCTGGAGATATTCGTGCCTAGGGGTCCTCTGGAATGAATGTTTCTTGTTTAGCAATTGTCACGAAAGGATCTCTGCCAAATGCCCAGCTCTCTATCCGATTTGCCTTTGGAGGATGATCCAGGAGACATTCATCCCTGACAGAGATAGGGAGTGAAAGGCACCTATGTATCAAAGTGAACGAAAGGGTCTCTGGCAAATAGCCAGCACTGCCTGTGAAAGGCTTTTGGAGCTATTCGTGCGTGGTATGCTCTGGAATGAATGATTCATGTTTAGCAATTGACACGAACGGATCTCTGCCAAATTACCAGCAGTGCCACCTAATGACATTAGGAGGAGGATACAATGAAGAAGTCGTTGTTAGCTATGACCTGTAATGAATATCTCATGTTTAGGAATTGTCACGAACGGATCTCCACCAAATTGCCACCAATGCATCCGAATGGAACTTGAGGACGATCGGAGCAGAAATTCATCCCTAGCAGTTATCTGGATTCAGTTTCTCATCTTTAGACGCTGTCACAAAAGAAACTCGGAGAAAAGCCCAGCAGGTCATCCGAATGGCATTTGGAGGCTAATTCCTGGAGAAAGTCGCGCCTAGGTGTAATCTGGAATGAACGGCTCACGTTTAGCAATTGTCCCGAAGGGATCTCTGCCAAATACCCAGCCCTCTATCCGATTTGCATTCGGAGGACGATTCCAGGAGACATTCGTCCCTAGCAGAGATGAGGAGTGAAAGGCACAAGTTTATCAATTTGAACGAAGGTATCGCTGACAAATAGCCAGCACTGCCTTCGAAAGGCATATGGAGGATACTTCCTGGAAATATTCGTGCCTAGGTGTCCTCTGGAATGAATGGTTCATATTTAGCTATTGTGACGAACCGTTGTCTGCCAAATGGTTAGCAATGCATGCTGATGACAGTTGCAGGAGAATTCCACGAGAAACACATGCCTAGCTATGATCTGGAATCAATGTCTTATGTTTAGCTATATTCACCAAGGAATCTCTTCTATATGCCCAGCAGTACTCTGTAATAGCTTTTGCAGCATTATTCCATGGGAAATTCGTCACTAGCTAAGAAATAGAATGAATGTTTCATGTTTAGCAATTGTCACGAAAGGATCTCTCCCAAATGCCCAGCTCTCTTTCCGATTTGCCTTTGGAGGACGATCCAGGAGACATTCGTCCCTAGCAGAGATGGGTAGTGAAAGGCACATGTTTATCAATCTGAACGAAGGTATCGCTGACAAATAGACAGCACTGCCTTCGAAAGGCATATGGAGTATACTGTCTGCAGATATTCGTTCCTAGGTGTCCTCTGGAATGAATGTTTCATGTTTAGCAATTGACACGAACGGATCTCTGCCAAATTACCAGCAGTGCCACCTAATGACATTAGGAGGAGGATACAATGAAGAAGTCGTTGTTAGCTATGACCTGTAATGAATATCTCATGTTTAGGAATTGTCACGAACGGATCTCCACCAAATTGCCACCAATGCATCCGAATGGAACTTGAGGACGATCCGAGGAGAAATTCATCCCTAGCAGTTATCTGGATTCAGTTTCTCATCTTTAGACGCCGTCACAAAAGAAACTCGGAGAAAAGCCCAGCAGGTCATCCGAATAGCATTGGCAGGCTAATTCCTGGAGAAAGTCGCGCCTAGGTGTAATCTGGAATGAACGGCTCACGTTTAGCAATTGTCCCGAAGGGATCTCTGCCAAATACCCAGCCCTCTATCCGATTTGCATTCGGAGGACGATTCCAGGAGACATTCGTCCTTAGCAGAGATGAGGAGTGAAAGGCACAAGTTTATCAATTTGAACGAAGGTATCGCTGACAAATAGCCAGCACTGCCTTCGAAAGGCATATGGAGGATACTTCCTGGAAATATTCGTGCCTAGGTGTCCTCTGGAATGAATGGTTCATATTTAGCTATTGTGACGAACCGTTGTCTGCCAAATGGTTAGCAATGCATGCTGATGACAATTGCAGGAGAATTCCACGAGAAACACATGCCTAGCTATGATCTGGAATCAATGTCTTATGTTTAGCTATATTCACCAAGGAATCTCTTCTATATGCCCAGCAGTACTCTGTAATAGCATTTGCAGCATTATTCCATGGGAAATTCGTCACTAGCTAAGAAATGGAATGAATGTTTCATGTTTAGCAATTGTCACGAAAGGATCTCTGCCAAATGCCCAGCTCTCTTTCCGATTTGCCTTTGGAGGACGATCCAGGAGACATTCGTCCCTAGCAGAGATGGGGAGTGAAAGGCACATGTTTATCAATTTGCACGAAGGTATCGCTGACCAATAGACAGTACTGCCTTCGAAAGGCATATGGAGGATACTTCCTGCAGATATTCGTGCCTAGGGGTCCTCTGGAATGAATGTTTCTTGTTTAGCAATTGTCACGAAAGGATCTCTGCCAAATGCCCAGCTCTCTTTCCGATTTGCCTTTGGAGGACGATCCAGGAGACATTCGTCCCTAGCAGAGATGGGGAGTGAAAGGCACATGTTTATCAATTTGAACGAAGGTATCGCTGACCAATAGACAGTACTGCCTTCGAAAGGCATATGGAGGATACTTCCTGGAGATATTCGTGCCTAGGGGTCCTCTGGAATGAATGTTTCTTGTTTAGCAATTGTCACGAAAGGATCTCTGCCAAATGCCCAGCTCTCTATCCGATTTGCCTTTGGAGGATGATCCAGGAGACATTCATCCCTGACAGAGATAGGGAGTGAAAGGCACCTATGTATCAAAGTGAACGAAAGGGTCTCTGACAAATAGCCAGCACTGCCTGTGAAAGGCTTTTGGAGGTATTCGTGCGTGGGTATGCTCTGGAATGAATGATTCATGTTTAGCAATTGACACGAACGGATCTCTGCCAAATTACCAGCAGTGCCACCTAATGACATTAGGAGGAGGATACAATGAAGAAGTCGTTGTTAGCTATGACCTGTAATGAATATCTCATGTTTAGGAATTGTCACGAACGGATCTCCACCAAATTGCCACCAATGCATCCGAATGGAACTTGAGGACGATCGGAGCAGAAATTCATCCCTAGCAGTTATCTGGATTCAGTTTCTCATCTTTAGACGCTGTCACAAAAGAAACTCGGAGAAAAGCCCAGCAGGTCATCCGAATGGCATTTGGAGGCTAATTCCTGGAGAAAGTCGCGCCTAGGTGTAATCTGGAATGAACGGCTCACGTTTAGCAATTGTCCCGAAGGGATCTCTGCCAAATACCCAGCCCTCTATCCGATTTGCATTCGGAGGACGATTCCAGGAGACATTCGTCCCAAGCAGAGATGAGGAGTGAAAGGCACAAGTTTATCAATTTGAACGAAGGTATCGCTGACAAATAGCCAGCACTGCCTTCGAAAGGCATATGGAGGATACTTCCTGGAAATATTCGTGCCTAGGTGTCCTCTGGAATGAATGGTTCATATTTAGCTATTGTGACGAACCGTTGTCTGCCAAATGGTTAGCAATGCATGCTGATGACAGTTGCAGGAGAATTCCACGAGAAACACATGCCTAGCTATGATCTGGAATCAATGTCTTATGTTTAGCTATATTCACCAAGGAATCTCTTCTATATGCCCAGCAGTACTCTGTAATAGCTTTTGCAGCATTATTCCATGGGAAATTCGTCACTAGCTAAGAAATAGAATGAATGTTTCATGTTTAGCAATTGTCACGAAAGGATCTCTCCCAAATGCCCAGCTCTCTTTCCGATTTGCCTTTGGAGGACGATCCAGGAGACATTCGTCCCTAGCAGAGATGGGTAGTGAAAGGCACATGTTTATCAATCTGAACGAAGGTATCGCTGACAAATAGACAGCACTGCCTTCGAAAGGCATATGGAGTATACTGTCTGCAGATATTCGTTCCTAGGTGTCCTCTGGAATGAATGTTTCATGTTTAGCAATTGACACGAACGGATCTCTGCCAAATTACCAGCAGTGCCACCTAATGACATTAGGAGGAGGATACAATGAAGAAGTCGTTGTTAGCTATGACCTGTAATGAATATCTCATGTTTAGGAATTGTCACGAACGGATCTCCACCAAATTGCCACCAATGCATCCGAATGGAACTTGAGGACGATCCGAGGAGAAATTCATCCCTAGCAGTTATCTGGATTCAGTTTCTCATCTTTAGACGCCGTCACAAAAGAAACTCGGAGAAAAGCCCAGCAGGTCATCCGAATAGCATTGGCAGGCTAATTCCTGGAGAAAGTCGCGCCTAGGTGTAATCTGGAATGAACGGCTCACGTTTAGCAATTGTCCCGAAGGGATCTCTGCCAAATACCCAGCCCTCTATCCGATTTGCATTCGGAGGACGATTCCAGGAGACATTCGTCCTTAGCAGAGATGAGGAGTGAAAGGCACAAGTTTATCAATTTGAACGAAGGTATCGCTGACAAATAGCCAGCACTGCCTTCGAAAGGCATATGGAGGATACTTCCTGGAAATATTCGTGCCTAGGTGTCCTCTGGAATGAATGGTTCATATTTAGCTATTGTGACGAACCGTTGTCTGCCAAATGGTTAGCAATGCATGCTGATGACAATTGCAGGAGAATTCCACGAGAAACACATGCCTAGCTATGATCTGGAATCAATGTCTTATGTTTAGCTATATTCACCAAGGAATCTCTTCTATATGCCCAGCAGTACTCTGTAATAGCATTTGCAGCATTATTCCATGGGAAATTCGTCACTAGCTAAGAAATGGAATGAATGTTTCATGTTTAGCAATTGTCACGAAAGGATCTCTGCCAAATGCCCAGCTCTCTTTCCGATTTGCCTTTGGAGGACGATCCAGGAGACATTCGTCCCTAGCAGAGATGGGGAGTGAAAGGCACATGTTTATCAATTTGCACGAAGGTATCGCTGACCAATAGACAGTACTGCCTTCGAAAGGCATATGGAGGATACTTCCTGCAGATATTCGTGCCTAGGGGTCCTCTGGAATGAATGTTTCTTGTTTAGCAATTGTCACGAAAGGATCTCTGCCAAATGCCCAGCTCTCTTTCCGATTTGCCTTTGGAGGACGATCCAGGAGACATTCGTCCCTAGCAGAGATGGGGAGTGAAAGGCACATGTTTATCAATTTGAACGAAGGTATCGCTGACCAATAGACAGTACTGCCTTCGAAAGGCATATGGAGGATACTTCCTGGAGATATTCGTGCCTAGGGGTCCTCTGGAATGAATGTTTCTTGTTTAGCAATTGTCACGAAAGGATCTCTGCCAAATGCCCAGCTCTCTATCCGATTTGCCTTTGGAGGATGATCCAGGAGACATTCATCCCTGACAGAGATAGGGAGTGAAAGGCACCTATGTATCAAAGTGAACGAAAGGGTCTCTGACAAATAGCCAGCACTGCCTGTGAAAGGCTTTTGGAGGTATTCGTGCGTGGGTATGCTCTGGAATGAATGTTTCATGTTTAGCAATTGACACGAACGGATCTCTGCCAAATTACCAGCAGTGCCACCTAATGACATTAGGAGGAGGATACAATGAAGAAGTCGTTGTTAGCTATGACCTGTAATGAATATCTCATGTTTAGGAATTGTCACGAACGGATCTCCACCAAATTGCCACCAATGCATCCGAAAGGAACTTGAGGACGATCCGAGGAGAAATTCATCCCTAGCAGTTATCTGGATTCAGTTTCTCATCTTTAGACGCTGTCACAAAAGAAACTCGGAGAAAAGCCCAGCAGGTCATCCGAATGGCATTTGGAGGCTAATTCCTGGAGAAAGTCGTGCCTAGGTGTAATCTGGAATGAACGGCTCACGTTTAGCAATTGTCCCGAAGGGATCTCTGCCAAATACCCAGCCCTCTATCCGATTTGCATTCGGAGGACGATTCCAGGAGACATTCGTCCCTAGCAGAGATGAGGAGTGAAAGGCACAAGTTTATCAATTTGAACGAAGGTATCGCTGACAAATAGCCAGCACTGCCTTCGAAAGGCATATGGAGGATACTTCCTGGAAATATTCGTGCCTAGGTGTCCTCTGGAATGAATGGTTCATATTTAGCTATTGTGACGAACCGTTGTCTGCCAAATGGTTAGCAATGCATGCTGATGACAGTTGCAGGAGAATTCCACGAGAAACACATGCCTAGCTATGATCTGGAATCAATGTCTTATGTTTAGCTATATTCACCAAGGCATGTCTGCCCAATGCCCAGCAGTACTCTATAATGGCATTTGCAGCATTATTCCATGGGAAAGTCGTCACTAGCTAAGAAATGGAATGAATGTTTCATGTTTAGCAATAGTCACGAAAGGATCTCTGCCAAATGCCCAGCTCTCTTTCCGATTTGCCTTTCGAGGACGATCCAGGAGACATTCGTCCCTAGCAGAGATGGGGAGTGAAAGGCACATGTTTATCAATTTGAACGAAGGTATCGCTGACCAATAGACAGTACTGCCTTCGAAAGGCATATGGAGGATACTTCCTGGAGATATTCGTGCCTAGGGGTCCTCTGGAATGAATGTTTCTTGTTTAGCAATTGTCACGAAAGGATCTCTGCCAAATGCCCAGCTCTCTATCCGATTTGCCTTTGGAGGATGATCCAGGAGACATTCATCCCTGACAGAGATAGGGAGTGAAAGGCACCTATGTATCAAAGTGAACGAAAGGGTCTCTGACAAATAGCCAGCACTGCCTGTGAAAGGCTTTTGGAGCTATTCGTGCGTGGTATGCTCTGGAATGAATGATTCATGTTTAGCAATTGACACGAACGGATCTCTGCCAAATTACCAGCAGTGCCATCTAATGACATTAGGAGGAGGATACAATGAAGAAGTCGTTGTTAGCTATGACCTGTAATGAATATCTCATGTTTAGGAATTGTCACGAACGGATCTCCACCAAATTGCCACCAATGCATCCGAATGGAACTTGAGGACGATCCGAGGAGAAATTCATCCCTAGCAGTTATCTGGATTCAGTTTCTCATCTTTAGACGCTGTCACAAAAGAAACTCGGAGAAAAGCCCAGCAGGTCATCCGAATGGCATTTGGAGGCTAATTCCTGGAGAAAGTCGTGCCTAGGTGTAATCTGGAATGAACGGCTCACGTTTAGCAATTGTCCCGAAGGGATCTCTGCCAAATACCCAGCCCTCTATCCGATTTGCATTCGGAGGACGATTCCAGGAGACATTCGTCCCTAGCAGAGATGAGGAGTGAAAGGCACAAGTTTATCAATTTGAACGAAGGTATCGCTGACAAATAGCCAGCACTGCCTTCGAAAGGCATATGGAGGATACTTCCTGGAAATATTCGTGCCTAGGTGTCCTCTGGAATGAATGGTTCATATTTAGCTATTGTGACGAACCGTTGTCTGCCAAATGGTTAGCAATGCATGCTGATGACAGTTGCAGGAGAATTCCACGAGAAACACATGCCTAGCTATGATCTGGAATCAATGTCTTATGTTTAGCTATATTCACCAAGGAATCTCTTCTATATGCCCAGCAGTACTCTGTAATAGCATTTGCAGCATTATTCCATGGGAAATTCGTCACTAGCTAAGAAATGGAATGAATGTTTCATGTTTAGCAATTGTCACGAAAGGATCTCTCCCAAATGCCCAGCTCTCTTTCCGATTTGCCTTTGGAGGACGATCCAGGAGACATTCGTCCCTAGCAGAGATGGGGAGTGAAAGGCACATGTTTATCAATTTGAACGAAGGTATCGCTGACAAATAGACAGCACTGCCTTCGAAAGGCATATGGAGTATACTTCCTGCAGATATTCGTTCCTAGGTGTCCTCTGGAATGAATGTTTTATGTTTAGCAATTGTCACGAAAGGATCTCTGCCAAATGCCCAGCTCTCTATCCGATTTGCCTTTGGAGGATGATCCAGGAGACATTCATCCCTGACAGAGATAGGGAGTGAAAGGCACCTATGTATCAAAGTGAACGAAAGGGTCTCTGACAAATAGCCAGCACTGCCTGTGAAAGGCTTTTGGAGCTATTCGTGCGTGGGTATGCTCTGGAATGAATGTTTCATGTTTAGCAATTGACACGAATGGGTCTGTGCCAAATTGCCATCCGTGCATCCGAATGGCATTTGGAGGACGATCCCAGGAGAAATTCATCCCTAGCCGTTATATGGATTCAGTTTCTCCTCTTTAGGCGCTGTCACAAACGAAACTCGGGGAAATGCAGAACAGGTCATCCGAATGGCATTTGGAGGCTAATTCCTGGAGAATGTCGTGCCTAGGTATGGTCTGGAATGAACGGCTCATGTTTAGCAATTTTCAGGAAGGAATCACGGCCAAATGGCTAGCAATGCATCCTAATGACAGTTGCAGGAGAATTCCATGAGAAATTCATGCCTAGCTATGATCTGGAATCAATGTCTTATGTTCAGCTATATTCACCAAGGAATCTCTGCCATATTCCCAGCAGTACTCTGTAATGGCATTTGCAGCATTATTCTACGGGAAATCCGTCACTAGCTATGAAATGGAATGAATGTTTCATGTTTAGCAATTGTCACGAACCGATCTCTGCCAAATTACCAGCAGTGCATGCTAATAACATTTGGAGGAGGATACAATGAAGAAGTCGTTGTTAGCTATGACCTGTAATGAATCTCTCATGTTTAGGAATTGTCACGAACGGATCTCTACCAAATTGCCACCAGTGCATCCGAATGGCACTTGGAGGACGATCCCAGGAGAAATTCATCCCTAGCAGTTATCTGGATTCAGTTTCTCATCTTTAGACGTTGTCACGAACGAAACTCGGAGAAACGCCCAGCAGGTCATCCGAATGGCATTTGGAGGCTAATTCCTGGAGAAAGTCGTGCCTAGGTGTAATCTGGAATGAACGGCTCACGTTTAGCAATTGTCACGAAGGGATCTCTGCCAATTGGCTAGCAATGAATCCTGATGACAGTTGCAGGAGAATTCCACGAGAAACACATGCCTAGCTATGATCTGGAATCAATGTCTTATGTTTAGCTATATTCACCAAGGCATGTCTGCCCAATGCCCAGCAGTACTCTATAATGGCATTTGCAGCATTATTCCATGGGAAATTCGTCACTAGCTAAGAAATGGAATGAATGTTTCATGTTTAGCAATTGTCACGAAAGGATCTCTGCCAAATGCCCAGCTCTCTTTCCGATTTGCCTTTGGAGGACGATCCAGGAGACATTCGTCCCTAGCAGAGATGGGGAGTGAAAGGCACATGTTTATCAATTTGAACGAAGGTATCGCTGACCAATAGACAGTACTGCCTTCGAAAGGCATATGGAGGATACTTCCTGGAGATATTCGTGCCTAGGGGTCCTCTGGAATGAATGTTTCTTGTTTAGCAATTGTCACGAAAGGATCTCTGCCAAATGCCCAGCTCTCTATCCGATTTGCCTTTGGAGGATGAGCCAGGAGACATTCATCCCTGACAGAGATAGGGAGTGAAAGGCACCTATGTATCAAAGTGAACGAAAGGGTCTCTGACAAATAGCCAGCACTGCCTGTGAAAGGCTTTTGGAGCTATTCGTGCGTGGTATGCTCTGGAATGAATGATTCATGTTTAGCAATTGACACGAACGGATCTCTGCCAAATTACCAGCAGTGCCACCTAATGACATTAGGAGGAGGATACAATGAAGAAGTCGTTGTTAGCTATGACCTGTAATGAATATCTCATGTTTAGGAATTGTCACAAACGGATCTCCACCAAATTGCCACCAATGCATCCGAATGGAACTTGAGGACGATCCGAGGAGAAATTCATCCCTAGCAGTTATCTGGATTCAGTTTCTCATCTTTAGACGCTGTCACAAAAGAAACTCGGAGAAAAGCCCAGCAGGTCAATCCGAATGGCATTTGGAGGCTAATTCCTGGAGAAAGTCGTGCCTAGGTGTAATCTGGAATGAACGGCTCACGTTTAGCAATTGTCCCGAAGGGATCTCTGCCAAATACCCAGCCCTCTATCCGATTTGCATTCGGAGGACGATTCCAGGAGACATTCGTCCCTAGCAGAGATGAGGAGTGAAAGGCACAAGTTTATCAATTTGAACGAAGGTATCGCTGTCAAATAGCCAGCACTGCCTTCGAAAGGCATATGGAGGATACTTCCTGGAAATATTCGTGCCTAGGTGTCCTCTGGAATGAATGGTTCATATTTAGCTATTGTGACGAACCGTTGTCTGCCAAATGGTTAGCAATGCATGCTGATGACAGTTGCAAGAGAATTCCACGAGAAACACATGCCTAGCTATGATCTGGAATCAATGTCTTATGTTTAGCTATATTCACCAAGGAATCTCTTCTATATGCCCAGCAGTACTCTGTAATAGCATTTGCAGCATTATTCCATGGGAAATTCGTCACTAGCTAAGAAATGGAATGAATGTTTCATGTTTAGCAATTGTCACGAAAGGATCTCTGCCAAATGCCCAGCTCTCTTTCCGATTTGCCTTTGGAGGACGATCCAGGAGACATTCGTCCCTAGCAGAGATGGGGAGTGAAAGGCACATGTTTATCAATTTGAACGAAGGTATCGCTGACCAGTAGACAGTACTGCCTTCGAAAGGCATATGGAGGATACTTCCTGGAGATATTCGTGCCTAGGGGTCCTCTGGAATGAATGTTTCTTGTTTAGCAATTGTCACGAAAGGATCTCTGCCAAATGCCCAGCTCTCTATCCGATTTGCCTTTGGAGGATGATCCAGGAGACATTCATCCCTGACAGAGATAGGGAGTGAAAGGCACCTATGTATCAAAGTGAACGAAAAGGTCTCTGACAAATAGCCAGCACTGCCTGTGAAAGGCTTTTGGAGCTATTCGTGCGTGGGTATGCTCTGGAATGAATTATTCATGTTTAGCAATTGACACGAACGGATCTCTGCCAAATTACCAGCAGTGCCACCTAATGACATTAGGAGGAGGATACAATGAAGAAGTCGTTGTTAGCTATGACCTGTAATGAATATCTCATGTTTAGGAATTGTCACGAACGGATCTCCACCAAATTGCCACCAATGCATCCGAATGGAACTTGAGGACGATCCGAGGAGAAATTCATCCCTAGCAGTTATCTGGATTCAGTTTCTCATCTTTAGACGCTGTCACAAAAGAAACTCGGAGAAAAGCCCAGCAGGTCATCCGAATGGCATTTGGAGGCTAATTCCTGGAGAAAGTCGTGCCTAGGTGTAATCTGGAATGAACGGCTCACGTTTAGCAATTGTCCCGAAGGGATCTCTGCCAAATACCCAGCCCTCTATCCGATTTGCATTCGGAGGACGATTCCAGGAGACATTCGTCCCTAGCAGAGATGAGGAGTGAAAGGCACAAGTTTATCAATTTGAACGAAGGTATCGCTGACAAATAGCCAGCACTGCCTTCGAAAGGCATATGGAGGATACTTCCTGGAAATATTCGTGCCTAGGTGTCCTCTGGAATGAATGGTTCATATTTAGCTATTGTGACGAACCGTTGTCTGCCAAATGGTTAGCAATGCATGCTGATGACAGTTGCAGGAGAATTCCACGAGAAACACATGCCTAGCTATGATCTGGAATCAATGTCTTATGTTTAGCTATATTCACCAAGGAATCTCTTCTATATGCCCAGCAGTACTCTGTAATAGCATTTGCAGCATTATTCCATGGGAAATTCGTCACTAGCTAAGAAATGGAATGAATGTTTCATGTTTAGCAATTGTCACGAAAGGATCTCTGCCAAATGCCCAGCTCTCTTTCCGATTTGCCTTTGGAGGACGATCCAGGAGACATTCGTCCCTAGCAGAGATGGGGAGTGAAAGGCACATGTTTATCAATTTGAACGAAGGTATCGCTGACCAATAGACAGTACTGCCTTCGAAAGGCATATGGAGGATACTTCCTGGAGATATTCGTGCCTAGGGGTCCTCTGGAATGAATGTTTCTTGTTTAGCAATTGTCACGAAAGGATCTCTGCCAAATGCCCAGCTCTCTTTCCGATTTGCCTTTGGAGGACGATCCAGGAGACATTCGTCCCTAGCAGAGATGGGGAGTGAAAGGCACATGTTTATCAATTTGAACGAAGGTATCGCTGACCAATAGACAGTACTGCCTTCGAAAGGCATATGGAGGATACTTCCTGGAGATATTCGTGCCTAGGGGTCCTCTGGAATGAATGTTTCTTGTTTAGCAATTGTCACGAAAGGATCTCTGCCAAATGCCCAGCTCTCTATCCGATTTGCCTTTGGAGGATGATCCAGGAGACATTCATCCCTGACAGAGATAGGGAGTGAAAGGCACCTATGTATCAAAGTGAACGAAAGGGTCTCTGACAAATAGCCAGCACTGCCTGTGAAAGGCTTTTGGAGCTATTCGTGCGTGGTATGCTCTGGAATGAATGATTCATGTTTAGCAATTGACACGAACGGATCTCTGCCAAATTACCAGCAGTGCCACCTAATGACATTAGGAGGAGGATACAATGAAGAAGTCGTTGTTAGCTATGACCTGTAATGAATATCTCATGTTTAGGAATTGTCACGAACGGATCTCCACCAAATTGCCACCAATGCATCCGAATGGAACTTGAGGACGATCCGAGGAGAAATTCATCCCTAGCAGTTATCTGGATTCAGTTTCTCATCTTTAGACGCTGTCACAAAAGAAACTCGGAGAAAAGCCCAGCAGGTCATCCGAATAGCATTTGGAGGCTAATTCCTGGAGAAAGTCGCGCCTAGGTGTAATCTGGAATGAACGGCTCACGTTTAGCAATTGTCCCGAAGGGATCTCTGCCAAATACCCAGCCCTCTATCCGATTTGCATTCGGAGGACGATTCCAGGAGACATTCGTCCCTAGCAGAGATGAGGAGTGAAAGGCACAAGTTTATCAATTTGAACGAAGGTATCGCTGACAAATAGCCAGCACTGCCTTCGAAAGGCATATGGAGGATACTTCCTGGAAATATTCGTGCCTAGGTGTCCTCTGGAATGAATGGTTCATATTTAGCTATTGTGACGAACCGTTGTCTGCCAAATGGTTAGCAATGCATGCTGATGACAGTTGCAGGAGAATTCCACGAGAAACACATGCCTAGCTATGATCTGGAATCAATGTCTTATGTTTAGCTATATTCACCAAGGCATGTCTGCCCAATGCCCAGCAGTACTCTATAATGGCATTTGCAGCATTATTCCATGGGAAAGTCGTCACTAGCTAAGAAATGGAATGAATGTTTCATGTTTAGCAATTGTCACGAAAGGATCTCTGCCAAATGCCCAGCTCTCTTTCCGATTTGCCTTTGGAGGACGATCCAGGAGACATTCGTCCCTAGCAGAGATGGGGAGTGAAAGGCACATGTTTATCAATTTGAACGAAGGTATCGCTGACCAATAGACAGTACTGCCTTCGAAAGGCATATGGAGGATACTTCCTGGAGATATTCGTGCCTAGGGGTCCTCTGGAATGAATGTTTCTTGTTTAGCAATTGTCACGAAAGGATCTCTGCCAAATGCCCAGCTCTCTATCCGATTTGCCTTTGGAGGATGATCCAGGAGACATTCATCCCTGACAGAGATAGGGAGTGAAAGGCACCTATGTATCAAAGTGAACGAAAGGGTCTCTGACAAATAGCCAGCACTGCCTGTGAAAGGCTTTTGGAGCTATTCGTGCGTGGTATGCTCTGGAATGAATGATTCATGTTTAGCAATTGACACGAACGGATCTCTGCCAAATTACCAGCAGTGCCACCTAATGACATTAGGAGGAGGATACAATGAAGAAGTCGTTGTTAGCTATGACCTGTAATGAATATCTCATGTTTAGGAATTGTCACGAACGGATCTCCACCAAATTGCCACCAATGCATCCGAATGGAACTTGAGGACGATCCGAGGAGAAATTCATCCCTAGCAGTTATCTGGATTCAGTTTCTCATCTTTAGACGCTGTCACAAAAGAAACTCGGAGAAAAGCCCAGCAGGTCATCCGAATGGCATTTGGAGGCTAATTCCTGGAGAAAGTCGTGCCTAGGTGTAATCTGGAATGAACGGCTCACGTTTAGCAATTGTCCCGAAGGGATCTCTGCCAAATACCCAGCCCTCTATCCGATTTGCATTCGGAGGACGATTCCAGGAGACATTCGTCCCTAGCAGAGATGAGGAGTGAAAGGCACAAGTTTATCAATTTGAACGAAGGTATCGCTGACAAATAGCCAGCACTGCCTTCGAAAGGCATATGGAGGATACTTCCTGGAAATATTCGTGCCTAGGTGTCCTCTGGAATGAATGGTTCATATTTAGCTATTGTGACGAACCGTTGTCTGCCAAATGGTTAGCAATGCATGCTGATGACAGTTGCAGGAGAATTCCACGAGAAACACATGCCTAGCTATGATCTGGAATCAATGTCTTATGTTTAGCTATATTCACCAAGGAATCTCTTCTATATGCCCAGCAGTACTCTGTAAGAGCATTTGCAGCATTATTCCATGGGAAATTCGTCACTAGCTAAGAAATGGAATGAATGTTTCATGTTTAGCAATTGTCACGAAAGGATCTCTGCCAAATGCCCAGCTCTCTTTCCGATTTGCCTTTGGAGGACGATCCAGGAGACATTCGTCCCTAGCAGAGATGGGGAGTGAAAGGCACATGTTTATCAATTTGAACGAAGGTATCGCTGACCAATAGACAGTACTGCCTTCGAAAGGCATATGGAGGATACTTCCTGGAGATATTCGTGCCTAGGGGTCCTCTGGAATGAATGTTTCTTGTTTAGCAATTGTCACGAAAGGATCTCTGCCAAATGCCCAGCTCTCTATCCGATTTGCCTTTGGAGGATGATCCAGGAGACATTCATCCCTGACAGAGATAGGGAGTGAAAGGCACCTATGTATCAAAGTGAACGAAAGGGTCTCTGACAAATAGCCAGCACTGCCTGTGAAAGGCTTTTGGAGCTATTCGTGCGTGGGTATGCTCTGGAATGAATTATTCATGTTTAGCAATTGACACGAACGGATCTCTGCCAAATTACCAGCAGTGCCACCTAATGACATTAGGAGGAGGATACAATGAAGAAGTCGTTGTTAGCTATGACCTGTAATGAATATCTCATGTTTAGGAATTGTCACGAACGGATCTCCACCAAATTGCCACCAATGCATCCGAATGGAACTTGAGGACGATCCGAGGAGAAATTCATCCCTAGCAGTTATCTGGATTCAGTTTCTCATCTTTAGACGCTGTCACAAAAGAAACTCGGAGAAAAGCCCAGCAGGTCATCCGAATGGCATTTGGAGGCTAATTCCTGGAGAAAGTCGTGCCTAGGTGTAATCTGGAATGAACGGCTCACGTTTAGCAATTGTCCCGAAGGGATCTCTGCCAAATACCCAGCCCTCTATCCGATTTGCATTCGGAGGACGATTCCAGGAGACATTCGTCCCTAGCAGAGATGAGGAGTGAAAGGCACAAGTTTATCAATTTGAACGAAGGTATCGCTGACAAATAGCCAGCACTGCCTTCGAAAGGCATATGGAGGATACTTCCTGGAAATATTCGTGCCTAGGTGTCCTCTGGAATGAATGGTTCATATTTAGCTATTGTGACGAACCGTTGTCTGCCAAATGGTTAGCAATGCATGCTGATGACAGTTGCAGGAGAATTCCACGAGAAACACATGCCTAGCTATGATCTGGAATCAATGTCTTATGTTTAGCTATATTCACCAAGGAATCTCTTCTATATGCCCATCAGTACTCTGTAATAGCATTTGCAGCATTATTCCATGGGAAATTCGTCACTAGCTAAGAAATGGAATGAATGTTTCATGTTTAGCAATTGTCACGAAAGGATCTCTGCCAAATGCCCAGCTCTCTTTCCGATTTGCCTTTGGAGGACGATCCAGGAGACATTCGTCCCTAGCAGAGATGGGGAGTGAAAGGCACATGTTTATCAATTTGAACGAAGGTATCGCTGACCAATAGACAGTACTGCCTTCGAAAGGCATATGGAGGATACTTCCTGGAGATATTCGTGCCTAGGGGTCCTCTGGAATGAATGTTTCTTGTTTAGCAATTGTCACGAAAGGATCTCTGCCAAATGCCCAGCTCTCTATCCGATTTGCCTTTGGAGGATGATCCAGGAGACATTCATCCCTGACAGAGATAGGGAGTGAAAGGCACCTATGTATCAAAGTGAACGAAAGGGTCTCTGACAAATAGCCAGCACTGCCTGTGAAAGGCTTTTGGAGCTATTCGTGCGTGGTATGCTCTGGAATGAATGATTCATGTTTAGCAATTGACACGAACGGATCTCTGCCAAATTACCAGCAGTGCCACCTAATGACATTAGGAGGAGGATACAATGAAGAAGTCGTTGTTAGCTATGACCTGTAATGAATATCTCATGTTTAGGAATTGTCACGAACGGATCTCCACCAAATTGCCACCAATGCATCCGAATGGAACTTGAGGACGATCCGAGGAGAAATTCATCCCTAGCAGTTATCTGGATTCAGTTTCTCATCTTTAGACGCTGTCACAAAAGAAACTCGGAGAAAAGCCCAGCAGGTCATCCGAATGGCATTTGGAGGCTAATTCCTGGAGAAAGTCGTGCCTAGGTGTAATCTGGAATGAACGGCTCACGTTTAGCAATTGTCCCGAAGGGATCTCTGCCAAATACCCAGCCCTCTATCCGATTTGCATTCGGAGGACGATTCCAGGAGACATTCGTCCCTAGCAGAGATGAGGAGTGAAAGGCACAAGTTTATCAATTTGAACGAAGGTATCGCTGACAAATAGCCAGCACTGCCTTCGAAAGGCATATGGAGGATACTTCCTGGAAATATTCGTGCCTAGGTGTCCTCTGGAATGAATGGTTCATATTTAGCTATTGTGACGAACCGTTGTCTGCCAAATGGTTAGCAATGCATGCTGATGACAGTTGCAGGAGAATTCCACGAGAAACACATGCCTAGCTATGATCTGGAATCAATGTCTTATGTTTAGCTATATTCACCAAGGAATCTCTTCTATATGCCCAGCAGTACTCTGTAATAGCATTTGCAGCATTATTCCATGGGAAATTCGTCACTAGCTAAGAAATGGAATGAATGTTTCATGTTTAGCAATTGTCACGAAAGGATCTCTGCCAAATGCCCAGCTCTCTTTCCGATTTGCCTTTGGAGGACGATCCAGGAGACATTCGTCCCTAGCAGAGATGGGGAGTGAAAGGCACATGTTTATCAATTTGAACGAAGGTATCGCTGACCAATAGACAGTACTGCCTTCGAAAGGCATATGGAGGATACTTCCTGGAGATATTCGTGCCTAGGGGTCCTCTGGAATGAATGTTTCTTGTTTAGCAATTGTCACGAAAGGATCTCTGCCAAATGCCCAGCTCTCTTTCCGATTTGCCTTTGGAGGACGATCCAGGAGACATTCGTCCCTAGCAGAGATGGGGAGTGAAAGGCACATGTTTATCAATTTGAACGAAGGTATCGCTGACCAATAGACAGTACTGCCTTCGAAAGGCATATGGAGGATACTTCCTGGAGATATTCGTGCCTAGGGGTCCTCTGGAATGAATGTTTCTTGTTTAGCAATTGTCACGAAAGGATCTCTGCCAAATGCCCAGCTCTCTATCCGATTTGCCTTTGGAGGATGATCCAGGAGACATTCATCCCTGACAGAGATAGGGAGTGAAAGGCACCTATGTATCAAAGTGAACGAAAGGGTCTCTGACAAATAGCCAGCACTGCCTGTGAAAGGCTTTTGGAGCTATTCGTGCGTGGTATGCTCTGGAATGAATGATTCATGTTTAGCAATTGACACGAACGGATCTCTGCCAAATTACCAGCAGTGCCACCTAATGACATTAGGAGGAGGATACAATGAAGAAGTCGTTGTTAGCTATGACCTGTAATGAATATCTCATGTTTAGGAATTGTCACGAACGGATCTCCACCAAATTGCCACCAATGCATCCGAATGGAACTTGAGGACGATCCGAGGAGAAATTCATCCCTAGCAGTTATCTGGATTCAGTTTCTCATCTTTAGACGCTGTCACAAAAGAAACTCGGAGAAAAGCCCAGCAGGTCATCCGAATAGCATTTGGAGGCTAATTCCTGGAGAAAGTCGCGCCTAGGTGTAATCTGGAATGAACGGCTCACGTTTAGCAATTGTCCCGAAGGGATCTCTGCCAAATACCCAGCCCTCTATCCGATTTGCATTCGGAGGACGATTCCAGGAGACATTCGTCCCTAGCAGAGATGAGGAGTGAAAGGCACAAGTTTATCAATTTGAACGAAGGTATCGCTGACAAATAGCCAGCACTGCCTTCGAAAGGCATATGGAGGATACTTCCTGGAAATATTCGTGCCTAGGTGTCCTCTGGAATGAATGGTTCATATTTAGCTATTGTGACGAACCGTTGTCTGCCAAATGGTTAGCAATGCATGCTGATGACAGTTGCAGGAGAATTCCACGAGAAACACATGCCTAGCTATGATCTGGAATCAATGTCTTATGTTTAGCTATATTCACCAAGGCATGTCTGCCCAATGCCCAGCAGTACTCTATAATGGCATTTGCAGCATTATTCCATGGGAAAGTCGTCACTAGCTAAGAAATGGAATGAATGTTTCATGTTTAGCAATTGTCACGAAAGGATCTCTGCCAAATGCCCAGCTCTCTTTCCGATTTGCCTTTGGAGGACGATCCAGGAGACATTCGTCCCTAGCAGAGATGGGGAGTGAAAGGCACATGTTTATCAATTTGAACGAAGGTATCGCTGACCAATAGACAGTACTGCCTTCGAAAGGCATATGGAGGATACTTCCTGGAGATATTCGTGCCTAGGGGTCCTCTGGAATGAATGTTTCTTGTTTAGCAATTGTCACGAAAGGATCTCTGCCAAATGCCCAGCTCTCTATCCGATTTGCCTTTGGAGGATGATCCAGGAGACATTCATCCCTGACAGAGATAGGGAGTGAAAGGCACCTATGTATCAAAGTGAACGAAAGGGTCTCTGACAAATAGCCAGCACTGCCTGTGAAAGGCTTTTGGAGCTATTCGTGCGTGGTATGCTCTGGAATGAATGATTCATGTTTAGCAATTGACACGAACGGATCTCTGCCAAATTACCAGCAGTGCCACCTAATGACATTAGGAGGAGGATACAATGAAGAAGTCGTTGTTAGCTATGACCTGTAATGAATATCTCATGTTTAGGAATTGTCACGAACGGATCTCCACCAAATTGCCACCAATGCATCCGAATGGAACTTGAGGACGATCCGAGGAGAAATTCATCCCTAGCAGTTATCTGGATTCAGTTTCTCATCTTTAGACGCTGTCACAAAAGAAACTCGGAGAAAAGCCCAGCAGGTCATCCGAATGGCATTTGGAGGCTAATTCCTGGAGAAAGTCGTGCCTAGGTGTAATCTGGAATGAACGGCTCACGTTTAGCAATTGTCCCGAAGGGATCTCTGCCAAATACCCAGCCCTCTATCCGATTTGCATTCGGAGGACGATTCCAGGAGACATTCGTCCCTAGCAGAGATGAGGAGTGAAAGGCACAAGTTTATCAATTTGAACGAAGGTATCGCTGACAAATAGCCAGCACTGCCTTCGAAAGGCATATGGAGGATACTTCCTGGAAATATTCGTGCCTAGGTGTCCTCTGGAATGAATGGTTCATATTTAGCTATTGTGACGAACCGTTGTCTGCCAAATGGTTAGCAATGCATGCTGATGACAGTTGCAGGAGAATTCCACGAGAAACACATGCCTAGCTATGATCTGGAATCAATGTCTTATGTTTAGCTATATTCACCAAGGAATCTCTTCTATATGCCCAGCAGTACTCTGTAAGAGCATTTGCAGCATTATTCCATGGGAAATTCGTCACTAGCTAAGAAATGGAATGAATGTTTCATGTTTAGCAATTGTCACGAAAGGATCTCTGCCAAATGCCCAGCTCTCTTTCCGATTTGCCTTTGGAGGACGATCCAGGAGACATTCGTCCCTAGCAGAGATGGGGAGTGAAAGGCACATGTTTATCAATTTGAACGAAGGTATCGCTGACCAATAGACAGTACTGCCTTCGAAAGGCATATGGAGGATACTTCCTGGAGATATTCGTGCCTAGGGGTCCTCTGGAATGAATGTTTCTTGTTTAGCAATTGTCACGAAAGGATCTCTGCCAAATGCCCAGCTCTCTATCCGATTTGCCTTTGGAGGATGATCCAGGAGACATTCATCCCTGACAGAGATAGGGAGTGAAAGGCACCTATGTATCAAAGTGAACGAAAGGGTCTCTGACAAATAGCCAGCACTGCCTGTGAAAGGCTTTTGGAGCTATTCGTGCGTGGGTATGCTCTGGAATGAATTATTCATGTTTAGCAATTGACACGAACGGATCTCTGCCAAATTACCAGCAGTGCCACCTAATGACATTAGGAGGAGGATACAATGAAGAAGTCGTTGTTAGCTATGACCTGTAATGAATATCTCATGTTTAGGAATTGTCACGAACGGATCTCCACCAAATTGCCACCAATGCATCCGAATGGAACTTGAGGACGATCCGAGGAGAAATTCATCCCTAGCAGTTATCTGGATTCAGTTTCTCATCTTTAGACGCTGTCACAAAAGAAACTCGGAGAAAAGCCCAGCAGGTCATCCGAATGGCATTTGGAGGCTAATTCCTGGAGAAAGTCGTGCCTAGGTGTAATCTGGAATGAACGGCTCACGTTTAGCAATTGTCCCGAAGGGATCTCTGCCAAATACCCAGCCCTCTATCCGATTTGCATTCGGAGGACGATTCCAGGAGACATTCGTCCCTAGCAGAGATGAGGAGTGAAAGGCACAAGTTTATCAATTTGAACGAAGGTATCG
Source organism: Malaclemys terrapin pileata (assembly GCF_027887155.1). Lineage (NCBI taxonomy): Eukaryota > Metazoa > Chordata > Testudines > Emydidae > Malaclemys > Malaclemys terrapin. The sequence continues at coordinate 6,468,721 of NC_071524.1, forward strand.
CTGACAAATAGCCAGCACTGCCTTCGAAAGGCATATGGAGGATACTTCCTGGAAATATTCGTGCCTAGGTGTCCTCTGGAATGAATGGTTCATATTTAGCTATTGTGACGAACCGTTGTCTGCCAAATGGTTAGCAATGCATGCTGATGACAGTTGCAGGAGAATTCCACGAGAAACACATGCCTAGCTATGATCTGGAATCAATGTCTTATGTTTAGCTATATTCACCAAGGAATCTCTTCTATATGCCCATCAGTACTCTGTAATAGCATTTGCAGCATTATTCCATGGGAAATTCGTCACTAGCTAAGAAATGGAATGAATGTTTCATGTTTAGCAATTGTCACGAAAGGATCTCTGCCAAATGCCCAGCTCTCTTTCCGATTTGCCTTTGGAGGACGATCCAGGAGACATTCGTCCCTAGCAGAGATGGGGAGTGAAAGGCACATGTTTATCAATTTGAACGAAGGTATCGCTGACCAATAGACAGTACTGCCTTCGAAAGGCATATGGAGGATACTTCCTGGAGATATTCGTGCCTAGGGGTCCTCTGGAATGAATGTTTCTTGTTTAGCAATTGTCACGAAAGGATCTCTGCCAAATGCCCAGCTCTCTATCCGATTTGCCTTTGGAGGATGATCCAGGAGACATTCATCCCTGACAGAGATAGGGAGTGAAAGGCACCTATGTATCAAAGTGAACGAAAGGGTCTCTGACAAATAGCCAGCACTGCCTGTGAAAGGCTTTTGGAGCTATTCGTGCGTGGTATGCTCTGGAATGAATGATTCATGTTTAGCAATTGACACGAACGGATCTCTGCCAAATTACCAGCAGTGCCACCTAATGACATTAGGAGGAGGATACAATGAAGAAGTCGTTGTTAGCTATGACCTGTAATGAATATCTCATGTTTAGGAATTGTCACGAACGGATCTCCACCAAATTGCCACCAATGCATCCGAATGGAACTTGAGGACGATCCGAGGAGAAATTCATCCCTAGCAGTTATCTGGATTCAGTTTCTCATCTTTAGACGCTGTCACAAAAGAAACTCGGAGAAAAGCCCAGCAGGTCATCCGAATGGCATTTGGAGGCTAATTCCTGGAGAAAGTCGTGCCTAGGTGTAATCTGGAATGAACGGCTCACGTTTAGCAATTGTCCCGAAGGGATCTCTGCCAAATACCCAGCCCTCTATCCGATTTGCATTCGGAGGACGATTCCAGGAGACATTCGTCCCTAGCAGAGATGAGGAGTGAAAGGCACAAGTTTATCAATTTGAACGAAGGTATCGCTGACAAATAGCCAGCACTGCCTTCGAAAGGCATATGGAGGATACTTCCTGGAAATATTCGTGCCTAGGTGTCCTCTGGAATGAATGGTTCATATTTAGCTATTGTGACGAACCGTTGTCTGCCAAATGGTTAGCAATGCATGCTGATGACAGTTGCAGGAGAATTCCACGAGAAACACATGCCTAGCTATGATCTGGAATCAATGTCTTATGTTTAGCTATATTCACCAAGGAATCTCTTCTATATGCCCAGCAGTACTCTGTAATAGCATTTGCAGCATTATTCCATGGGAAATTCGTCACTAGCTAAGAAATGGAATGAATGTTTCATGTTTAGCAATTGTCACGAAAGGATCTCTGCCAAATGCCCAGCTCTCTTTCCGATTTGCCTTTGGAGGACGATCCAGGAGACATTCGTCCCTAGCAGAGATGGGGAGTGAAAGGCACATGTTTATCAATTTGAACGAAGGTATCGCTGACCAATAGACAGTACTGCCTTCGAAAGGCATATGGAGGATACTTCCTGGAGATATTCGTGCCTAGGGGTCCTCTGGAATGAATGTTTCTTGTTTAGCAATTGTCACGAAAGGATCTCTGCCAAATGCCCAGCTCTCTATCCGATTTGCCTTTGGAGGATGATCCAGGAGACATTCATCCCTGACAGAGATAGGGAGTGAACGGCACCTATGTATCAAAGTGAACGAAAGGGTCTCTGACAAATAGCCAGCACTGCCTGTGAAAGGCTTTTGGAGCTATTCGTGCGTGGTATGCTCTGGAATGAATGATTCATGTTTAGCAATTGACACGAACGGATCTCTGCCAAATTACCAGCAGTGCCACCTAATGACATTAGGAGGAGGATACAATGAAGAAGTCATTGTTAGCTATGACCTGTAATGAATATCTCATGTTTAGGAATTGTCACGAACGGATCTCCACCAAATTGCCACCAATGCATCCGAATGGAACTTGAGGACGATCCGAGGAGAAATTCATCCCTAGCAGTTATCTGGATTCAGTTTCTCATCTTTAGACGCTGTCACAAAAGAAACTCGGAGAAAAGCCCAGCAGGTCATCCGAATGGCATTTGGAGGCTAATTCCTGGAGAAAGTCGTGCCTAGGTGTAATCTGGAATGAACGGCTCACGTTTAGCAATTGTCCCGAAGGGATCTCTGCCAAATACCCAGCCCTCTATCCGATTTGCATTCGGAGGACGATTCCAGGAGACATTCGTCCCTAGCAGAGATGAGGAGTGAAAGGCACAAGTTTATCAATTTGAACGAAGGTATCGCTGTCAAATAGCCAGCACTGCCTTCGAAAGGCATATGGAGGATACTTCCTGGAAATATTCGTGCCTAGGTGTCCTCTGGAATGAATGGTTCATATTTAGCTATTGTGACGAACCGTTGTCTGCCAAATGGTTAGCAATGCATGCTGATGACAGTTGCAGGAGAATTCCACGAGAAACACATGCCTAGCTATGATCTGGAATCAATGTCTTATGTTTAGCTATATTCACCAAGGCATGTCTGCCCAATGCCCAGCAGTACTCTATAATGGCATTTGCAGCATTATTCCATGGGAAAGTCGTCACTAGCTAAGAAATGGAATGAATGTTTCATGTTTAGCAATTGTCACGAAAGGATCTCTGCCAAATGCCCAGCTCTCTTTCCGATTTGCCTTTGGAGGACGATCCAGGAGACATTCGTCCCTAGCAGAGATGGGGAGTGAAAGGCACATGTTTATCAATTTGAACGAAGGTATCGCTGACCAATAGACAGTACTGCCTTCGAAAGGCATATGGAGGATACTTCCTGGAGATATTCGTGCCTAGGGGTCCTCTGGAATGAATGTTTCTTGTTTAGCAATTGTCACGAAAGGATCTCTGCCAAATGCCCAGCTCTCTATCCGATTTGCCTTTGGAGGATGATCCAGGAGACATTCATCCCTGACAGAGATAGGGAGTGAAAGGCACCTATGTATCAAAGTGAACGAAAGGGTCTCTGACAAATAGCCAGCACTGCCTGTGAAAGGCTTTTGGAGCTATTCGTGCGTGGTATGCTCTGGAATGAATGATTCATGTTTAGCAATTGACACGAACGGATCTCTGCCAAATTACCAGCAGTGCCACCTAATGACATTAGGAGGAGGATACAATGAAGAAGTCGTTGTTAGCTATGACCTGTAATGAATATCTCATGTTTAGGAATTGTCACGAACGGATCTCCACCAAATTGCCACCAATGCATCCGAATGGAACTTGAGGACGATCCGAGGAGAAATTCATCCCTAGCAGTTATCTGGATTCAGTTTCTCATCTTTAGACGCTGTCACAAAAGAAACTCGGAGAAAAGCCCAGCAGGTCATCCGAATGGCATTTGGAGGCTAATTCCTGGAGAAAGTCGTGCCTAGGTGTAATCTGGAATGAACGGCTCACGTTTAGCAATTGTCCCGAAGGGATCTCTGCCAAATACCCAGCCCTCTATCCGATTTGCATTCGGAGGACGATTCCAGGAGACATTCGTCCCTAGCAGAGATGAGGAGTGAAAGGCACAAGTTTATCAATTTGAACGAAGGTATCGCTGACAAATAGCCAGCACTGCCTTCGAAAGGCATATGGAGGATACTTCCTGGAAATATTCGTGCCTAGGTGTCCTCTGGAATGAATGGTTCATATTTAGCTATTGTGACGAACCGTTGTCTGCCAAATGGTTAGCAATGCATGCTGATGACAGTTGCAGGAGAATTCCACGAGAAACACATGCCTAGCTATGATCTGGAATCAATGTCTTATGTTTAGCTATATTCACCAAGGAATCTCTTCTATATGCCCAGCAGTACTCTGTAAGAGCATTTGCAGCATTATTCCATGGGAAATTCGTCACTAGCTAAGAAATGGAATGAATGTTTCATGTTTAGCAATTGTCACGAAAGGATCTCTGCCAAATGCCCAGCTCTCTTTCCGATTTGCCTTTGGAGGACGATCCAGGAGACATTCGTCCCTAGCAGAGATGGGGAGTGAAAGGCACATGTTTATCAATTTGAACGAAGGTATCGCTGACCAATAGACAGTACTGCCTTCGAAAGGCATATGGAGGATACTTCCTGGAGATATTCGTGCCTAGGGGTCCTCTGGAATGAATGTTTCTTGTTTAGCAATTGTCACGAAAGGATCTCTGCCAAATGCCCAGCTCTCTATCCGATTTGCCTTTGGAGGATGATCCAGGAGACATTCATCCCTGACAGAGATAGGGAGTGAAAGGCACCTATGTATCAAAGTGAACGAAAGGGTCTCTGACAAATAGCCAGCACTGCCTGTGAAAGGCTTTTGGAGCTATTCGTGCGTGGGTATGCTCTGGAATGAATTATTCATGTTTAGCAATTGACACGAACGGATCTCTGCCAAATTACCAGCAGTGCCACCTAATGACATTAGGAGGAGGATACAATGAAGAAGTCGTTGTTAGCTATGACCTGTAATGAATATCTCATGTTTAGGAATTGTCACGAACGGATCTCCACCAAATTGCCACCAATGCATCCGAATGGAACTTGAGGACGATCCGAGGAGAAATTCATCCCTAGCAGTTATCTGGATTCAGTTTCTCATCTTTAGACGCTGTCACAAAAGAAACTCGGAGAAAAGCCCAGCAGGTCATCCGAATGGCATTTGGAGGCTAATTCCTGGAGAAAGTCGTGCCTAGGTGTAATCTGGAATGAACGGCTCACGTTTAGCAATTGTCCCGAAGGGATCTCTGCCAAATACCCAGCCCTCTATCCGATTTGCATTCGGAGGACGATTCCAGGAGACATTCGTCCCTAGCAGAGATGAGGAGTGAAAGGCACAAGTTTATCAATTTGAACGAAGGTATCGCTGACAAATAGCCAGCACTGCCTTCGAAAGGCATATGGAGGATACTTCCTGGAAATATTCGTGCCTAGGTGTCCTCTGGAATGAATGGTTCATATTTAGCTATTGTGACGAACCGTTGTCTGCCAAATGGTTAGCAATGCATGCTGATGACAGTTGCAGGAGAATTCCACGAGAAACACATGCCTAGCTATGATCTGGAATCAATGTCTTATGTTTAGCTATATTCACCAAGGAATCTCTTCTATATGCCCATCAGTACTCTGTAATAGCATTTGCAGCATTATTCCATGGGAAATTCGTCACTAGCTAAGAAATGGAATGAATGTTTCATGTTTAGCAATTGTCACGAAAGGATCTCTGCCAAATGCCCAGCTCTCTTTCCGATTTGCCTTTGGAGGACGATCCAGGAGACATTCGTCCCTAGCAGAGATGGGGAGTGAAAGGCACATGTTTATCAATTTGAACGAAGGTATCGCTGACCAATAGACAGTACTGCCTTCGAAAGGCATATGGAGGATACTTCCTGGAGATATTCGTGCCTAGGGGTCCTCTGGAATGAATGTTTCTTGTTTAGCAATTGTCACGAAAGGATCTCTGCCAAATGCCCAGCTCTCTATCCGATTTGCCTTTGGAGGATGATCCAGGAGACATTCATCCCTGACAGAGATAGGGAGTGAAAGGCACCTATGTATCAAAGTGAACGAAAGGGTCTCTGACAAATAGCCAGCACTGCCTGTGAAAGGCTTTTGGAGCTATTCGTGCGTGGTATGCTCTGGAATGAATGATTCATGTTTAGCAATTGACACGAACGGATCTCTGCCAAATTACCAGCAGTGCCACCTAATGACATTAGGAGGAGGATACAATGAAGAAGTCGTTGTTAGCTATGACCTGTAATGAATATCTCATGTTTAGGAATTGTCACGAACGGATCTCCACCAAATTGCCACCAATGCATCCGAATGGAACTTGAGGACGATCCGAGGAGAAATTCATCCCTAGCAGTTATCTGGATTCAGTTTCTCATCTTTAGACGCTGTCACAAAAGAAACTCGGAGAAAAGCCCAGCAGGTCATCCGAATGGCATTTGGAGGCTAATTCCTGGAGAAAGTCGTGCCTAGGTGTAATCTGGAATGAACGGCTCACGTTTAGCAATTGTCCCGAAGGGATCTCTGCCAAATACCCAGCCCTCTATCCGATTTGCATTCGGAGGACGATTCCAGGAGACATTCGTCCCTAGCAGAGATGAGGAGTGAAAGGCACAAGTTTATCAATTTGAACGAAGGTATCGCTGACAAATAGCCAGCACTGCCTTCGAAAGGCATATGGAGGATACTTCCTGGAAATATTCGTGCCTAGGTGTCCTCTGGAATGAATGGTTCATATTTAGCTATTGTGACGAACCGTTGTCTGCCAAATGGTTAGCAATGCATGCTGATGACAGTTGCAGGAGAATTCCACGAGAAACACATGCCTAGCTATGATCTGGAATCAATGTCTTATGTTTAGCTATATTCACCAAGGAATCTCTTCTATATGCCCAGCAGTACTCTGTAATAGCATTTGCAGCATTATTCCATGGGAAATTCGTCACTAGCTAAGAAATGGAATGAATGTTTCATGTTTAGCAATTGTCACGAAAGGATCTCTGCCAAATGCCCAGCTCTCTTTCCGATTTGCCTTTGGAGGACGATCCAGGAGACATTCGTCCCTAGCAGAGATGGGGAGTGAAAGGCACATGTTTATCAATTTGAACGAAGGTATCGCTGACCAATAGACAGTACTGCCTTCGAAAGGCATATGGAGGATACTTCCTGGAGATATTCGTGCCTAGGGGTCCTCTGGAATGAATGTTTCTTGTTTAGCAATTGTCACGAAAGGATCTCTGCCAAATGCCCAGCTCTCTATCCGATTTGCCTTTGGAGGATGATCCAGGAGACATTCATCCCTGACAGAGATAGGGAGTGAACGGCACCTATGTATCAAAGTGAACGAAAGGGTCTCTGACAAATAGCCAGCACTGCCTGTGAAAGGCTTTTGGAGCTATTCGTGCGTGGTATGCTCTGGAATGAATGATTCATGTTTAGCAATTGACACGAACGGATCTCTGCCAAATTACCAGCAGTGCCACCTAATGACATTAGGAGGAGGATACAATGAAGAAGTCATTGTTAGCTATGACCTGTAATGAATATCTCATGTTTAGGAATTGTCACGAACGGATCTCCACCAAATTGCCACCAATGCATCCGAATGGAACTTGAGGACGATCCGAGGAGAAATTCATCCCTAGCAGTTATCTGGATTCAGTTTCTCATCTTTAGACGCTGTCACAAAAGAAACTCGGAGAAAAGCCCAGCAGGTCATCCGAATGGCATTTGGAGGCTAATTCCTGGAGAAAGTCGTGCCTAGGTGTAATCTGGAATGAACGGCTCACGTTTAGCAATTGTCCCGAAGGGATCTCTGCCAAATACCCAGCCCTCTATCCGATTTGCATTCGGAGGACGATTCCAGGAGACATTCGTCCCTAGCAGAGATGAGGAGTGAAAGGCACAAGTTTATCAATTTGAACGAAGGTATCGCTGTCAAATAGCCAGCACTGCCTTCGAAAGGCATATGGAGGATACTTCCTGGAAATATTCGTGCCTAGGTGTCCTCTGGAATGAATGGTTCATATTTAGCTATTGTGACGAACCGTTGTCTGCCAAATGGTTAGCAATGCATGCTGATGACAGTTGCAGGAGAATTCCACGAGAAACACATGCCTAGCTATGATCTGGAATCAATGTCTTATGTTTAGCTATATTCACCAAGGAATCTCTTCTATATGCCCAGCAGTACTCTGTAATAGCATTTGCAGCATTATTCCATGGGAAATTCGTCACTAGCTAAGAAATGGAATGAATGTTTCATGTTTAGCAATTGTCACGAAAGGATCTCTGCCAAATGCCCAGCTCTCTTTCCGATTTGCCTTTGGAGGACGATCCAGGAGACATTCGTCCCTAGCAGAGATGGGGAGTGAAAGGCACATGTTTATCAATTTGAACGAAGGTATCGCTGACCAGTAGACAGTACTGCCTTCGAAAGGCATATGGAGGATACTTCCTGGAGATATTCGTGCCTAGGGGTCCTCTGGAATGAATGTTTCTTGTTTAGCAATTGTCACGAAAGGATCTCTGCCAAATGCCCAGCTCTCTATCCGATTTGCCTTTGGAGGATGATCCAGGAGACATTCATCCCTGACAGAGATAGGGAGTGAAAGGCACCTATGTATCAAAGTGAACGAAAGGGTCTCTGACAAATAGCCAGCACTGCCTGTGAAAGGCTTTTGGAGCTATTCGTGCGTGGGTATGCTCTGGAATGAATTATTCATGTTTAGCAATTGACACGAACGGATCTCTGCCAAATTACCAGCAGTGCCACCTAATGACATTAGGAGGAGGATACAATGAAGAAGTCGTTGTTAGCTATGACCTGTAATGAATATCTCATGTTTAGGAATTGTCACGAACGGATCTCCACCAAATTGCCACCAATGCATCCGAATGGAACTTGAGGACGATCCGAGGAGAAATTCATCCCTAGCAGTTATCTGGATTCAGTTTCTCATCTTTAGACGCTGTCACAAAAGAAACTCGGAGAAAAGCCCAGCAGGTCATCCGAATGGCATTTGGAGGCTAATTCCTGGAGAAAGTCGTGCCTAGGTGTAATCTGGAATGAACGGCTCACGTTTAGCAATTGTCCCGAAGGGATCTCTGCCAAATACCCAGCCCTCTATCCGATTTGCATTCGGAGGACGATTCCAGGAGACATTCGTCCCTAGCAGAGATGAGGAGTGAAAGGCACAAGTTTATCAATTTGAACGAAGGTATCGCTGACAAATAGCCAGCACTGCCTTCGAAAGGCATATGGAGGATACTTCCTGGAAATATTCGTGCCTAGGTGTCCTCTGGAATGAATGGTTCATATTTAGCTATTGTGACGAACCGTTGTCTGCCAAATGGTTAGCAATGCATGCTGATGACAGTTGCAGGAGAATTCCACGAGAAACACATGCCTAGCTATGATCTGGAATCAATGTCTTATGTTTAGCTATATTCACCAAGGAATCTCTTCTATATGCCCATCAGTACTCTGTAATAGCATTTGCAGCATTATTCCATGGGAAATTCGTCACTAGCTAAGAAATGGAATGAATGTTTCATGTTTAGCAATTGTCACGAAAGGATCTCTGCCAAATGCCCAGCTCTCTTTCCGATTTGCCTTTGGAGGACGATCCAGGAGACATTCGTCCCTAGCAGAGATGGGGAGTGAAAGGCACATGTTTATCAATTTGAACGAAGGTATCGCTGACCAATAGACAGTACTGCCTTCGAAAGGCATATGGAGGATACTTCCTGGAGATATTCGTGCCTAGGGGTCCTCTGGAATGAATGTTTCTTGTTTAGCAATTGTCACGAAAGGATCTCTGCCAAATGCCCAGCTCTCTATCCGATTTGCCTTTGGAGGATGATCCAGGAGACATTCATCCCTGACAGAGATAGGGAGTGAAAGGCACCTATGTATCAAAGTGAACGAAAGGGTCTCTGACAAATAGCCAGCACTGCCTGTGAAAGGCTTTTGGAGCTATTCGTGCGTGGTATGCTCTGGAATGAATGATTCATGTTTAGCAATTGACACGAACGGATCTCTGCCAAATTACCAGCAGTGCCACCTAATGACATTAGGAGGAGGATACAATGAAGAAGTCGTTGTTAGCTATGACCTGTAATGAATATCTCATGTTTAGGAATTGTCACGAACGGATCTCCACCAAATTGCCACCAATGCATCCGAATGGAACTTGAGGACGATCCGAGGAGAAATTCATCCCTAGCAGTTATCTGGATTCAGTTTCTCATCTTTAGACGCTGTCACAAAAGAAACTCGGAGAAAAGCCCAGCAGGTCATCCGAATGGCATTTGGAGGCTAATTCCTGGAGAAAGTCGTGCCTAGGTGTAATCTGGAATGAACGGCTCACGTTTAGCAATTGTCCCGAAGGGATCTCTGCCAAATACCCAGCCCTCTATCCGATTTGCATTCGGAGGACGATTCCAGGAGACATTCGTCCCTAGCAGAGATGAGGAGTGAAAGGCACAAGTTTATCAATTTGAACGAAGGTATCGCTGACAAATAGCCAGCACTGCCTTCGAAAGGCATATGGAGGATACTTCCTGGAAATATTCGTGCCTAGGTGTCCTCTGGAATGAATGGTTCATATTTAGCTATTGTGACGAACCGTTGTCTGCCAAATGGTTAGCAATGCATGCTGATGACAGTTGCAGGAGAATTCCACGAGAAACACATGCCTAGCTATGATCTGGAATCAATGTCTTATGTTTAGCTATATTCACCAAGGAATCTCTTCTATATGCCCAGCAGTACTCTGTAATAGCATTTGCAGCATTATTCCATGGGAAATTCGTCACTAGCTAAGAAATGGAATGAATGTTTCATGTTTAGCAATTGTCACGAAAGGATCTCTGCCAAATGCCCAGCTCTCTTTCCGATTTGCCTTTGGAGGACGATCCAGGAGACATTCGTCCCTAGCAGAGATGGGGAGTGAAAGGCACATGTTTATCAATTTGAACGAAGGTATCGCTGACCAATAGACAGTACTGCCTTCGAAAGGCATATGGAGGATACTTCCTGGAGATATTCGTGCCTAGGGGTCCTCTGGAATGAATGTTTCTTGTTTAGCAATTGTCACGAAAGGATCTCTGCCAAATGCCCAGCTCTCTATCCGATTTGCCTTTGGAGGATGATCCAGGAGACATTCATCCCTGACAGAGATAGGGAGTGAACGGCACCTATGTATCAAAGTGAACGAAAGGGTCTCTGACAAATAGCCAGCACTGCCTGTGAAAGGCTTTTGGAGCTATTCGTGCGTGGTATGCTCTGGAATGAATGATTCATGTTTAGCAATTGACACGAACGGATCTCTGCCAAATTACCAGCAGTGCCACCTAATGACATTAGGAGGAGGATACAATGAAGAAGTCATTGTTAGCTATGACCTGTAATGAATATCTCATGTTTAGGAATTGTCACGAACGGATCTCCACCAAATTGCCACCAATGCATCCGAATGGAACTTGAGGACGATCCGAGGAGAAATTCATCCCTAGCAGTTATCTGGATTCAGTTTCTCATCTTTAGACGCTGTCACAAAAGAAACTCGGAGAAAAGCCCAGCAGGTCATCCGAATGGCATTTGGAGGCTAATTCCTGGAGAAAGTCGTGCCTAGGTGTAATCTGGAATGAACGGCTCACGTTTAGCAATTGTCCCGAAGGGATCTCTGCCAAATACCCAGCCCTCTATCCGATTTGCATTCGGAGGACGATTCCAGGAGACATTCGTCCCTAGCAGAGATGAGGAGTGAAAGGCACAAGTTTATCAATTTGAACGAAGGTATCGCTGTCAAATAGCCAGCACTGCCTTCGAAAGGCATATGGAGGATACTTCCTGGAAATATTCGTGCCTAGGTGTCCTCTGGAATGAATGGTTCATATTTAGCTATTGTGACGAACCGTTGTCTGCCAAATGGTTAGCAATGCATGCTGATGACAGTTGCAGGAGAATTCCACGAGAAACACATGCCTAGCTATGATCTGGAATCAATGTCTTATGTTTAGCTATATTCACCAAGGAATCTCTTCTATATGCCCAGCAGTACTCTGTAATAGCATTTGCAGCATTATTCCATGGGAAATTCGTCACTAGCTAAGAAATGGAATGAATGTTTCATGTTTAGCAATTGTCACGAAAGGATCTCTGCCAAATGCCCAGCTCTCTTTCCGATTTGCCTTTGGAGGACGATCCAGGAGACATTCGTCCCTAGCAGAGATGGGGAGTGAAAGGCACATGTTTATCAATTTGAACGAAGGTATCGCTGACCAGTAGACAGTACTGCCTTCGAAAGGCATATGGAGGATACTTCCTGGAGATATTCGTGCCTAGGGGTCCTCTGGAATGAATGTTTCTTGTTTAGCAATTGTCACGAAAGGATCTCTGCCAAATGCCCAGCTCTCTATCCGATTTGCCTTTGGAGGATGATCCAGGAGACATTCATCCCTGACAGAGATAGGGAGTGAAAGGCACCTATGTATCAAAGTGAACGAAAGGGTCTCTGACAAATAGCCAGCACTGCCTGTGAACGGCTTTTGGAGCTATTCGTGCGTGGGTATGCTCTGGAATGAATTATTCATGTTTAGCAATTGACACGAACGGATCTCTGCCAAATTACCAGCAGTGCCACCTAATGACATTAGGAGGAGGATACAATGAAGAAGTCGTTGTTAGCTATGACCTGTAATGAATATCTCATGTTTAGGAATTGTCACGAACGGATCTCCACCAAATTGCCACCAATGCATCCGAATGGAACTTGAGGACGATCCGAGGAGAAATTCATCCCTAGCAGTTATCTGGATTCAGTTTCTCATCTTTAGACGCTGTCACAAAAGAAACTCGGAGAAAAGCCCAGCAGGTCATCCGAATGGCATTTGGAGGCTAATTCCTGGAGAAAGTCGTGCCTAGGTGTAATCTGGAATGAACGGCTCACGTTTAGCAATTGTCCCGAAGGGATCTCTGCCAAATACCCAGCCCTCTATCCGATTTGCATTCGGAGGACGATTCCAGGAGACATTCGTCCCTAGCAGAGATGAGGAGTGAAAGGCACAAGTTTATCAATTTGAACGAAGGTATCGCTGACAAATAGCCAGCACTGCCTTCGAAAGGCATATGGAGGATACTTCCTGGAAATATTCTTGCCTAGGTGTCCTCTGGAATGAATGGTTCATATTTAGCTATTGTGACGAACCGTTGTCTGCCAAATGGTTAGCAATGCATGCTGATGACAGTTGCAGGAGAATTCCACGAGAAACACATGCCTAGCTATGATCTGGAATCAATGTCTTATGTTTAGCTATATTCACCAAGGAATCTCTTCTATATGCCCAGCAGTACTCTGTAATAGCATTTGCAGCATTATTCCATGGGAAATTCGTCACTAGCTAAGAAATGGAATGAATGTTTCATGTTTAGCAATTGTCACGAAAGGATCTCTGCCAAATGCCCAGCTCTCTTTCCGATTTGCCTTTGGAGGACGATCCAGGAGACATTCGTCCCTAGCAGAGATGGGGAGTGAAAGGCACATGTTTATCAATTTGAACGAAGGTATCGCTGACCAATAGACAGTACTGCCTTCGAAAGGCATATGGAGGATACTTCCTGGAGATATTCGTGCCTAGGGGTCCTCTGGAATGAATGTTTCTTGTTTAGCAATTGTCACGAAAGGATCTCTGCCAAATGCCCAGCTCTCTTTCCGATTTGCCTTTGGAGGACGATCCAGGAGACATTCGTCCCTAGCAGAGATGGGTAGTGAAAGGCACATGTTTATCAATTTGAACGAAGGTATCGCTGACAAATAGACAGCACTGCCTTCGAAAGGCATATGGAGTATACTTCCTGCAGATATTCGTTCCTAGGTGTCCTCTGGAATGAATGTTTTATGTTTAGCAATTGTCACGAAAGGATCTCTGCCAAATGCCCAGCTCTCTATCCGATTTGCCTTTGGAGGATGATCCAGGAGACATTCATCCCTGACAGAGATAGGGAGTGAAAGGCACCTATGTATCAAAGTGAACGAAAGGGTCTCTGACAAATAGCCAGCACTGCCTGTGAAAGGCTTTTGGAGCTATTCGTGCGTGGGTATGCTCTGGAATGAATGTTTCATGTTTAGCAATTGACACGAATGGGTCTGTGCCAAATTGCCATCCGTGCATCCGAATGGCATTTGGAGGACGATCCCAGGAGAAATTCATCCCTAGCCGTTATATGGATTCAGTTTCTCCTCTTTAGGCGCTGTCACAAACGAAACTCGGGGAAATGCAGAACAGGTCATCCGAATGGCATTTGGAGGCTAATTCCTGGAGAATGTCGTGCCTAGCTATGGTCTGGAATGAACGGCTCATGTTTAGCAATTTTCAGGAAGGAATCACGGCCAAATGGCTAGCAATGCATCCTAATGACAGTTGCAGGAGAATTCCATGAGAAATTCATGCCTAGCTATGATCTGGAATCAATGTCTTATGTTCAGCTATATTCACCAAGGAATCTCTGCCATATTCCCAGCAGTACTCTGTAATGGCATTTGCAGCATTATTCTACGGGAAATCCGTCACTAGCTATGAAATGGAATGAATGTTTCATGTTTAGCAATTGTCACGAACCGATCTCTGCCAAATTACCAGCAGTGCATGCTAATAACATTTGGAGGAGGATACAATGAAGAAGTCGTTGTTAGCTATGACCTGTAATGAATCTCTCATGTTTAGGAATTGTCACGAACGGATCTCTACCAAATTGCCACCAGTGCATCCGAATGGCACTTGGAGGACGATCCCAGGAGAAATTCATCCCTAGCAGTTATCTGGATTCAGTTTCTCATCTTTAGACGTTGTCACGAACGAAACTCGGAGAAACGCCCAGCAGGTCATCCGAATGGCATTTGGAGGCTAATTCCTGGAGAAAGTCGTGCCTAGGTGTAATCTGGAATGAACGGCTCACGTTTAGCAATTGTCACGAAGGGATCTCTGCCAATTGGCTAGCAATGAATCCTGATGACAGTTGCAGGAGAATTCCACGAGAAACACATGCCTAGCTATGATCTGGAATCAATGTCTTATGTTTAGCTATATTCACCAAGGCATGTCTGCCCAATGCCCAGCAGTACTCTATAATGGCATTTGCAGCATTATTCCATGGGAAAGTCGTCACTAGCAAAGAAATGGAATGAATGTTTCATGTTTAGCAATTGTCACGAAAGGATCTCTGCCAAATGCCCAGCTCTCTTTCCGATTTGCCTTTGGAGGACGATCCAGGAGACATTCGTCCCTAGCAGAGATGGGGAGTGAAAGGCACATGTTTATCAATTTGAACGAAGGTATCGCTGACCAATAGACAGTACTGCCTTCGAAAGGCATATGGAGGATACTTCCTGGAGATATTCGTGCCTAGGGGTCCTCTGGAATGAATGTTTCTTGTTTAGCAATTGTCACGAAAGGATCTCTGCCAAATGCCCAGCTCTCTATCCGATTTGCCTTTGGAGGATGAGCCAGGAGACATTCATCCCTGACAGAGATAGGGAGTGAAAGGCACCTATGTATCAAAGTGAACGAAAGGGTCTCTGACAAATAGCCAGCACTGCCTGTGAAAGGCTTTTGGAGCTATTCGTGCGTGGTATGCTCTGGAATGAATGATTCATGTTTAGCAATTGACACGAACGGATCTCTGCCAAATTACCAGCAGTGCCACCTAATGACATTAGGAGGAGGATACAATGAAGAAGTCGTTGTTAGCTATGACCTGTAATGAATATCTCATGTTTAGGAATTGTCACGAACGGATCTCCACCAAATTGCCACCAATGCATCCGAATGGAACTTGAGGACGATCCGAGGAGAAATTCATCCCTAGCAGTTATCTGGATTCAGTTTCTCATCTTTAGACGCTGTCACAAAAGAAACTCGGAGAAAAGCCCAGCAGGTCATCCGAATAGCATTTGGAGGCTAATTCCTGGAGAAAGTCGCGCCTAGGTGTAATCTGGAATGAACGGCTCACGTTTAGCAATTGTCCCGAAGGGATCTCTGCCAAATACCCAGCCCTCTATCCGATTTGCATTCGGAGGACGATTCCAGGAGACATTCGTCCCTAGCAGAGATGAGGAGTGAAAGGCACAAGTTTATCAATTTGAACGAAGGTATCGCTGACAAATAGCCAGCACTGCCTTCGAAAGGCATATGGAGGATACTTCCTGGAAATATTCGTGCCTAGGTGTCCTCTGGAATGAATGGTTCATATTTAGCTATTGTGACGAACCGTTGTCTGCCAAATGGTTAGCAATGCATGCTGATGACAGTTGCAGGAGAATTCCACGAGAAACACATGCCTAGCTATGATCTGGAATCAATGTCTTATGTTTAGCTATATTCACCAAGGCATGTCTGCCCAATGCCCAGCAGTACTCTATAATGGCATTTGCAGCATTATTCCATGGGAAAGTCGTCACTAGCTAAGAAATGGAATGAATGTTTCATGTTTAGCAATTGTCACGAAAGGATCTCTGCCAAATGCCCAGCTCTCTTTCCGATTTGCCTTTGGAGGACGATCCAGGAGACATTCGTCCCTAGCAGAGATGGGGAGTGAAAGGCACATGTTTATCAATTTGAACGAAGGTATCGCTGACCAATAGACAGTACTGCCTTCGAAAGGCATATGGAGGATACTTCCTGGAGATATTCGTGCCTAGGGGTCCTCTGGAATGAATGTTTCTTGTTTAGCAATTGTCACGAAAGGATCTCTGCCAAATGCCCAGCTCTCTATCCGATTTGCCTTTGGAGGATGATCCAGGAGACATTCATCCCTGACAGAGATAGGGAGTGAAAGGCACCTATGTATCAAAGTGAACGAAAGGGTCTCTGACAAATAGCCAGCACTGCCTGTGAAAGGCTTTTGGAGCTATTCGTGCGTGGTATGCTCTGGAATGAATGATTCATGTTTAGCAATTGACACGAACGGATCTCTGCCAAATTACCAGCAGTGCCACCTAATGACATTAGGAGGAGGATACAATGAAGAAGTCGTTGTTAGCTATGACCTGTAATGAATATCTCATGTTTAGGAATTGTCACGAACGGATCTCCACCAAATTGCCACCAATGCATCCGAATGGAACTTGAGGACGATCCGAGGAGAAATTCATCCCTAGCAGTTATCTGGATTCAGTTTCTCATCTTTAGACGCTGTCACAAAAGAAACTCGGAGAAAAGCCCAGCAGGTCATCCGAATGGCATTTGGAGGCTAATTCCTGGAGAAAGTCGTGCCTAGGTGTAATCTGGAATGAACGGCTCACGTTTAGCAATTGTCCCGAAGGGATCTCTGCCAAATACCCAGCCCTCTATCCGATTTGCATTCGGAGGACGATTCCAGGAGACATTCGTCCCTAGCAGAGATGAGGAGTGAAAGGCACAAGTTTATCAATTTGAACGAAGGTATCGCTGACAAATAGCCAGCACTGCCTTCGAAAGGCATATGGAGGATACTTCCTGGAAATATTCGTGCCTAGGTGTCCTCTGGAATGAATGGTTCATATTTAGCTATTGTGACGAACCGTTGTCTGCCAAATGGTTAGCAATGCATGCTGATGACAGTTGCAGGAGAATTCCACGAGAAACACATGCCTAGCTATGATCTGGAATCAATGTCTTATGTTTAGCTATATTCACCAAGGAATCTCTTCTATATGCCCAGCAGTACTCTGTAATAGCATTTGCAGCATTATTCCATGGGAAATTCGTCACTAGCTAAGAAATGGAATGAATGTTTCATGTTTAGCAATTGTCACGAAAGGATCTCTGCCAAATGCCCAGCTCTCTTTCCGATTTGCCTTTGGAGGACGATCCAGGAGACATTCGTCCCTAGCAGAGATGGGGAGTGAAAGGCACATGTTTATCAATTTGAACGAAGGTATCGCTGACCAATAGACAGTACTGCCTTCGAAAGGCATATGGAGGATACTTCCTGGAGATATTCGTGCCTAGGGGTCCTCTGGAATGAATGTTTCTTGTTTAGCAATTGTCACGAAAGGATCTCTGCCAAATGCCCAGCTCTCTATCCGATTTGCCTTTCGAGGATGATCCAGGAGACATTCATCCCTGACAGAGATAGGGAGTGAAAGGCACCTATGTATCAAAGTGAACGAAAGGGTCTCTGACAAATAGCCAGCACTGCCTGTGAAAGGCTTTTGGAGCTATTCGTGCGTGGTATGCTCTGGAATGAATGATTCATGTTTAGCAATTGACACGAACGGATCTCTGCCAAATTACCAGCAGTGCCACCTAATGACATTAGGAGGAGGATACAATGAAGAAGTCGTTGTTAGCTATGACCTGTAATGAATATCTCATGTTTAGGAATTGTCACGAACGGATCTCCACCAAATTGCCACCAATGCATCCGAATGGAACTTGAGGACGATCCGAGGAGAAATTCATCCCTAGCAGTTATCTGGATTCAGTTTCTCATCTTTAGACGCTGTCACAAAAGAAACTCGGAGAAAAGCCCAGCAGGTCATCCGAATGGCATTTGGAGGCTAATTTCTGGAGAAAGTCGTGCCTAGGTGTAATCTGGAATGAACGGCTCACGTTTAGCAATTGTCCCGAAGGGATCTCTGCCAAATACCCAGCCCTCTATCCGATTTGCATTCGGAGGACGATTCCAGGAGACATTCGTCCCTAGCAGAGATGAGGAGTGAAAGGCACAAGTTTATCAATTTGAACGAAGGTATCGCTGACAAATAGCCAGCACTGCCTTCGAAAGGCATATGGAGGATACTTCCTGGAAATATTCGTGCCTAGGTGTCCTCTGGAATGAATGGTTCATATTTAGCTATTGTGACGAACCGTTGTCTGCCAAATGGTTAGCAATGCATGCTGATGACAGTTGCAGGAGAATTCCACGAGAAACACATGCCTAGCTATGATCTGGAATCAATGTCTTATGTTTAGCTATATTCACCAAGGAATCTCTTCTATATGCCCAGCAGTACTCTGTAATAGCATTTGCAGCATTATTCCATGGGAAATTCGTCACTAGCTAAGAAATGGAATGAATGTTTCATGTTTAGCAATTGTCACGAAAGGATCTCTGCCAAATGCCCAGCTCTCTTTCCGATTTGCCTTTGGAGGACGATCCAGGAGACATTCGTCCCTAGCAGAGATGGGGAGTGAAAGGCACATGTTTATCAATTTGAACGAAGGTATCGCTGACCAATAGACAGTACTGCCTTCGAAAGGCATATGGAGGATACTTCCTGGAGATATTCGTGCCTAGGGGTCCTCTGGAATGAATGTTTCTTGTTTAGCAATTGTCACGAAAGGATCTCTGCCAAATGCCCAGCTCTCTATCCGATTTGCCTTTGGAGGATGATCCAGGAGACATTCATCCCTGACAGAGATAGGGAGTGAACGGCACCTATGTATCAAAGTGAACGAAAGGGTCTCTGACAAATAGCCAGCACTGCCTGTGAAAGGCTTTTGGAGCTATTCGTGCGTGGTATGCTCTGGAATGAATGATTCATGTTTAGCAATTGACACGAACGGATCTCTGCCAAATTACCAGCAGTGCCACCTAATGACATTAGGAGGAGGATACAATGAAGAAGTCATTGTTAGCTATGACCTGTAATGAATATCTCATGTTTAGGAATTGTCACGAACGGATCTCCACCAAATTGCCACCAATGCATCCGAATGGAACTTGAGGACGATCCGAGGAGAAATTCATCCCTAGCAGTTATCTGGATTCAGTTTCTCATCTTTAGACGCTGTCACAAAAGAAACTCGGAGAAAAGCCCAGCAGGTCATCCGAATGGCATTTGGAGGCTAATTCCTGGAGAAAGTCGTGCCTAGGTGTAATCTGGAATGAACGGCTCACGTTTAGCAATTGTCCCGAAGGGATCTCTGCCAAATACCCAGCCCTCTATCCGATTTGCATTCGGAGGACGATTCCAGGAGACATTCGTCCCTAGCAGAGATGAGGAGTGAAAGGCACAAGTTTATCAATTTGAACGAAGGTATCGCTGACAAATAGCCAGCACTGCCTTCGAAAGGCATATGGAGGATACTACCTGGAAATATTCGTGCCTAGGTGTCCTCTGGAATGAATGGTTCATATTTAGCTATTGTGACGAACCGTTGTCTGCCAAATGGTTAGCAATGCATGCTGATGACAGTTGCAGGAGAATTCCACGAGAAACACATGCCTAGCTATGATCTGGAATCAATGTCTTATGTTTAGCTATATTCACCAAGGAATCTCTTCTATATGCCCAGCAGTACTCTGTAATAGCATTTGCAGCATTATTCCATGGGAAATTCGTCACTAGCTAAGAAATGGAATGAATGTTTCATGTTTAGCAATTGTCACGAAAGGATCTCTGCCAAATGCCCAGCTCTCTTTCCGATTTGCCTTTGGAGGACGATCCAGGAGACATTCGTCCCTAGCAGAGATGGGTAGTGAAAGGCACATGTTTATCAATTTGAACGAAGGTATCGCTGACAAATAGACAGCACTGCCTTCGAAAGGCATATGGAGTATACTTCCTGCAGATATTCGTTCCTAGGTGTCCTCTGGAATGAATGTTTTATGTTTAGCAATTGTCACGAAAGGATCTCTGCCAAATGCCCAGCTTTCTATCCGATTTGCCTTTGGAGGATGATCCAGGAGACATTCATCCCTGACAGAGATAGGGAGTGAAAGGCACCTATGTATCAAAGTGAACGAAAGGGTCTCTGACAAATAGCCAGCACTGCCTGTGAAAGGCTTTTGGAGCTATTCGTGCGTGGGTATGCTCTGGAATGAATGTTTCATGTTTAGCAATTGTCACGAATGGGTCTGTGCCAAATTGCCATCCGTGCATCCGAATGGCATTTGGAGGACGATCCCAGGAGAAATTCATCCCTAGCCGTTATATGGATTCAGTTTCTCCTCTTTAGGCGCTGTCACAAACGAAACTCGGGGAAATGCAGAACAGGTCATCCGAATGGCATTTGGAGGCTAATTCCTGGAGAATGTCGTGCCTAGGTATGGTCTGGAATGAACGGCTCATGTTTAGCAATTTTCAGGAAGGAATCACGGCCAAATGGCTAGCAATGCATCCTAATGACAGTTGCAGGAGAATTCCATGAGAAATTCATGCCTAGCTATGATCTGGAATCAATGTCTTATGTTTAGCTATATTCACCAAGGAATCTCTGCCATATTCCCAGCAGTACTCTGTAATGGCATTTGCAGCATTATTCTACGGGAAATCCGTCACTAGCTATGAAATGGAATGAATGTTTCATGTTTAGCAATTGTCACGAACCGATCTCTGCCAAATTACCAGCAGTGCATGCTAATAACATTTGGAGGAGGATACAATGAAGAAGTCGTTGTTAGCTATGACCTGTAATGAATCTCTCATGTTTAGGAATTGTCACGAACGGATCTCTACCAAATTGCCACCAGTGCATCCGAATGGCACTTGGAGGACGATCCCAGGAGAAATTCATCCCTAGCAGTTATCTGGATTCAGTTTCTCATCTTTAGACGTTGTCACGAACGAAACTCGGAGAAACGCCCAGCAGGTCATCCGAATGGCATTTGGAGGCTAATTCCTGGAGAAAGTCGTGCCTAGGTGTAATCTGGAATGAACGGCTCACGTTTAGCAATTGTCACGAAGGGATCTCTGCCAATTGACTAGCAATGAATCCTGATGACAGTTGCAGGAGAATTCCACGAGAAACACATGCCTAGCTATGATCTGGAATCAATGTCTTATGTTTAGCTATATTCACCAAGGCATGTCTGCCCAATGCCCAGCAGTACTCTATAATGGCATTTGCAGCATTATTCAATGGGAAATTCGTCACTAGCTAAGAAATGGAATGAATGTTTCATGTTTAGCAATTGTCACGAAAGGATCTCTCCCAAATGCCCAGCTCTCTTTCCGATTTGCCTTTGGAGGACGATCCAGGAGACATTCGTCCCTAGCAGAGATGGGTAGTGAAAGGCACATGTTTATCAATTTGAACGAAGGTATCGCTGACAAATAGACAGCACTGCCTTCGAAAGGCATATGGAGTATACTTCCTGCAGATATTCGTTCCTAGGTGTCCTCTGGAATGAATGTTTTATGTTTAGCAATTGTCACGAAAGAATCTCTGCCAAATGCCCAGCTCTCTATCCGATTTGCCTTTGGAGGATGATCCAGGAGACATTCATCCCTGACAGAGATAGGGAGTGAAAGGCACCTATGTATCAAAGTGAACGAAAGGGTCTCTGACAAATAGCCAGCACTGCCTGTGAAAGGCTTTTGGAGCTATTCGTGCGTGGGTATGCTCTGGAATGAATGTTTCATGTTTAGCAATTGACACGAATGGGTCTGTGCCAAATTGCCATCCGTGCATCCGAATGGCATTTGGAGGACGATCCCAGGAGAAATTCATCCCTAGCCGTTATATGGATTAAGTTTCTCCTCTTTAGGCGCTGTCACAAAGGAAACTCGGGGAAATGCAGAACAGGTCATCCGAATGGCATTTGGAGGCTAATTCCTGGAGAATGTCGTGCCTAGGTATGGTCTGGAATGAACGGCTCATGTTTAGCAATTTTCAGGAAGGAATCACGGCCAAATGGCTAGCAATGCATCCTAATGACAGTTGCAGGAGAATTCCATGAGAAATTCATGCCTAGCTATGATCTGGAATCAATGTCTTATGTTTAGCTATATTCACCAAGGAATCTCTGCCATATTCCCAGCAGTACTCTGTAATGGCATTTGCAGCATTATTCTACGGGAAATCCGTCACTAGCTATGAAATGGAATGAATGTTTCATGTTTAGCAATTGTCACGAACCGATCTCTGCCAAATTACCAGCAGTGCATGCTAATAACATTTGGAGGAGGATACAATGAAGAAGTCGTTGTTAGCTATGACCTGTAATGAATCTCTCATGTTTAGGAATTGTCACGAACGGATCTCTACCAAATTGCCACCAGTGCATCCGAATGGCACTTGGAGGACGATCCCAGGAGAAATTCATCCCTAGCAGTTATCTGGATTCAGTTTCTCATCTTTAGACGTTGTCACGAACGAAACTCGGAGAAACGCCCAGCAGGTCATCCGAATGGCATTTGGAGGCTAATTCCTGGAGAAAGTCGTGCCTAGGTGTAATCTGGAATGAACGGCTCACGTTTAGCAATTGTCACGAAGGGATCTCTGCCAATTGGCTAGCAATGAATCCTGATGACAGTTGCAGGAGAATTCCACGAGAAACACATGCCTAGCTATGATCTGGAATCAATGTCTTATGTTTAGCTATATTCACCAAGGCATGTCTGCCCAATGCCCAGCAGTACTCTATAATGGCATTTGCAGCATTATTCCATGGGAAAGTCGTCACTAGCTAAGAAATGGAATGAATGTTTCATGTTTAGCAATTGTCACGAAAGGATCTCTGCCAAATGCCCAGCTCTCTTTCCGATTTGCCTTTGGAGGACGATCCAGGAGACATTCGTCCCTAGCAGAGATGGGGAGTGAAAGGCACATGTTTATCAATTTGAACGAAGGTATCGCTGACCAATGGACAGTACTGCCTTCGAAAGGCATATGGAGGATACTTCCTGGAGATATTCGTGCCTAGGGGTCCTCTGGAATGAATGTTTCTTGTTTAGCAATTGTCACGAAAGGATCTCTGCCAAATGCCCAGCTCTCTATCCGATTTGCCTTTGGAGGATGATCCAGGAGACATTCATCCCTGACAGAGATAGGGAGTGAAAGGCACCTATGTATCAAAGTGAACGAAAGGGTCTCTGACAAATAGCCAGCACTGCCTGTGAAAGGCTTTTGGAGCTATTCGTGCGTGGTATGCTCTGGAATGAATGATTCATGTTTAGCAATTGACACGAACGGATCTCTGCCAAATTACCAGCAGTGCCACCTAATGACATTAGGAGGAGCATACAATGAAGAAGTCGTTGTTAGCTATGACCTGTAATGAATATCTCATGTTTAGGAATTGTCACGAACGGATCTCCACCAAATTGCCACCAATGCATCCGAATGGAACTTGAGGACGATCCGAGGAGAAATTCATCCCTAGCAGTTATCTGGATTCAGTTTCTCATCTTTAGACGCTGTCACAAAAGAAACTCGGAGAAAAGCCCAGCAGGTCATCCGAATGGCATTTGGAGGCTAATTCCTGGAGAAAGTCGTGCCTAGGTGTAATCTGGAATGAACGGCTCACGTTTAGCAATTGTCCCGAAGGGATCTCTGCCAAATACCCAGCCCTCTATCCGATTTGCATTCGGAGGACGATTCCAGGAGACATTCGTCCCTAGCAGAGATGAGGAGTGAAAGGCACAAGTTTATCAATTTGAACGAAGGTATCGCTGACAAATAGCCAGCACTGCCTTCGAAAGGCATATGGAGGATACTTCCTGGAAATATTCGTGCCTAGGTGTCCTCTGGAATGAATGGTTCATATTTAGCTATTGTGACGAACCGTTGTCTGCCAAATGGTTAGCAATGCATGCTGATGACAGTTGCAGGAGAATTCCACGAGAAACACATGCCTAGCTATGATCTGGAATCAATGTCTTATGTTTAGCTATATTCACCAAGGAATCTCTTCTATATGCCCAGCAGTACTCTGTAATAGCATTTGCAGCATTATTCCATGGGAAATTCGTCACTAGCTAAGAAATGGAATGAATGTTTCATGTTTAGCAATTGTCACGAAAGGATCTCTCCCAAATGCCCAGCTCTCTTTCCGATTTGCCTTTGGAGGACGATCCAGGAGACATTCGTCCCTAGCAGAGATGGGGAGTGAAAGGCACATGTTTATCAATTTGAACGAAGGTATCGCTGACAAATAGACAGCACTGCCTTCGAAAGGCATATGGAGTATACTTCCTGCAGATATTCGTTCCTAGGTGTCCTCTGGAATGAATGTTTTATGTTTAGCAATTGTCACGAAAGGATCTCTGCCAAATGCCCAGCTCTCTATCCGATTTGCCTTTGGAGGATGATCCAGGAGACATTCATCCCTGACACAGATAGGGAGTGAAAGGCACCTATGTATCAAAGTGAACGAAAGGGTCTCTGACAAATAGCCAGCACTGCCTGTGAAAGGCTTTTGGAGCTATTCGTGCGTGGGTATGCTCTGGAATGAATGTTTCATGTTTAGCAATTGACACGAATGGGTCTGTGCCAAATTGCCATCCGTGCATCCGAATGGCATTTGGAGGACGATCCCAGGAGAAATTCATCCCTAGCCGTTATATGGATTCAGTTTCTCCTCTTTAGGCGCTGTCACAAACGAAACTCGGGGAAATGCAGAACAGGTCATCCGAATGGCATTTGGAGGCTAATTCCTGGAGAATGTCGTGCCTAGGTATGGTCTGCAATGAACGGCTCATGTTTAGCAATTTTCAGGAAGGAATCACGGCCAAATGGCTAGCAATGCATCCTAATGACAGTTGCAGGAGAATTCCATGAGAAATTCATGCCTAGCTATGATCTGGAATCAATGTCTTATGTTCAGCTATATTCACCAAGGAATCTCTGCCATATTCCCAGCAGTACTCTGTAATGGCATTTGCAGCATTATTCTACGGGAAATCCGTCACTAGCTATGAAATGGAATGAATGTTTCATGTTTAGCAATTGTCACGAACCGATCTCTGCCAAATTACCAGCAGTGCATGCTAATAACATTTGGAGGAGGATACAATGAAGAAGTCGTTGTTAGCTATGACCTGTAATGAATCTCTCATGTTTAGGAATTGTCACGAACGGATCTCTACCAAATTGCCACCAGTGCATCCGAATGGCACTTGGAGGACGATCCCAGGAGAAATTCATCCCTAGCAGTTATCTGGATTCAGTTTCTCATCTTTAGACGTTGTCACGAACGAAACTCGGAGAAACGCCCAGCAGGTCATCCGAATGGCATTTGGAGGCTAATTCCTGGAGAAAGTCGTGCCTAGGTGTAATCTGGAATGAACGGCTCACGTTTAGCAATTGTCACGAAGGGATCTCTGCCAATTGGCTAGCAATGAATCCTGATGACAGTTGCAGGAGAATTCCACGAGAAACACATGCCTAGCTATGATCTGGAATCAATGTCTTATGTTTAGCTATATTCACCAAGGCATGTCTGCCCAATGCCCAGCAGTACTCTATAATGGCATTTGCAGCATTATTCCATGGGAAAGTCGTCACTAGCTAAGAAATGGAATGAATGTTTCATGTTTAGCAATTGTCACGAAAGGATCTCTGCCAAATGCCCAGCTCTCTTTCCGATTTGCCTTTGGAGGACGATCCAGGAGACATTCGTCCCTAGCAGAGATGGGGAGTGAAAGGCACATGTTTATCAATTTGAACGAAGGTATCGCTGACCAATAGACAGTACTGCCTTCGAAAGGCATATGGAG
The DNA here is from genome assembly GCF_027887155.1 of Malaclemys terrapin pileata. Taxonomy (NCBI): domain Eukaryota; kingdom Metazoa; phylum Chordata; order Testudines; family Emydidae; genus Malaclemys; species Malaclemys terrapin. The sequence goes on from NC_071524.1 coordinate 6,494,965, forward strand.
GATACTTCCTGGAGATATTCGTGCCTAGGGGTCCTCTGGAATGAATGTTTCTTGTTTAGCAATTGTCACGAAAGGATCTCTGCCAAATGCCCAGCTCTCTATCCGATTTGCCTTTGGAGGATGATCCAGGAGACATTCATCCCTGACAGAGATAGGGAGTGAAAGGCACCTATGTATCAAAGTGAACGAAAGGGTCTCTGACAAATAGCCAGCACTGCCTGTGAAAGGCTTTTGGAGCTATTCGTGCGTGGTATGCTCTGGAATGAATGATTCATGTTTAGCAATTGACACGAACGGATCTCTGCCAAATTACCATCAGTGCCACCTAATGACATTAGGAGGAGGATACAATGAAGAAGTCGTTGTTAGCTATGACCTGTAATGAATATCTCATGTTTAGGAATTGTCACGAACGGATCTCCACCAAATTGCCACCAATGCATCCGAATGGAACTTGAGGACGATCCGAGGAGAAATTCATCCCTAGCAGTTATCTGGATTCAGTTTCTCATCTTTAGACGCTGTCACAAAAGAAACTCGGAGAAAAGCCCAGCAGGTCATCCGAATAGCATTTGGAGGCTAATTCCTGGAGAAAGTCGCGCCTAGGTGTAATCTGGAATGAACGGCTCACGTTTAGCAATTGTCCCGAAGGGATCTCTGCCAAATACCCAGCCCTCTATCCGATTTGCATTCGGAGGACGATTCCAGGAGACATTCGTCCCTAGCAGAGATGAGGAGTGAAAGGCACAAGTTTATCAATTTGAACGAAGGTATCGCTGACAAATAGCCAGCACTGCCTTCGAAAGGCATATGGAGGATACTTCCTGGAAATATTCGTGCCTAGGTGTCCTCTGGAATGAATGGTTCATATTTAGCTATTGTGACGAACCGTTGTCTGCCAAATGGTTAGCAATGCATGCTGATGACAGTTGCAGGAGAATTCCACGAGAAACACATGCCTAGCTATGATCTGGAATCAATGTCTTATGTTTAGCTATATTCACCAAGGAATCTCTTCTATATGCCCAGCAGTACTCTGTAATAGCATTTGCAGCATTATTCCATGGGAAATTCGTCACTAGCTAAGAAATGGAATGAATGTTTCATGTTTAGCAATTGTCACGAAAGGATCTCTCCCAAATGCCCAGCTCTCTTTCCGATTTGCCTTTGGAGGACGATCCAGGAGACATTCGTCCCTAGCAGAGATGGGGAGTGAAAGGCACATGTTTATCAATTTGAACGAAGGTATCGCTGACCAATAGACAGTACTGCCTTCGAAAGGCATATGGAGGATACTTCCTGGAGATATTCGTGCCTAGGGGTCCTCTGGAATGAATGTTTCTTGTTTAGCAATTGTCACGAAAGGATCTCTGCCAAATGCCCAGCTCTCTATCCGATTTGCCTTTCGAGGATGATCCAGGAGACATTCATCCCTGACAGAGATAGGGAGTGAAAGGCACCTATGTATCAAAGTGAACGAAAGGGTCTCTGACAAATAGCCAGCACTGCCTGTGAAAGGCTTTTGGAGCTATTCGTGCATGGTATGCTCTGGAATGAATGATTCATGTTTAGCAATTGACACGAACGGATCTCTGCCAAATTACCAGCAGTGCCACCTAATGACATTAGGAGGAGGATACAATGAAGAAGTCGTTGTTAGCTATGACCTGTAATGAATATCTCATGTTTAGGAATTGTCACGAACGGATCTCCACCAAATTGCCACCAATGCATCCGAATGGAACTTGAGGACGATCCGAGGAGAAATTCATCCCTAGCAGTTATCTGGATTCAGTTTCTCATCTTTAGACGCTGTCACAAAAGAAACTCGGAGAAAAGCCCAGCAGGTCATCCGAATGGCATTTGGAGGCTAATTCCTGGAGAAAGTCGTGCCTAGGTGTAATCTGGAATGAACGGCTCACGTTTAGCAATTGTCCCGAAGGGATCTCTGCCAAATACCCAGCCCTCTATCCGATTTGCATTCGGAGGACGATTCCAGGAGACATTCGTCCCTAGCAGAGATGAGGAGTGAAAGGCACAAGTTTATCAATTTGAACGAAGGTATCGCTGACAAATAGCCAGCACTGCCTTCGAAAGGCATATGGAGGATACTTCCTGGAAATATTCGTGCCTAGGTGTCCTCTGGAATGAATGGTTCATATTTAGCTATTGTGACGAACCGTTGTCTGCCAAATGGTTAGCAATGCATGCTGATGACAGTTGCAGGAGAATTCCACGAGAAACACATGCCTAGCTATGATCTGGAATCAATGTCTTATGTTTAGCTATATTCACCAAGGAATCTCTTCTATATGCCCAGCAGTACTCTGTAATAGCATTTGCAGCATTATTCCATGGGAAATTCGTCACTAGCTAAGAAATGGAATGAATGTTTCATGTTTAGCAATTGTCACGAAAGGATCTCTCCCAAATGCCCAGCTCTCTTTCCGATTTGCCTTTGGAGGACGATCCAGGAGACATTCGTCCCTAGCAGAGATGGGGAGTGAAAGGCACATGTTTATCAATTTGAACGAAGGTATCGCTGACAAATAGACAGCACTGCCTTCGAAAGGCATATGGAGTATACTTCCTGCAGATATTCGTTCCTAGGTGTCCTCTGGAATGAATGTTTTATGTTTAGCAATTGTCACGAAAGGATCTCTGCCAAATGCCCAGCTCTCTATCCGATTTGCCTTTGGAGGATGATCCAGGAGACATTCATCCCTGACACAGATAGGGAGTGAAAGGCACCTATGTATCAAAGTGAACGAAAGGGTCTCTGACAAATAGCCAGCACTGCCTGTGAAAGGCTTTTTGAGCTATTCGTGCGTGGGTATGCTCTGGAATGAATGTTTCATGTTTAGCAATTGACACGAATGGGTCTGTGCCAAATTGCCATCCGTGCATCCGAATGGCATTTGGAGGACGATCCCAGGAGAAATTCATCCCTAGCCGTTATATGGATTCAGTTTCTCCTCTTTAGGCGCTGTCACAAACGAAACTCGGGGAAATGCAGAACAGGTCATCCGAATGGCATTTGGAGGCTAATTCCTGGAGAATGTCGTGCCTAGGTATGGTCTGCAATGAACGGCTCATGTTTAGCAATTTTCAGGAAGGAATCACGGCCAAATGGCTAGCAATGCATCCTAATGACAGTTGCAGGAGAATTCCATGAGAAATTCATGCCTAGCTATGATCTGGAATCAATGTCTTATGTTCAGCTATATTCACCAAGGAATCTCTGCCATATTCCCAGCAGTACTCTGTAATGGCATTTGCAGCATTATTCTACGGGAAATCCGTCACTAGCTATGAAATGGAATGAATGTTTCATGTTTAGCAATTGTCACGAACCGATCTCTGCCAAATTACCAGCAGTGCATGCTAATAACATTTGGAGGAGGATACAATGAAGAAGTCGTTGTTAGCTATGACCTGTAATGAATCTCTCATGTTTAGGAATTGTCACGAACGGATCTCTACCAAATTGCCACCAGTGCATCCGAATGGCACTTGGAGGACGATCCCAGGAGAAATTCATCCCTAGCAGTTATCTGGATTCAGTTTCTCATCTTTAGACGTTGTCACGAACGAAACTCGGAGAAACGCCCAGCAGGTCATCCGAATGGCATTTGGAGGCTAATTCCTGGAGAAAGTCGTGCCTAGGTGTAATCTGGAATGAACGGCTCACGTTTAGCAATTGTCACGAAGGGATCTCTGCCAATTGGCTAGCAATGAATCCTGATGACAGTTGCAGGAGAATTCCACGAGAAACACATGCCTAGCTATGATCTGGAATCAATGTCTTATGTTTAGCTATATTCACCAAGGCATGTCTGCCCAATGCCCAGCAGTACTCTATAATGGCATTTGCAGCATTATTCCATGGGAAAGTCGTCACTAGCTAAGAAATGGAATGAATGTTTCATGTTTAGCAATTGTCACGAAAGGATCTCTGCCAAATGCCCAGCTCTCTTTCCGATTTGCCTTTGGAGGACGATCCAGGAGACATTCGTCCCTAGCAGAGATGGGGAGTGAAAGGCACATGTTTATCAATTTGAACGAAGGTATCGCTGACCAATAGACAGTACTGCCTTCGAAAGGCATATGGAGGATACTTCCTGGAGATATTCGTGCCTAGGGGTCCTCTGGAATGAATGTTTCTTGTTTAGCAATTGTCACGAAAGGATCTCTGCCAAATGCCCAGCTCTCTATCCGATTTGCCTTTGGAGGATGATCCAGGAGACATTCATCCCTGACAGAGATAGGGAGTGAAAGGCACCTATGTATCAAAGTGAACGAAAGGGTCTCTGACAAATAGCCAGCACTGCCTGTGAAAGGCTTTTGGAGCTATTCGTGCGTGGTATGCTCTGGAATGAATGATTCATGTTTAGCAATTGACACGAACGGATCTCTGCCAAATTACCAGCAGTGCCACCTAATGACATTAGGAGGAGGATACAATGAAGAAGTCGTTGTTAGCTATGACCTGTAATGAATATCTCATGTTTAGGAATTGTCACGAACGGATCTCCACCAAATTGCCACCAATGCATCCGAATGGAACTTGAGGACGATCCGAGGAGAAATTCATCCCTAGCAGTTATCTGGATTCAGTTTCTCATCTTTAGACGCTGTCACAAAAGAAACTCGGAGAAAAGCCCAGCAGGTCATCCGAATAGCATTTGGAGGCTAATTCCTGGAGAAAGTCGCGCCTAGGTGTAATCTGGAATGAACGGCTCACGTTTAGCAATTGTCCCGAAGGGATCTCTGCCAAATACCCAGCCCTCTATCCGATTTGCATTCGGAGGACGATTCCAGGAGACATTCGTCCCTAGCAGAGATGAGGAGTGAAAGGCACAAGTTTATCAATTTGAACGAAGGTATCGCTGACAAATAGCCAGCACTGCCTTCGAAAGGCATATGGAGGATACTTCCTGGAAATATTCGTGCCTAGGTGTCCTCTGGAATGAATGGTTCATATTTAGCTATTGTGACGAACCGTTGTCTGCCAAATGGTTAGCAATGCATGCTGATGACAGTTGCAGGAGAATTCCACGAGAAACACATGCCTAGCTATGATCTGGAATCAATGTCTTATGTTTAGCTATATTCACCAAGGAATCTCTTCTATATGCCCAGCAGTACTCTGTAATAGCATTTGCAGCATTATTCCATGGGAAATTCGTCACTAGCTAAGAAATGGAATGAATGTTTCATGTTTAGCAATTGTCACGAAAGGATCTCTCCCAAATGCCCAGCTCTCTTTCCGATTTGCCTTTGGAGGACGATCCAGGAGACATTCGTCCCTAGCAGAGATGGGGAGTGAAAGGCACATGTTTATCAATTTGAACGAAGGTATCGCTGACCAATAGACAGTACTGCCTTCGAAAGGCATATGGAGGATACTTCCTGGAGATATTCGTGCCTAGGGGTCCTCTGGAATGAATGTTTCTTGTTTAGCAATTGTCACGAAAGGATCTCTGCCAAATGCCCAGCTCTCTATCCGATTTGCCTTTCGAGGATGATCCAGGAGACATTCATCCCTGACAGAGATAGGGAGTGAAAGGCACCTATGTATCAAAGTGAACGAAAGGGTCTCTGACAAATAGCCAGCACTGCCTGTGAAAGGCTTTTGGAGCTATTCGTGCGTGGTATGCTCTGGAATGAATGATTCATGTTTAGCAATTGACACGAACGGATCTCTGCCAAATTACCAGCAGTGCCACCTAATGACATTAGGAGGAGGATACAATGAAGAAGTCGTTGTTAGCTATGACCTGTAATGAATATCTCATGTTTAGGAATTGTCACGAACGGATCTCCACCAAATTGCCACCAATGCATCCGAATGGAACTTGAGGACGATCCGAGGAGAAATTCATCCCTAGCAGTTATCTGGATTCAGTTTCTCATCTTTAGACGCTGTCACAAAAGAAACTCGGAGAAAAGCCCAGCAGGTCATCCGAATGGCATTTGGAGGCTAATTCCTGGAGAAAGTCGTGCCTAGGTGTAATCTGGAATGAACGGCTCACGTTTAGCAATTGTCCCGAAGGGATCTCTGCCAAATACCCAGCCCTCTATCCGATTTGCATTCGGAGGACGATTCCAGGAGACATTCGTCCCTAGCAGAGATGAGGAGTGAAAGGCACAAGTTTATCAATTTGAACGAAGGTATCGCTGACAAATAGCCAGCACTGCCTTCGAAAGGCATATGGAGGATACTTCCTGGAAATATTCGTGCCTAGGTGTCCTCTGGAATGAATGGTTCATATTTAGCTATTGTGACGAACCGTTGTCTGCCAAATGGTTAGCAATGCATGCTGATGACAGTTGCAGGAGAATTCCACGAGAAACACATGCCTAGCTATGATCTGGAATCAATGTCTTATGTTTAGCTATATTCACCAAGGAATCTCTTCTATATGCCCAGCAGTACTCTGTAATAGCATTTGCAGCATTATTCCATGGGAAATTCGTCACTAGCTAAGAAATGGAATGAATGTTTCATGTTTAGCAATTGTCACGAAAGGATCTCTCCCAAATGCCCAGCTCTCTTTCCGATTTGCCTTTGGAGGACGATCCAGGAGACATTCGTCCCTAGCAGAGATGGGGAGTGAAAGGCACATGTTTATCAATTTGAACGAAGGTATCGCTGACAAATAGACAGCACTGCCTTCGAAAGGCATATGGAGTATACTTCCTGCAGATATTCGTTCCTAGGTGTCCTCTGGAATGAATGTTTTATGTTTAGCAATTGTCACGAAAGGATCTCTGCCAAATGCCCAGCTCTCTATCCGATTTGCCTTTGGAGGATGATCCAGGAGACATTCATCCCTGACACAGATAGGGAGTGAAAGGCACCTATGTATCAAAGTGAACGAAAGGGTCTCTGACAAATAGCCAGCACTGCCTGTGAAAGGCTTTTTGAGCTATTCGTGCGTGGGTATGCTCTGGAATGAATGTTTCATGTTTAGCAATTGACACGAATGGGTCTGTGCCAAATTGCCATCCGTGCATCCGAATGGCATTTGGAGGACGATCCCAGGAGAAATTCATCCCTAGCCGTTATATGGATTCAGTTTCTCCTCTTTAGGCGCTGTCACAAACGAAACTCGGGGAAATGCAGAACAGGTCATCCGAATGGCATTTGGAGGCTAATTCCTGGAGAATGTCGTGCCTAGGTATGGTCTGCAATGAACGGCTCATGTTTAGCAATTTTCAGGAAGGAATCACGGCCAAATGGCTAGCAATGCATCCTAATGACAGTTGCAGGAGAATTCCATGAGAAATTCATGCCTAGCTATGATCTGGAATCAATGTCTTATGTTCAGCTATATTCACCAAGGAATCTCTGCCATATTCCCAGCAGTACTCTGTAATGGCATTTGCAGCATTATTCTACGGGAAATCCGTCACTAGCTATGAAATGGAATGAATGTTTCATGTTTAGCAATTGTCACGAACCGATCTCTGCCAAATTACCAGCAGTGCATGCTAATAACATTTGGAGGAGGATACAATGAAGAAGTCGTTGTTAGCTATGACCTGTAATGAATCTCTCATGTTTAGGAATTGTCACGAACGGATCTCTACCAAATTGCCACCAGTGCATCCGAATGGCACTTGGAGGACGATCCCAGGAGAAATTCATCCCTAGCAGTTATCTGGATTCAGTTTCTCATCTTTAGACGTTGTCACGAACGAAACTCGGAGAAACGCCCAGCAGGTCATCCGAATGGCATTTGGAGGCTAATTCCTGGAGAAAGTCGTGCCTAGGTGTAATCTGGAATGAACGGCTCACGTTTAGCAATTGTCACGAAGGGATCTCTGCCAATTGGCTAGCAATGAATCCTGATGACAGTTGCAGGAGAATTCCACGAGAAACACATGCCTAGCTATGATCTGGAATCAATGTCTTATGTTTAGCTATATTCACCAAGGCATGTCTGCCCAATGCCCAGCAGTACTCTATAATGGCATTTGCAGCATTATTCCATGGGAAAGTCGTCACTAGCTAAGAAATGGAATGAATGTTTCATGTTTAGCAATTGTCACGAAAGGATCTCTGCCAAATGCCCAGCTCTCTTTCCGATTTGCCTTTGGAGGACGATCCAGGAGACATTCGTCCCTAGCAGAGATGGGGAGTGAAAGGCACATGTTTATCAATTTGAACGAAGGTATCGCTGACCAATAGACAGTACTGCCTTCGAAAGGCATATGGAGGATACTTCCTGGAGATATTCGTGCCTAGGGGTCCTCTGGAATGAATGTTTCTTGTTTAGCAATTGTCACGAAAGGATCTCTGCCAAATAAAATAATAAAAAAAATAAAATAATGGAGATATCCCATCTCCTAGAACTGGAAGGGACCTTGAAAGGTCATCGAGTCCAGCCCCCTGCCTTCACTAGCAGGACCAAGTACTGATTTTACCCCAGATTCCCAAGTGGCCCCCTCAAGGATTGAACTCACAACCCTGGGTTTAGCAGGCCAATGCTCAAACCACTGAGCTATCCCTCCCCCCCTCTCTCTATCCGATTTGCCTTTGGAGGATGATCCAGGAGACATTCATCCCTGACAGAGATAGGGAGTGGGGAGTGAAAGGCACCTATGTATCAAAGTGAACGAAAGGGTCTCTGACAAATAGCCAGCACTGCCTGTGAAAGGCTTTTGGAGCTATTCGTGCGTGGTATGCTCTGGAATGAATGATTCATGTTTAGCAATTGACACGAACGGATCTCTGCCAAATTACCAGCAGTGCCACCTAATGACATTAGGAGGAGGATACAATGAAGAAGTCGTTGTTAGCTATGACCTGTAATGAATATCTCATGTTTAGGAATTGTCACGAACGGATCTCCACCAAATTGCCACCAATGCATCCGAATGGAACTTGAGGACGATCCGAGGAGAAATTCATCCCTAGCAGTTATCTGGATTCAGTTTGTCATCTTTAGACGCTGTCACAAAAGAAACTCGGAGAAAAGCCCAGCAGGTCATCCGAATAGCATTTGGAGGCTAATTCCTGGAGAAAGTCGCGCCTAGGTGTAATCTGGAATGAACGGCTCACGTTTAGCAATTGTCCCGAAGGGATCTCTGCCAAATACCCAGCCCTCTATCCGATTTGCATTCGGAGGACGATTCCAGGAGACATTCGTCCCTAGCAGAGATGAGGAGTGAAAGGCACAAGTTTATCAATTTGAACGAAGGTATCGCTGACAAATAGCCAGCACTGCCTTCGAAAGGCATATGGAGGATACTTCCTGGAAATATTCGTGCCTAGGTGTCCTCTGGAATGAATGGTTCATATTTAGCTATTGTGACGAACCGTTGTCTGCCAAATGGTTAGCAATGCATGCTGATGACAGTTGCAGGAGAATTCCACGAGAAACACATGCCTAGCTATGATCTGGAATCAATGTCTTATGTTTAGCTATATTCACCAAGGAATCTCTTCTATATGCCCAGCAGTACTCTGTAATAGCATTTGCAGCATTATTCCATGGGAAATTCGTCACTAGCTAAGAAATGGAATGAATGTTTCATGTTTAGCAATTGTCACGAAAGGATCTCTGCCAAATGCCCAGCTCTCTTTCCGATTTGCCTTTGGAGGACGATCCAGGAGACATTCGTCCCTAGCAGAGATGGGGAGTGAAAGGCACATGTTTATCAATTTGAACGAAGGTATCGCTGACCAATAGACAGTACTGCCTTCGAAAGGCATATGGAGGATACTTCCTGGAGATATTTGTGCCTAGGGGTCCTCTGGAATGAATGTTTCTTGTTTAGCAATTGTCACGAAAGGATCTCTGCCAAATGCCCAGCTCTCTATCCGATTTGCCTTTCGAGGATGATCCAGGAGACATTCATCCCTGACAGAGATAGGGAGTGAAAGGCACCTATGTATCAAAGTGAACGAAAGGGTCTCTGACAAATAGCCAGCACTGCCTGTGAAAGGCTTTTGGAGCTATTCGTGCGTGGTATGCTCTGGAATGAATGATTCATGTTTAGCAATTGACACGAACGGATCTCTGCCAAATTACCAGCAGTGCCACCTAATGACATTAGGAGGAGGATACAATGAAGAAGTCGTTGTTAGCTATGACCTGTAATGAATATCTCATGTTTAGGAATTGTCACGAACGGATCTCCACCAAATTGCCACCAATGCATCCGAATGGAACTTGAGGACGATCCGAGGAGAAATTCATCCCTAGCAGTTATCTGGATTCAGTTTCTCATCTTTAGACGCTGTCACAAAAGAAACTCGGAGAAAAGCCCAGCAGGTCATCCGAATGGCATTTGGAGGCTAATTCCTGGAGAAAGTCGTGCCTAGGTGTAATCTGGAATGAACGGCTCACGTTTAGCAATTGTCCCGAAGGGATCTCTGCCAAATACCCAGCCCTCTATCCGATTTGCATTCGGAGGACGATTCCAGGAGACATTCGTCCCTAGCAGAGATGAGGAGTGAAAGGCACAAGTTTATCAATTTGAACGAAGGTATCGCTGACAAATAGCCAGCACTGCCTTCGAAAGGCATATGGAGGATACTTCCTGGAAATATTCGTGCCTAGGTGTCCTCTGGAATGAATGGTTCATATTTAGCTATTGTGATGAACCGTTGTCTGCCAAATGGTTAGCAATGCATGCTGATGACAGTTGCAGGAGAATTCCACGAGAAACACATGCCTAGCTATGATCTGGAATCAATGTCTTATGTTTAGCTATATTCACCAAGGAATCTCTTCTATATGCCCAGCAGTACTCTGTAATAGCATTTGCAGCATTATTCCATGGGAAATTCGTCACTAGCTAAGAAATGGAATGAATGTTTCATGTTTAGCAATTGTCACGAAAGGATCTCTCCCAAATGCCCAGCTCACTTTCCGATTTGCCTTTGGAGGACGATCCAGGAGACATTCGTCCCTAGCAGAGATGGGGAGTGAAAGGCACATGTTTATCAATTTGAACGAAGGTATCGCTGACCAGTAGACAGTACTGCCTTCGAAAGGCATATGGAGGATACTTCCTGGAGATATTCGTGCCTAGGGGTCCTCTGGAATGAATGTTTCTTGTTTAGCAATTGTCACGAAAGGATCTCTGCCAAATGCCCAGCTCTCTATCCGATTTGCCTTTGGAGGATGATCCAGGAGACATTCATCCCTGACAGAGATAGGGAGTGAAAGGCACCTATGTATCAAAGTGAACGAAAGGGTCTCTGACAAATAGCCAGCACTGCCTGTGAAAGGCTTTTGGAGCTATTCGTGCGTGGGTATGCTCTGGAATGAATTATTCATGTTTAGCAATTGACACGAACGGATCTCTGCCAAATTACCAGCAGTGCCACCTAATGACATTAGGAGGAGGATACAATGAAGAAGTCGTTGTTAGCTATGACCTGTAATGAATATCTCATGTTTAGGAATTGTCACGAACGGATCTCCACCAAATTGCCACCAATGCATCCGAATGGAACTTGAGGACGATCCGAGGAGAAATTCATCCCTAGCAGTTATCTGGATTCAGTTTCTCATCTTTAGACGCTGTCACAAAAGAAACTCGGAGAAAAGCCCAGCAGGTCATCCGAATGGCATTTGGAGGCTAATTCCTGGAGAAAGTCGTGCCTAGGTGTAATCTGGAATGAACGGCTCACGTTTAGCAATTGTCCCGAAGGGATCTCTGCCAAATGCCCAGCTCTCTTTCCGATTTGCCTTTGGAGGACGATCCAGGAGACATTCGTCCCTAGCAGAGATGGGTAGTGAAAGGCACATGTTTATCAATTTGAACGAAGGTATCGCTGACAAATAGACAGCACTGCCTTCGAAAGGCATATGGAGTATACTTCCTGCAGATATTCGTTCCTAGGTGTCCTCTGGAATGAATGTTTTATGTTTAGCAATTGTCACGAAAGGATCTCTGCCAAATGCCCAGCTCTCTATCCGATTTGCCTTTGGAGGATGATCCAGGAGACATTCATCCCTGACAGAGATAGGGAGTGAAAGGCACCTATGTATCAAAGTGAACGAAAGGGTCTCTGACAAATAGCCAGCACTGCCTGTGAAAGGCTTTTGAAGCTATTCGTGCGTGGGTATGCTCTGGAATGAATGTTTCATGTTTAGCAATTGACACGAATGGGTCTGTGCCAAATTGCCATCCGTGCATCCGAATGGCATTTGGAGGACGATCCCAGGAGAAATTCATCCCTAGCCGTTATATGGATTCAGTTTCTCCTCTTTAGGCGCTGTCACAAACGAAACTCGGGGAAATGCAGAACAGGTCATCCGAATGGCATTTGGAGGCTAATTCCTGGAGAATGTCGTGCCTAGGTATGGTCTGGAATGAACGGCTCATGTTTAGCAATTTTCAGGAAGGAATCACGGCCAAATGGCTAGCAATGCATCCTAATGACAGTTGCAGGAGAATTCCATGAGAAATTCATGCCTAGCTATGATCTGGAATCAATGTCTTATGTTCAGCTATATTCACCAAGGAATCTCTGCCATATTCCCAGCAGTACTCTGTAATGGCATTTGCAGCATTATTCTACGGGAAATCCGTCACTAGCTATGAAATGGAATGAATGTTTCATGTTTAGCAATTGTCACGAACCGATCTCTGCCAAATTACCAGCAGTGCATGCTAATAACATTTGGAGGAGGATACAATGAAGAAGTCGTTGTTAGCTATGACCTGTAATGAATCTCTCATGTTTAGGAATTGTCACGAACGGATCTCTACCAAATTGCCACCAGTGCATCCGAATGGCACTTGGAGGACGATCCCAGGAGAAATTCATCCCTAGCAGTTATCTGGATTCAGTTTCTCATCTTTAGACGTTGTCACGAACGAAACTCGGAGAAACGCCCAGCAGGTCATCCGAATGGCATTTGGAGGCTAATTCCTGGAGAAAGTCGTGCCTAGGTGTAATCTGGAATGAACGGCTCACGTTTAGCAATTGTCACGAAGGGATCTCTGCCAATTGGCTAGCAATGAATCCTGATGACAGTTGCAGGAGAATTCCACGAGAAACACATGCCTAGCTATGATCTGGAATCAATGTCTTATGTTTAGCTATATTCACCAAGGCATGTCTGCCCAATGCCCAGCAGTACTCTATAATGGCATTTGCAGCATTATTCCATGGGAAAGTCGTCACTAGCTAAGAAATGGAATGCATGTTTCATGTTTAGCAATTGTCACGAAAGGATCTCTGCCAAATGCCCAGCTCTCTTTCCGATTTGCCTTTGGAGGACGATCCAGGAGACATTCGTCCCTAGCAGAGATGGGGAGTGAAAGGCACATGTTTATCAATTTGAACGAAGGTATCGCTGACCAATAGACAGTACTGCCTTCGAAAGGCATATGGAGGATACTTCCTGGAGATATTCGTGCCTAGGGGTCCTCTGGAATGAATGTTTCTTGTTTAGCAATTGTCACGAAAGGATCTCTGCCAAATGCCCAGCTCTCTATCCGATTTGCCTTTGGAGGATGATCCAGGAGACATTCATCCCTGACAGAGATAGGGAGTGAAAGGCACCTATGTATCAAAGTGAACGAAAGGGTCTCTGACAAATAGCCAGCACTGCCTGTGAAAGGCTTTTGGAGCTATTCGTGCGTGGTATGCTCTGGAATGAATGATCCATGTTTAGCAATTGACACGAACGGATCTCTGCCAAATTACCAGCAGTGCCACCTAATGACATTAGGAGGAGGATACAATGAAGAAGTCGTTGTTAGCTATGACCTGTAATGAATATCTCATGTTTAGGAATTGTCACGAACGGATCTCCACCAAATTGCCACCAATGCATCCGAATGGAACTTGAGGACGATCCGAGGAGAAATTCATCCCTAGCAGTTATCTGGATTCAGTTTCTCATCTTTAGACGCTGTCACAAAAGAAACTCGGAGAAAAGCCCAGCAGGTCATCCGAATGGCATTTGGAGGCTAATTCCTGGAGAAAGTCGTGCCTAGGTGTAATCTGGAATGAACGGCTCACGTTTAGCAATTGTCCCGAAGGGATCTCTGCCAAATACCCAGCCCTCTATCCGATTTGCATTCGGAGGACGATTCCAGGAGACATTCGTCCCTAGCAGAGATGAGGAGTGAAAGGCACAAGTTTATCAATTTGAACGAAGGTATCGCTGACAAATAGCCAGCACTGCCTTCGAAAGGCATATGGAGGATACTTCCTGGAAATATTCGTGCCTAGGTGTCCTCTGGAATGAATGGTTCATATTTAGCTATTGTGACGAACCGTTGTCTGCCAAATGGTTAGCAATGCATGCTGATGACAGTTGCAGGAGAATTCCACGAGAAACACATGCCTAGCTATGATCTGGAATCAATGTCTTATGTTTAGCTATATTCACCAAGGAATCTCTTCTATATGCCCAGCAGTACTCTGTAATAGCATTTGCAGCATTATTCCATGGGAAATTCGTCACTAGCTAAGAAATGGAATGAATGTTTCATGTTTAGCAATTGTCACGAAAGGATCTCTCCCAAATGCCCAGCTCTCTTTCCGATTTGCCTTTGGAGGACGATCCAGGAGACATTCGTCCCTAGCAGAGATGGGGAGTGAAAGGCACATGTTTATCAATTTGAACGAAGGTATCGCTGACAAATAGACAGCACTGCCTTCGAAAGGCATATGGAGTATACTTCCTGCAGATATTCGTTCCTAGGTGTCCTCTGGAATGAATGTTTTATGTTTAGCAATTGTCACGAAAGGATCTCTGCCAAATGCCCAGCTCTCTATCCGATTTGCCTTTGGAGGATGATCCAGGAGACATTCATCCCTGACAGAGATAGGGAGTGAAAGGCACCTATGTAGCAAAGTGAACGAAAGGGTCTCTGACAAATAGCCAGCACTGCCTGTGAAAGGCTTTTGGAGCTATTCGTGCCTGGGTATGCTCTGGAATGAATGTTTCATGTTTAGCAATTGACACGAATGGGTCTGTGCCAAATTGCCATCCGTGCATCCGAATGGCATATGGAGGACGATCCCAGGAGAAATTCATCCCTAGCCGTTATATGGATTCAGTTTCTCCTCTTTAGGCGCTGTCACAAACGAAACTCGGGGAAATGCAGAACAGGTCATCCGAATGGCATTTGGAGGCTAATTCCTGGAGAATGTCGTGCCTAGGTATGGTCTGGAATGAACGGCTCATGTTTAGCAATTTTCAGGAAGGAATCACGGCCAAATGGCTAGCAATGCATCCTAATGACAGTTGCAGGAGAATTCCATGAGAAATTCATGCCTAGCTATGATCTGGAATCAATGTCTTATGTTCAGCTATATTCACCAAGGAATCTCTGCCATATTCCCAGCAGTACTCTGTAATGGCATTTGCAGCATTATTCTACGGGAAATCCGTCACTAGCTATGAAATGGAATGAATGTTTCATGTTTAGCAATTGTCACGAACCGATCTCTGCCAAATTACCAGCAGTGCATGCTAATAACATTTGGAGGAGGATACAATGAAGAAGTCGTTGTTAGCTATGACCTGTAATGAATCTCTCATGTTTAGGAATTGTCACGAACGGACCTCTACCAAATTGCCACCAGTGCATCCGAATGGCACTTGGAGGACGATCCCAGGAGAAATTCATCCCTAGCAGTTATCTGGATTCAGTTTCTCATCTTTAGACGTTGTCACGAACGAAACTCGGAGAAACGCCCAGCAGGTCATCCGAATGGCATTTGGAGGCTAATTCCTGGAGAAAGTCGTGCCTAGGTGTAATCTGGAATGAACGGCTCACGTTTAGCAATTGTCACGAAGGGATCTCTGCCAATTGGCTAGCAATGAATCCTGATGACAGTTGCAGGAGAATTCCACGAGAAACACATGCCTAGCTATGATCTGGAATCAATGTCTTATGTTTAGCTATATTCACCAAGGCATGTCTGCCCAATGCCCAGCAGTACTCTATAATGGCATTTGCAGCATTATTCCATGGGAAAGTCGTCACTAGCTAAGAAATGGAATGAATGTTTCATGTTTAGCAATTGTCACGAAAGGATCTCTGCCAAATGCCCAGCTCTCTTTCCGATTTGCCTTTGGAGGACGATCCAGGAGACATTCGTCCCTAGCAGAGATGGGGAGTGAAAGGCACATGTTTATCAATTTGAACGAAGGTATCGCTGACCAATAGACAGTACTGCCTTCGAAAGGCATATGGAGGATACTTCCTGGAGATATTCGTGCCTAGGGGTCCTCTGGAATGAATGTTTCTTGTTTAGCAATTGTCACGAAAGGATCTCTGCCAAATGCCCAGCTCTCTATCCGATTTGCCTTTGGAGGATGATCCAGGAGACATTCATCCCTGACAGAGATAGGGAGTGAAAGGCACCTATGTATCAAAGTGAACGAAAGGGTCTCTGACAAATAGCCAGCACTGCCTGTGAAAGGCTTTTGGAGCTATTCGTGCGTGGTATGCTCTGGAATGAATGATTCATGTTTAGCAATTGACACGAACGGATCTCTGCCAAATTACCAGCAGTGCCACCTAATGACATTAGGAGGAGGATACAATGAAGAAGTCGTTGTTAGCTATGACCTGTAATGAATATCTCATGTTTAGGAATTGTCACGAACGGATCTCCACCAAATTGCCACCAATGCATCCGAATGGAACTTGAGGACGATCCGAGGAGAAATTCATCCCTAGCAGTTATCTGGATTCAGTTTCTCATCTTTAGACGCTGTCACAAAAGAAACTCGGAGAAAAGCCCAGCAGGTCATCCGAATAGCATTTGGAGGCTAATTCCTGGAGAAAGTCGCGCCTAGGTGTAATCTGGAATGAACGGCTCACGTTTAGCAATTGTCCCGAAGGGATCTCTGCCAAATACCCAGCCCTCTATCCGATTTGCATTCGGAGGACGATTCCAGGAGACATTCGTCCCTAGCAGAGATGAGGAGTGAAAGGCACAAGTTTATCAATTTGAACGAAGGTATCGCTGACAAATAGCCAGCACTGCCTTCGAAAGGCATATGGAGGATACTTCCTGGAAATATTCGTGCCTAGGTGTCCTCTGGAATGAATGGTTCATATTTAGCTATTGTGACGAACCGTTGTCTGCCAAATGGTTAGCAATGCATGCTGATGACAGTTGCAGGAGAATTCCACGAGAAACACATGCCTAGCTATGATCTGGAATCAATGTCTTATGTTTAGCTATATTCACCAAGGCATGTCTGCCCAATGCCCAGCAGTACTCTATAATGGCATTTGCAGCATTATTCCATGGGAAAGTCGTCACTAGCTAAGAAATGGAATGAATGTTTCATGTTTAGCAATTGTCACGAAAGGATCTCTGCCAAATGCCCAGCTCTCTTTCCGATTTGCCTTTGGAGGACGATCCAGGAGACATTCGTCCCTAGCAGAGATGGGGAGTGAAAGGCACATGTTTATCAATTTGAACGAAGGTATCGCTGACCAATAGACAGTACTGCCTTCGAAAGGCATATGGAGGATACTTCCTGGAGATATTCGTGCCTAGGGGTCCTCTGGAATGAATGTTTCTTGTTTAGCAATTGTCACGAAAGGATCTCTGCCAAATGCCCAGCTCTCTATCCGATTTGCCTTTGGAGGATGATCCAGGAGACATTCATCCCTGACAGAGATAGGGAGTGAAAGGCACCTATGTATCAAAGTGAACGAAAGGGTCTCTGACAAATAGCCAGCACTGCCTGTGAAAGGCTTTTGGAGCTATTCGTGCGTGGTATGCTCTGGAATGAATGATTCATGTTTAGCAATTGACACGAACGGATCTCTGCCAAATTACCAGCAGTGCCACCTAATGACATTAGGAGGAGGATACAATGAAGAAGTCGTTGTTAGCTATGACCTGTAATGAATATCTCATGTTTAGGAATTGTCACGAACGGATCTCCACCAAATTGCCACCAATGCATCCGAATGGAACTTGAGGACGATCCGAGGAGAAATTCATCCCTAGCAGTTATCTGGATTCAGTTTCTCATCTTTAGACGCTGTCACAAAAGAAACTCGGAGAAAAGCCCAGCAGGTCATCCGAATGGCATTTGGAGGCTAATTCCTGGAGAAAGTCGTGCCTAGGTGTAATCTGGAATGAACGGCTCACGTTTAGCAATTGTCCCGAAGGGATCTCTGCCAAATACCCAGCCCTCTATCCGATTTGCATTCGGAGGACGATTCCAGGAGACATTCGTCCCTAGCAGAGATGAGGAGTGAAAGGCACAAGTTTATCAATTTGAACGAAGGTATCGCTGACAAATAGCCAGCACTGCCTTCGAAAGGCATATGGAGGATACTTCCTGGAAATATTCGTGCCTAGGTGTCCTCTGGAATGAATGGTTCATATTTAGCTATTGTGACGAACCGTTGTCTGCCAAATGGTTAGCAATGCATGCTGATGACAGTTGCAGGAGAATTCCACGAGAAACACATGCCTAGCTATGATCTGGAATCAATGTCTTATGTTTAGCTATATTCACCAAGGAATCTCTTCTATATGCCCAGCAGTACTCTGTAATAGCATTTGCAGCATTATTCCATGGGAAATTCGTCACTAGCTAAGAAATGGAATGAATGTTTCATGTTTAGCAATTGTCACGAAAGGATCTCTCCCAAATGCCCAGCTCTCTTTCCGATTTGCCTTTGGAGGACGATCCAGGAGACATTCGTCCCTAGCAGAGATGGGTAGTGAAAGGCACATGTTTATCAATTTGAACGAAGGTATCGCTGACAAATAGACAGCACTGCCTTCGAAAGGCATATGGAGTATACTTCCTGCAGATATTCGTTCCTAGGTGTCCTCTGGAATGAATGTTTTATGTTTAGCAATTGTCACGAAAGGATCTCTGCCAAATGCCCAGCTCTCTATCCGATTTGCCTTTGGAGGATGATCCAGGAGACATTCATCCCTGACAGAGATAGGGAGTGAAAGGCACCTATGTATCAAAGTGAACGAAAGGGTCTCTGACAAATAGCCAGCACTGCCTGTGAAAGGCTTTTGAAGCTATTCGTGCGTGGGTATGCTCTGGAATGAATGTTTCATGTTTAGCAATTGACACGAATGGGTCTGTGCCAAATTGCCATCCGTGCATCCGAATGGCATTTGGAGGACGATCCCAGGAGAAATTCATCCCTAGCCGTTATATGGATTCAGTTTCTCCTCTTTAGGCGCTGTCACAAACGAAACTCGGGGAAATGCAGAACAGGTCATCCGAATGGCATTTGGAGGCTAATTCCTGGAGAATGTCGTGCCTAGGTATGGTCTGGAATGAACGGCTCATGTTTAGCAATTTTCAGGAAGGAATCACGGCCAAATGGCTAGCAATGCATCCTAATGACAGTTGCAGGAGAATTCCATGAGAAATTCATGCCTAGCTATGATCTGGAATCAATGTCTTATGTTCAGCTATATTCACCAAGGAATCTCTGCCATATTCCCAGCAGTACTCTGTAATGGCATTTGCAGCATTATTCTACGGGAAATCCGTCACTAGCTATGAAATGGAATGAATGTTTCATGTTTAGCAATTGTCACGAACCGATCTCTGCCAAATTACCAGCAGTGCATGCTAATAACATTTGGAGGAGGATACAATGAAGAAGTCGTTGTTAGCTATGACCTGTAATGAATCTCTCATGTTTAGGAATTGTCACGAACGGATCTCTACCAAATTGCCACCAGTGCATCCGAATGGCACTTGGAGGACGATCCCAGGAGAAATTCATCCCTAGCAGTTATCTGGATTCAGTTTCTCATCTTTAGACGTTGTCACGAACGAAACTCGGAGAAACGCCCAGCAGGTCATCCGAATGGCATTTGGAGGCTAATTCCTGGAGAAAGTCGTGCCTAGGTGTAATCTGGAATGAACGGCTCACGTTTAGCAATTGTCACGAAGGGATCTCTGCCAATTGGCTAGCAATGAATCCTGATGACAGTTGCAGGAGAATTCCACGAGAAACACATGCCTAGCTATGATCTGGAATCAATGTCTTATGTTTAGCTATATTCACCAAGGCATGTCTGCCCAATGCCCAGCAGTACTCTATAATGGCATTTGCAGCATTATTCCATGGGAAAGTCGTCACTAGCTAAGAAATGGAATGCATGTTTCATGTTTAGCAATTGTCACGAAAGGATCTCTGCCAAATGCCCAGCTCTCTTTCCGATTTGCCTTTGGAGGACGATCCAGGAGACATTCGTCCCTAGCAGAGATGGGGAGTGAAAGGCACATGTTTATCAATTTGAACGAAGGTATCGCTGACCAATAGACAGTACTGCCTTCGAAAGGCATATGGAGGATACTTCCTGGAGATATTCGTGCCTAGGGGTCCTCTGGAATGAATGTTTCTTGTTTAGCAATTGTCACGAAAGGATCTCTGCCAAATGCCCAGCTCTCTATCCGATTTGCCTTTGGAGGATGATCCAGGAGACATTCATCCCTGACAGAGATAGGGAGTGAAAGGCACCTATGTATCAAAGTGAACGAAAGGGTCTCTGACAAATAGCCAGCACTGCCTGTGAAAGGCTTTTGGAGCTATTCGTGCGTGGTATGCTCTGGAATGAATGATCCATGTTTAGCAATTGACACGAACGGATCTCTGCCAAATTACCAGCAGTGCCACCTAATGACATTAGGAGGAGGATACAATGAAGAAGTCGTTGTTAGCTATGACCTGTAATGAATATCTCATGTTTAGGAATTGTCACGAACGGATCTCCACCAAATTGCCACCAATGCATCCGAATGGAACTTGAGGACGATCCGAGGAGAAATTCATCCCTAGCAGTTATCTGGATTCAGTTTCTCATCTTTAGACGCTGTCACAAAAGAAACTCGGAGAAAAGCCCAGCAGGTCATCCGAATGGCATTTGGAGGCTAATTCCTGGAGAAAGTCGTGCCTAGGTGTAATCTGGAATGAACGGCTCACGTTTAGCAATTGTCCCGAAGGGATCTCTGCCAAATACCCAGCCCTCTATCCGATTTGCATTCGGAGGACGATTCCAGGAGACATTCGTCCCTAGCAGAGATGAGGAGTGAAAGGCACAAGTTTATCAATTTGAACGAAGGTATCGCTGACAAATAGCCAGCACTGCCTTCGAAAGGCATATGGAGGATACTTCCTGGAAATATTCGTGCCTAGGTGTCCTCTGGAATGAATGGTTCATATTTAGCTATTGTGACGAACCGTTGTCTGCCAAATGGTTAGCAATGCATGCTGATGACAGTTGCAGGAGAATTCCACGAGAAACACATGCCTAGCTATGATCTGGAATCAATGTCTTATGTTTAGCTATATTCACCAAGGAATCTCTTCTATATGCCCAGCAGTACTCTGTAATAGCATTTGCAGCATTATTCCATGGGAAATTCGTCACTAGCTAAGAAATGGAATGAATGTTTCATGTTTAGCAATTGTCACGAAAGGATCTCTCCCAAATGCCCAGCTCTCTTTCCGATTTGCCTTTGGAGGACGATCCAGGAGACATTCGTCCCTAGCAGAGATGGGGAGTGAAAGGCACATGTTTATCAATTTGAACGAAGGTATCGCTGACAAATAGACAGCACTGCCTTCGAAAGGCATATGGAGTATACTTCCTGCAGATATTCGTTCCTAGGTGTCCTCTGGAATGAATGTTTTATGTTTAGCAATTGTCACGAAAGGATCTCTGCCAAATGCCCAGCTCTCTATCCGATTTGCCTTTGGAGGATGATCCAGGAGACATTCATCCCTGACAGAGATAGGGAGTGAAAGGCACCTATGTAGCAAAGTGAACGAAAGGGTCTCTGACAAATAGCCAGCACTGCCTGTGAAAGGCTTTTGGAGCTATTCGTGCCTGGGTATGCTCTGGAATGAATGTTTCATGTTTAGCAATTGACACGAATGGGTCTGTGCCAAATTGCCATCCGTGCATCCGAATGGCATATGGAGGACGATCCCAGGAGAAATTCATCCCTAGCCGTTATATGGATTCAGTTTCTCCTCTTTAGGCGCTGTCACAAACGAAACTCGGGGAAATGCAGAACAGGTCATCCGAATGGCATTTGGAGGCTAATTCCTGGAGAATGTCGTGCCTAGGTATGGTCTGGAATGAACGGCTCATGTTTAGCAATTTTCAGGAAGGAATCACGGCCAAATGGCTAGCAATGCATCCTAATGACAGTTGCAGGAGAATTCCATGAGAAATTCATGCCTAGCTATGATCTGGAATCAATGTCTTATGTTCAGCTATATTCACCAAGGAATCTCTGCCATATTCCCAGCAGTACTCTGTAATGGCATTTGCAGCATTATTCTACGGGAAATCCGTCACTAGCTATGAAATGGAATGAATGTTTCATGTTTAGCAATTGTCACGAACCGATCTCTGCCAAATTACCAGCAGTGCATGCTAATAACATTTGGAGGAGGATACAATGAAGAAGTCGTTGTTAGCTATGACCTGTAATGAATCTCTCATGTTTAGGAATTGTCACGAACGGACCTCTACCAAATTGCCACCAGTGCATCCGAATGGCACTTGGAGGACGATCCCAGGAGAAATTCATCCCTAGCAGTTATCTGGATTCAGTTTCTCATCTTTAGACGTTGTCACGAACGAAACTCGGAGAAACGCCCAGCAGGTCATCCGAATGGCATTTGGAGGCTAATTCCTGGAGAAAGTCGTGCCTAGGTGTAATCTGGAATGAACGGCTCACGTTTAGCAATTGTCACGAAGGGATCTCTGCCAATTGGCTAGCAATGAATCCTGATGACAGTTGCAGGAGAATTCCACGAGAAACACATGCCTAGCTATGATCTGGAATCAATGTCTTATGTTTAGCTATATTCACCAAGGCATGTCTGCCCAATGCCCAGCAGTACTCTATAATGGCATTTGCAGCATTATTCCATGGGAAAGTCGTCACTAGCTAAGAAATGGAATGAATGTTTCATGTTTAGCAATTGTCACGAAAGGATCTCTCCCAAATGCCCAGCTCTCTTTCCGATTTGCCTTTGGAGGACGATCCAGGAGACATTCGTCCCTAGCAGAGATGGGGAGTGAAAGGCACATGTTTATCAATTTGAACGAAGGTATCGCTGACCAATAGACAGTACTGCCTTCGAAAGGCATATGGAGGATACTTCCTGGAGATATTCGTGCCTAGGGGTCCTCTGGAATGAATGTTTCTTGTTTAGCAATTGTCACGAAAGGATCTCTGCCAAATGCCCAGCTCTCTATCCGATTTGCCTTTGGAGGATGATCCAGGAGACATTCATCCCTGACAGAGATAGGGAGTGAAAGGCACCTATGTATCAAAGTGAACGAAAGGGTCTCTGACAAATAGCCAGCACTGCCTGTGAAAGGCTTTTGGAGCTATTCGTGCGTGGTATGCTCTGGAATGAATGATTCATGTTTAGCAATTGACACGAACGGATCTCTGCCAAATTACCAGCAGTGCCACCTAATGACATTAGGAGGAGGATACAATGAAGAAGTCGTTGTTAGCTATGACCTGTAATGAATATCTCATGTTTAGGAATTGTCACGAACGGATCTCCACCAAATTGCCACCAATGCATCCGAATGGAACTTGAGGACGATCCGAGGAGAAATTCATCCCTAGCAGTTATCTGGATTCAGTTTCTCATCTTTAGACGCTGTCACAAAAGAAACTCGGAGAAAAGCCCAGCAGGTCATCCGAATAGCATTTGGAGGCTAATTCCTGGAGAAAGTCGCGCCTAGGTGTAATCTGGAATGAACGGCTCACGTTTAGCAATTGTCCCGAAGGGATCTCTGCCAAATACCCAGCCCTCTATCCGATTTGCATTCGGAGGACGATTCCAGGAGACATTCGTCCCTAGCAGAGATGAGGAGTGAAAGGCACAAGTTTATCAATTTGAACGAAGGTATCGCTGACAAATAGCCAGCACTGCCTTCGAAAGGCATATGGAGGATACTTCCTGGAAATATTCGTGCCTAGGTGTCCTCTGGAATGAATGGTTCATATTTAGCTATTGTGACGAACCGTTGTCTGCCAAATGGTTAGCAATGCATGCTGATGACAGTTGCAGGAGAATTCCACGAGAAACACATGCCTAGCTATGATCTGGAATCAATGTCTTATGTTTAGCTATATTCACCAAGGAATCTCTTCTATATGCCCAGCAGTACTCTGTAATAGCATTTGCAGCATTATTCCATGGGAAATTCGTCACTAGCTAAGAAATGGAATGAATGTTTCATGTTTAGCAATTGTCACGAAAGGATCTCTCCCAAATGCCCAGCTCTCTTTCCGATTTGCCTTTGGAGGACGATCCAGGAGACATTCGTCCCTAGCAGAGATGGGTAGTGAAAGGCACATGTTTATCAATTTGAACGAAGGTATCGCTGACAAATAGACAGCACTGCCTTCGAAAGGCATATGGAGTATACTTCCTGCAGATATTCGTTCCTAGGTGTCCTCTGGAATGAATGTTTTATGTTTAGCAATTGTCACGAAAGGATCTCTGCCAAATGCCCAGCTCTCTATCCGATTTGCCTTTGGAGGATGATCCAGGAGACATTCATCCCTGACAGAGATAGGGAGTGAAAGGCACCTATGTATCAAAGTGAACGAAAGGGTCTCTGACAAATAGCCAGCACTGCCTGTGAAAGGCTTTTGGAGCTATTCGTGCGTGGGTATGCTCTGGAATGAATGTTTCATGTTTAGCAATTGACACGAATGGGTCTGTGCCAAATTGCCATCCGTGCATCCGAATGGCATTTGGAGGACGATCCCAGGAGAAATTCATCCCTAGCCGTTATATGGATTCAGTTTCTCCTCTTTAGGCGCTGTCACAAACGAAACTCGGGGAAATGCAGAACAGGTCATCCGAATGGCATTTGGAGGCTAATTCCTGGAGAATGTCGTGCCTAGGTATGGTCTGGAATGAACGGCTCATGTTTAGCAATTTTCAGGAAGGAATCACGGCCAAATGGCTAGCAATGCATCCTAATGACAGTTGCAGGAGAATTCCATGAGAAATTCATGCCTAGCTATGATCTGGAATCAATGTCTTATGTTTAGCTATATTCACCAAGGAATCTCTGCCATATTCCCAGCAGTACTCTGTAATGGCATTTGCAGCATTATTCTACGGGAAATCCGTCACTAGCTATGAAATGGAATGAATGTTTCATGTTTAGCAATTGTCACGAACCGATCTCTGCCAAATTACCAGCAGTGCATGCTAATAACATTTGGAGGAGGATACAATGAAGAAGTCGTTGTTAGCTATGACCTGTAATGAATCTCTCATGTTTAGGAATTGTCACGAGCGGATCTCTACCAAATTGCCACCAGTGCATCCGAATGGCACTTGGAGGACGATCCCAGGAGAAATTCATCCCTAGCAGTTATCTGGATTCAGTTTCTCATCTTTAGACGTTGTCACGAACGAAACTCGGAGAAACGCCCAGCAGGTCATCCGAATGGCATTTGGAGGCTAATTCCTGGAGAAAGTCGTGCCTAGGTGTAATCTGGAATGAACGGCTCACGTTTAGCAAATGTCACGAAGGGATCTCTGCCAATTGACTAGCAATGAATCCTGATGACAGTTGCAGGAGAATTCCACGAGAAACACATGCCTAGCTATGATCTGGAATCAATGTCTTATGTTTAGCTATATTCACCAAGGCATGTCTGCCCAATGCCCAGCAGTACTCTATAATGGCATTTGCAGCATTATTCCATGGGAAATTCGTCACTAGCTAAGAAATGGAATGAATGTTTCATGTTTAGCAATTGTCACGAAAGGATCTCTCCCAAATGCCCAGCTCTCTTTCCGATTTGCCTTTGGAGGACGATCCAGGAGACATTCGTCCCTAGCAGAGATGGGTAGTGAAAGGCACATGTTTATCAATTTGAACGAAGGTATCGCTGACAAATAGACAGCACTGCCTTCGAAAGGCATATGGAGTATACTTCCTGCAGATATTCGTTCCTAGGTGTCCTCTGGAATGAATGTTTTATGTTTAGCAATTGTCACGAAAGGATCTCTGCCAAATGCCCAGCTCTCTATCCGATTTGCCTTTGGAGGATGATCCAGGAGACATTCATCCCTGACAGAGATAGGGAGTGAAAGGCACCTATGTATCAAAGTGAACGAAAGGGTCTCTGACAAATAGCCAGCACTGCCTGTGAAAGGCTTTTGGAGCTATTCGTGCGTGGGTATGCTCTGGAATGAATGTTTCATGTTTAGCAATTGACACGAATGGGTCTGTGCCAAATTGCCATCCGTGCATCCGAATGGCATTTGGAGGACGATCCCAGGAGAAATTCATCCCTAGCCGTTATATGGATTCAGTTTCTCCTCTTTAGGCGCTGTCACAAACGAAACTCGGGGAAATGCAGAACAGGTCATCCGAATGGCATTTGGAGGCTAATTCCTGGAGAATGTCGTGCCTAGGTATGGTCTGGAATGAACGGCTCATGTTTAGCAATTTTCAGGAAGGAATCACGGCCAAATGGCTAGCAATGCATCCTAATGACAGTTGCAGGAGAATTCCATGAGAAATTCATGCCTAGCTATGATCTGGAATCAATGTCTTATGTTTAGCTATATTCACCAAGGAATCTCTGCCATATTCCCAGCAGTACTCTGTAATGGCATTTGCAGCATTATTCTACGGGAAATCCGTCACTAGCTATGAAATGGAATGAATGTTTCATGTTTAGCAATTGTCACGAACCGATCTCTGCCAAATTACCAGCAGTGCATGCTAATAACATTTGGAGGAGGATACAATGAAGAAGTCGTTGTTAGCTATGACCTGTAATGAATCTCTCATGTTTAGGAATTGTCACGAACGGATCTCTACCAAATTGCCACCAGTGCATCCGAATGGCACTTGGAGGACGATCCCAGGAGAAATTCATCCCTAGCAGTTATCTGGATTCAGTTTCTCATCTTTAGACGTTGTCACGAACGAAACTCGGAGAAACGCCCAGCAGGTCATCCGAATGGCATTTGGAGGCTAATTCCTGGAGAAAGTCGTGCCTAGGTGTAATCTGGAATGAACGGCTCACGTTTAGCAATTGTCACGAAGGGATCTCTGCCAATTGGCTAGCAATGAATCCTGATGACAGTTGCAGGAGAATTCCACGAGAAACACATGCCTAGCTATGATCTGGAATCAATGTCTTATGTTTAGCTATATTCACCAAGGCATGTCTGCCCAATGCCCAGCAGTACTCTATAATGGCATTTGCAGCATTATTCCATGGGAAAGTCGTCACTAGCTAAGAAATGGAATGAATGTTTCATGTTTAGCAATTGTCACGAAAGGATCTCTGCCAAATGCCCAGCTCTCTTTCCGATTTGCCTTTGGAGGACGATCCAGGAGACATTCGTCCCTAGCAGAGATGGGGAGTGAAAGGCACATGTTTATCAATTTGAACGAAGGTATCGCTGACCAATGGACAGTACTGCCTTCGAAAGGCATATGGAGGATACTTCCTGGAGATATTCGTGCCTAGGGGTCCTCTGGAATGAATGTTTCTTGTTTAGCAATTGTCACGAAAGGATCTCTGCCAAATGCCCAGCTCTCTATCCGATTTGCCTTTGGAGGATGATCCAGGAGACATTCATCCCTGACAGAGATAGGGAGTGAAAGGCACCTATGTATCAAAGTGAACGAAAGGGTCTCTGACAAATAGCCAGCACTGCCTGTGAAAGGCTTTTGGAGCTATTCGTGCGTGGTATGCTCTGGAATGAATGATTCATGTTTAGCAATTGACACGAACGGATCTCTGCCAAATTACCAGCAGTGCCACCTAATGACATTAGGAGGAGGATACAATGAAGAAGTCGTTGTTAGCTATGACCTGTAATGAATATCTCATGTTTAGGAATTGTCACGAACGGATCTCCACCAAATTGCCACCAATGCATCCGAATGGAACTTGAGGACGATCCGAGGAGAAATTCATCCCTAGCAGTTATCTGGATTCAGTTTCTCATCTTTAGACGCTGTCACAAAAGAAACTCGGAGAAAAGCCCAGCAGGTCATCCGAATGGCATTTGGAGGCTAATTCCTGGAGAAAGTCGTGCCTAGGTGTAATCTGGAATGAACGGCTCACGTTTAGCAATTGTCCCGAAGGGATCTCTGCCAAATACCCAGCCCTCTATCCGATTTGCATTCGGAGGACGATTCCAGGAGACATTCGTCCCTAGCAGAGATGAGGAGTGAAAGGCACAAGTTTATCAATTTGAACGAAGGTATCGCTGACAAATAGCCAGCACTGCCTTCGAAAGGCATATGGAGGATACTTCCTGGAAATATTCGTGCCTAGGTGTCCTCTGGAATGAATGGTTCATATTTAGCTATTGTGACGAACCGTTGTCTGCCAAATGGTTAGCAATGCATGCTGATGACAGTTGCAGGAGAATTCCACGAGAAACACATGCCTAGCTATGATCTGGAATCAATGTCTTATGTTTAGCTATATTCACCAAGGAATCTCTTCTATATGCCCAGCAGTACTCTGTAATAGCATTTGCAGCATTATTCCATGGGAAATTCGTCACTAGCTAAGAAATGGAATGAATGTTTCATGTTTAGCAATTGTCACGAAAGGATCTCTCCCAAATGCCCAGCTCTCTTTCCGATTTGCCTTTGGAGGACGATCCAGGAGACATTCGTCCCTAGCAGAGATGGGGAGTGAAAGGCACATGTTTATCAATTTGAACGAAGGTATCGCTGACCAATAGACAGTACTGCCTTCGAAAGGCATATGGAGGATACTTCCTGGAGATATTCGTGCCTAGGGGTCCTCTGGAATGAATGTTTCTTGTTTAGCAATTGTCACGAAAGGATCTCTGCCAAATGCCCAGCTCTCTATCCGATTTGCCTTTGGAGGATGATCCAGGAGACATTCATCCCTGACAGAGATAGGGAGTGAACGGCACCTATGTATCAAAGTGAACGAAAGGGTCTCTGACAAATAGCCAGCACTGCCTGTGAAAGGCTTTTGGAGCTATTCGTGCGTGGTATGCTCTGGAATGAATGATTCATGTTTAGCAATTGACACGAACGGATCTCTGCCAAATTACCAGCAGTGCCACCTAATGACATTAGGAGGAGGATACAATGAAGAAGTCATTGTTAGCTATGACCTGTAATGAATATCTCATGTTTAGGAATTGTCACGAACGGATCTCCACCAAATTGCCACCAATGCATCCGAATGGAACTTGAGGACGATCCGAGGAGAAATTCATCCCTAGCAGTTATCTGGATTCAGTTTCTCATCTTTAGACGCTGTCACAAAAGAAACTCGGAGAAAAGCCCAGCAGGTCATCCGAATAGCATTTGGAGGCTAATTCCTGGAGAAAGTCGCGCCTAGGTGTAATCTGGAATGAACGGCTCACGTTTAGCAATTGTCCCGAAGGGATCTCTGCCAAATACCCAGCCCTCTATCCGATTTGCATTCGGAGGACGATTCCAGGAGACATTCGTCCCTAGCAGAGATGAGGAGTGAAAGGCACAAGTTTATCAATTTGAACGAAGGTATCGCTGACAAATAGCCAGCACTGCCTTCGAAAGGCATATGGAGGATACTTCCTGGAAATATTCGTGCCTAGGTGTCCTCTGGAATGAATGGTTCATATTTAGCTATTGTGACGAACCGTTGTCTGCCAAATGGTTAGCAATGCATGCTGATGACAGTTGCAGGAGAATTCCACGAGAAACACATGCCTAGCTATGATCTGGAATCAATGTCTTATGTTTAGCTATATTCACCAAGGAATCTCTTCTATATGCCCAGCAGTACTCTGTAATAGCATTTGCAGCATTATTCCATGGGAAATTCGTCACTAGCTAAGAAATGGAATGAATGTTTCATGTTTAGCAATTGTCACGAAAGGATCTCTGCCAAATGCCCAGCTCTCTTTCCGATTTGCCTTTGGAGGACGATCCAGGAGACATTCGTCCCTAGCAGAGATGGGGAGTGAAAGGCACATGTTTATCAATTTGAACGAAGGTATCGCTGACCAATAGACAGTACTGCCTTCGAAAGGCATATGGAGGATACTTCCTGGAGATATTCGTGCCTAGGGGTCCTCTGGAATGAATGTTTCTTGTTTAGCAATTGTCACGAAAGGATCTCTGCCAAATGCCCAGCTCTCTATCCGATTTGCCTTTGGAGGATGATCCAGGAGACATTCATCCCTGACAGAGATAGGGAGTGAAAGGCACCTATGTATCAAAGTGAACGAAAGGGTCTCTGACAAATAGCCAGCACTGCCTGTGAAAGGCTTTTGGAGCTATTCGTGCGTGGTATGCTCTGGAATGAATGATTCATGTTTAGCAATTGACACGAACGGATCTCTGCCAAATTACCAGCAGTGCCACCTAATGACATTAGGAGGAGGATACAATGAAGAAGTCGTTGTTAGCTATGACCTGTAATGAATATCTCATGTTTAGGAATTGTCACGAACGGATCTCCACCAAATTGCCACCAATGCATCCGAATGGAACTTGAGGACGATCCGAGGAGAAATTCATCCCTAGCAGTTATCTGGATTCAGTTTCTCATCTTTAGACGCTGTCACAAAAGAAACTCGGAGAAAAGCCCAGCAGGTCATCCGAATGGCATTTGGAGGCTAATTCCTGGAGAAAGTCGTGCCTAGGTGTAATCTGGAATGAACGGCTCACGTTTAGCAATTGTCCCGAAGGGATCTCTGCCAAATACCCAGCCCTCTATCCGATTTGCATTCGGAGGACGATTCCAGGAGACATTCGTCCCTAGCAGAGATGAGGAGTGAAAGGCACAAGTTTATCAATTTGAACGAAGGTATCGCTGACAAATAGCCAGCACTGCCTTCGAAAGGCATATGGAGGATACTTCCTGGAAATATTCGTGCCTAGGTGTCCTCTGGAATGAATGGTTCATATTTAGCTATTGTGACGAACCGTTGTCTGCCAAATGGTTAGCAATGCATGCTGATGACAGTTGCAGGAGAATTCCACGAGAAACACATGCCTAGCTATGATCTGGAATCAATGTCTTATGTTTAGCTATATTCACCAAGGAATCTCTTCTATATGCCCAGCAGTACTCTGTAATAGCATTTGCAGCATTATTCCATGGGAAATTCGTCACTAGCTAAGAAATGGAATGAATGTTTCATGTTTAGCAATTGTCACGAAAGGATCTCTCTCAAATGCCCAGCTCTCTTTCCGATTTGCCTTTGGAGGACGATCCAGGAGACATTCGTCCCTAGCAGAGATGGGGAGTGAAAGGCACATGTTTATCAATTTGAACGAAGGTATCGCTGACAAATAGACAGCACTGCCTTCGAAAGGCATATGGAGTATACTTCCTGCAGATATTCGTTCCTAGGTGTCCTCTGGAATGAATGTTTTATGTTTAGCAATTGTCACGAAAGGATCTCTTCCAAATGCCCAGCTCTCTATCCGATTTGCCTTTGGAGGATGATCCAGGAGACATTCATCCCTGACAGAGATAGGGAGTGAAAGGCACCTATGTATCAAAGTGAACGAAAGGGTCTCTGACAAATAGCCAGCACTGCCTGTGAAAGGCTTTTGGAGCTATTCGTGCGTGGGTATGCTCTGGAATGAATGTTTCATGTTTAGCAATTGACACGAATGGGTCTGTGCCAAATTGCCATCCGTGCATCCGAATGGCATTTGGAGGACGATCCCAGGAGAAATTCATCCCTAGCCGTTATATGGATTCAGTTTCTCCTCTTTAGGCGCTGTCACAAACGAAACTCGGGGAAATGCAGAACAGGTCATCCGAATGGCATTTGGAGGCTAATTCCTGGAGAATGTCGTGCCTAGGTATGGTCTGGAATGAACGGCTCATGTTTAGCAATTTTCAGGAAGGAATCACGGCCAAATGGCTAGCAATGCATCCTAATGACAGTTGCAGGAGAATTCCATGAGAAATTCATGCCTAGCTATGATCTGGAATCAATGTCTTATGTTCAGCTATATTCACCAAGGAATCTCTGCCATATGCCCAGCAGTACTCTGTAATGGCATTTGCAGCATTATTCTACGGGAAATCCGTCACTAGCTATGAAATGGAATGAATGTTTCATGTTTAGCAATTGTCACGAACCGATCTCTGCCAAATTACCAGCAGTGCATGCTAATAACATTTGGAGGAGGATACAATGAAGAAGTCGTTGTTAGCTATGACCTGTAATGAATCTCTCATGTTTAGGAATTGTCACGAACGGATCTCTACCAAATTGCCACCAGTGCATCCGAATGGCACTTGGAGGACGATCCCAGGAGAAATTCATCCCTAGCAGTTATCTGGATTCAGTTTCTCATCTTTAGACGTTGTCACGAACGAAACTCGGAGAAACGCCCAGCAGGTCATCCGAATGGCATTTGGAGGCTAATTCCTGGAGAATGTCGTGCCTAGGTGTAATCTGGAATGAACGGCTCACGTTTAGCAATTGTCACGAAGGGATCTCTGCCAATTGACTAGCAATGAATCCTGATTACAGTTGCAGGAGAATTCCACGAGAAACACATGCCTAGCTATGATCTGGAATCAATGTCTTATGTTAAGCTATATTCACCAAGGCATGTCTGCCCAATGCCCAGCAGTACTCTATAATGGCATTTGCAGCATTATTCCATGGGAAAGTCGTCACTAGCTAAGAAATGGAATGAATGTTTCATGTTTAGCAATTGTCACGAAAGGATCTCTGCCAAATGCCCAGCTCTCTTTCCGATTTGCCTTTGGAGGACGATCCAGGAGACATTCGTCCCTAGCAGAGATGGGGAGTGAAAGGCACATGTTTATCAATTTGAACGAAGGTATCGCTGACCAATAGACAGTACTGCCTTCGAAAGGCATATGGAGGATACTTCCTGGAGATATTCGTGCCTAGGGGTCCTCTGGAATGAATGTTTCTTGTTTAGCAATTGTCACGAAAGGATCTCTGCCAAATGCCCAGCTCTCTATCCGATTTGCCTTTGGAGGATGATCCAGGAGACATTCATCCCTGACAGAGATAGGGAGTGAAAGGCACCTATGTATCAAAGTGAACGAAAGGGTCTCTGACAAATAGCCAGCACTGCCTGTGAAAGGCTTTTGGAGCTATTCGTGCGTGGTATGCTCTGGAATGAATGATTCATGTTTAGCAATTGACACGAACGGATCTCTGCCAAATTACCAGCAGTGCCACCTAATGACATTAGGAGGAGGATACAATGAAGAAGTCGTTGTTAGCTATGACCTGTAATGAATATCTCATGTTTAGGAATTGTCACGAACGGATCTCCACCAAATTGCCACCAATGCATCCGAATGGAACTTGAGGACGATCCGAGGAGAAATTCATCCCTAGCAGTTATCTGGATTCAGTTTCTCATCTTTAGACGCTGTCACAAAAGAAACTCGGAGAAAAGCCCAGCAGGTCATCCGAATGGCATTTGGAGGCTAATTCCTGGAGAAAGTCGTGCCTAGGTGTAATCTGGAATGAACGGCTCACGTTTAGCAATTGTCCCGAAGGGATCTCTGCCAAATACCCAGCCCTCTATCCGATTTGCATTCGGAGGACGATTCCAGGAGACATTCGTCCCTAGCAGAGATGAGGAGTGAAAGGCACAAGTTTATCAATTTGAACGAAGGTATCGCTGACAAATAGCCAGCACTGCCTTCGAAAGGCATATGGAGGATACTTCCTGGAAATATTCGTGCCTAGGTGTCCTCTGGAATGAATGGTTCATATTTAGCTATTGTGACGAACCGTTGTCTGCCAAATGGTTAGCAATGCATGCTGATGACAGTTGCAGGAGAATTCCACGAGAAACACATGCCTAGCTATGATCTGGAATCAATGTCTTATGTTTAGCTATATTCACCAAGGAATCTCTTCTATATGCCCAGCAGTACTCTGTAATAGCATTTGCAGCATTATTCCATGGGAAATTCGTCACTAGCTAAGAAATGGAATGAATGTTTCTTGTTTAGCAATTGTCACGAAAGGATCTCTGCCAAATGCCCAGCTCTCTTTCCGATTTGCCTTTGGAGGACGATCCAGGAGACATTCGTCCCTAGCAGAGATGGGGAGTGAAAGGCACATGTTTATCAATTTGAACGAAGGTATCGCTGACAAATAGACAGCACTGCCTTCGAAAGGCATATGGAGTATACTTCCTGCAGATATTCGTTCCTAGGTGTCCTCTGGAATGAATGTTTTATGTTTAGCAATTGTCACGAAAGGATCTCTGCCAAATGCCCAGCTCTCTATCCGATTTGCCTTTGGAGGATGATCCAGGAGACATTCATCCCTGACACAGATAGGGAGTGAAAGGCACCTATGTATCAAAGTGAACGAAAGGGTCTCTGACAAATAGCCAGCACTGCCTGTGAAAGGCTTTTGGAGCTATTCGTGCCTGGGTATGCTCTGGAATGAATGTTTCATGTTTAGCAATTGACATGAATGGGTCTGTGCCAAATTGCCATCCGTGCATCCGAATGGCATTTGGAGGACGATCCCAGGAGAAATTCATCCCTAGCCGTTATATGGATTCAGTTTCTCCTCTTTAGGCGCTGTCACAAACGAAACTCGGGGAAATGCAGAACAGGTCATCCGAATGGCATTTGGAGGCTAATTCCTGGAGAATGTCGTGCCTAGGTATGGTCTGGAATGAACGGCTCATGTTTAGCAATTTTCAGGAAGGAATCACGGCCAAATGGCTAGCAATGCATCCTAATGACAGTTGCAGGAGAATTCCATGAGAAATTCATGCCTAGCTATGATCTGGAATCAGTGTCTTATGTTCAGCTACATTCACCAAGGAATCTCTGCCATATTCCCAGCAGTACTCTGTAATGGCATTTGCAGCATTATTCTACGGGAAATCCGTCACTAGCTATGAAATGGAATGAATATTTCATGTTTAGAAATTGTCACGAACAGATCTCTGCCAAATTACCAGCAGTGCATGCTAATAACATTTGGAGGAGGATACAATGAAGAAGTCGTTGTTAGCTATGACCTGTAATGAATCTCTCATGTTTAGGAATTGTCACGAACGGATCTCTACCAAATTGCCACCAGTGCATCCGAATGGCACTTGGAGGACGATCCCAGGAGAAATTCATCCCTAGCAGTTATCTGGATTCAGTTTCTCATCTTTAGACGTTGTCACGAACGAAACTCGGAGAAACGCCCAGCAGGTCATCCGAATGGCATTTGGAGGCTAATTCCTGGAGAAAGTCGTGCCTAGGTGTAATCTGGAATGAACGGCTCACGTTTAGCAATTGTCACGAAGGGATCTCTGCCAATTGGCTAGCAATGAATCCTGATGACAGTTGCAGGAGAATTCCACGAGAAACACATGCCTAGCTATGATCTGGAATCAATGTCTTATGTTTAGCTATATTCACCAAGGCATGTCTGCCCAATGCCCAGCAGTACTCTATAATGGCATTTGCAGCATTATTCCATGGGAAAGTCGTCACTAGCTAAGAAATGGAATGAATGTTTCATGTTTAGCAATTGTCACGAAAGGATCTCTGCCAAATGCCCAGCTCTCTTTCCGATTTGCCTTTCGAGGACGATCCAGGAGACATTCGTCCCTAGCAGAGATGGGGAGTGAAAGGCACATGTTTATCAATTTGAACGAAGGTATCGCTGACCAATAGACAGTACTGCCTTCGAAAGGCATATGGAGGATACTTCCTGGAGATATTCGTGCCTAGGGGTCCTCTGGAATGAATGTTTCTTGTTTAGCAATTGTCACGAAAGGATCTCTGCCAAATGCCCAGCTCTCTATCCGATTTGCCTTTGGGGGATGATCCAGGAGACATTCATCCCTGACAGAGATAGGGAGTGAAAGGCACCTATGTATCAAAGTGAACGAAAGGGTCTCTGACAAATAGCCAGCACTGCCTGTGAAAGGCTTTTGGAGCTATTCGTGCGTGGTATGCTCTGGAATGAATGATTCATGTTTAGCAATTGACACGAACGGATCTCTGCCAAATTACCAGCAGTGCCACCTAATGACATTAGGAGGAGGATACAATGAAGAAGTCGTTGTTAGCTATGACCTGTAATGAATATCTCATGTTTAGGAATTGTCACGAACGGATCTCCACCAAATTGCCACCAATGCATCCGAATGGAACTTGAGGACGATCCGAGGAGAAATTCATCCCTAGCAGTTATCTGGATTCAGTTTCTCATCTTTAGACGCTGTCACAAAAGAAACTCGGAGAAAAGCCCAGCAGGTCATCCGAATGGCATTTGGAGGCTAATT
This sequence comes from Malaclemys terrapin pileata, assembly GCF_027887155.1. Taxonomy (NCBI): domain Eukaryota; kingdom Metazoa; phylum Chordata; order Testudines; family Emydidae; genus Malaclemys; species Malaclemys terrapin. The sequence goes on from NC_071524.1 coordinate 6,531,254, forward strand.
CCTGGAGAAAGTCGTGCCTAGGTGTAATCTGGAATGAACGGCTCACGTTTAGCAATTGTCCCGAAGGGATCTCTGCCAAATACCCAGCCCTCTATCCGATTTGCATTCGGAGGACGATTCCAGGAGACATTCGTCCCTAGCAGAGATGAGGAGTGAAAGGCACAAGTTTATCAATTTGAACGAAGGTATCGCTGACAAATAGCCAGCACTGCCTTCGAAAGGCATATGGAGGATACTTCCTGGAAATATTCGTGCCTAGGTGTCCTCTGGAATGAATGGTTCATATTTAGCTATTGTGACGAACCGTTGTCTGCCAAATGGTTAGCAATGCATGCTGATGACAGTTGCAGGAGAATTCCACGAGAAACACATTCCTAGCTATGATCTGGAATCAATGTCTTATGTTTAGCTATATTCACCAAGGAATCTCTTCTATATGCCCAGCAGTACTCTGTAATAGCATTTGCAGCATTATTCCATGGGAAATTCGTCACTAGCTAAGAAATGGAATGAATGTTTCATGTTTAGCAATTGTCACGAAAGGATCTCTGCCAAATGCCCAGCTCTCTTTCCGATTTGCCTTTGGAGGACGATCCAGGAGACATTCGTCCCTAGCAGAGATGGGGAGTGAAAGGCACATGTTTATCAATTTGAACGAAGGTATCGCTGACCAATAGACAGTACTGCCTTCGAAAGGCATATGGAAGATACTTCCTGGAGATATTCGTGCCTAGGGGTCCTCTGGAATGAATGTTTCTTGTTTAGCAATTGTCACGAAAGGATCTCTGCCAAATGCCCAGCTCTCTATCCGATTTGCCTTTGGAGGATGATCCAGGAGACATTCATCCCTGACAGAGATAGGGAGTGAAAGGCACCTATGTATCAAAGTGAACGAAAGGGTCTCTGACAAATAGCCAGCACTGCCTGTGAAAGGCTTTTGGAGCTATTCGTGCGTGGTATGCTCTGGAATGAATGATTCATGTTTAGCAATTGACACGAACGGATCTCTGCCAAATTACCAGCAGTGCCACCTAATGACATTAGGAGGAGGATACAATGAAGAAGTCGTTGTTAGCTATGACCTGTAATGAATATCTCATGTTTAGGAATTGTCACGAACGGATCTCCACCAAATTGCCACCAATGCATCCGAATGGAACTTGAGGACGATCCGAGGAGAAATTCATCCCTAGCAGTTATCTGGATTCAGTTTCTCATCTTTAGACGCTGTCACAAAAGAAACTCGGAGAAAAGCCCAGCAGGTCATCCGAATGGCATTTGGAGGCTAATTCCTGGAGAAAGTCGTGCCTAGGTGTAATCTGGAATGAACGGCTCACGTTTAGCAATTGTCCCGAAGGGATCTCTGCCAAATACCCAGCCCTCTATCCGATTTGCATTCGGAGGACGATTCCAGGAGACATTCGTCCCTAGCAGAGATGAGGAGTGAAAGGCACAAGTTTATCAATTTGAACGAAGGTATCGCTGACAAATAGCCAGCACTGCCTTCGAAAGGCATATGGAGGATACTACCTGGAAATATTCGTGCATAGGTGTCCTCTGGAATGAATGGTTCATATTTAGCTATTGTGACGAACCGTTGTCTGCCAAATGGTTAGCAATGCATGCTGATGACAGTTGCAGGAGAATTCCACGAGAAACACATGCCTAGCTATGATCTGGAATCAATGTCTTATGTTTAGCTATATTCACCAAGGAATCTCTTCTATATGCCCAGCAGTACTCTGTAATAGCATTTGCAGCATTATTCCATGGGAAATTCGTCACTAGCTAAGAAATGGAATGAATGTTTCATGTTTAGCAATTGTCACGAAAGGATCTCTCCCAAATGCCCAGCTCTCTTTCCGATTTGCCTTTGGAGGACGATCCAGGAGACATTCGTCCCTAGCAGAGATGGGGAGTGAAAGGCACATGTTTATCAATTTGAACGAAGGTATCGCTGACAAATAGACAGCACTGCCTTCGAAAGGCATATGGAGTATACTTCCTGCAGATATTCGTTCCTAGGTGTCCTCTGGAATGAATGTTTTATGTTTAGCAATTGTCACGAAAGGATCTCTGCCAAATGCCCAGCTCTCTATCCGATTTGCCTTTGGAGGATGATCCAGGAGACATTCATCCCTGACAGAGATAGGGAGTGAAAGGCACCTATGTATCAAAGTGAACGAAAGGGTCTCTGACAAATAGCCAGCACTGCCTGTGAAAGGCTTTTGGAGCTATTCGTGCGTGGGTATGCTCTGGAATGAATGTTTCATGTTTAGCAATTGACACGAATGGGTCTGTGCCAAATTGCCATCCGTGCATCCGAATGGCATTTGGAGGACGATCCCAGGAGAAATTCATCCCTAGCCGTTATATGGATTCAGTTTCTCCTCTTTAGGCGCTGTCACAAACGAAACTCGGGGAAATGCAGAACAGGTCATCCGAATGGCATTTGGAGGCTAATTCCTGGAGAATGTCGTGCCTAGGTATGGTCTGGAATGAACGGCTCATGTTTAGCAATTTTCAGGAAGGAATCACGGCCAAATGGCTAGCAATGCATCCTAATGACAGTTGCAGGAGAATTCCATGAGAAATACATGGCTAGCTATGATCTGGAATCAATGTCTTATGTTCAGCTATATTCACCAAGGAATCTCTGCCATATTCCCAGCAGTACTCTGTAATGGCATTTGCAGCATTATTCTACGGGAAATCCGTCACTAGCTATGAAATGGAATGAATGTTTCATGTTTAGCAATTGTCACGAACCGATCTCTGCCAAATTACCAGCAGTGCATGCTAATAACATTTGGAGGAGGATACAATGAAGAAGTCGTTGTTAGCTATGACCTGTAATGAATCTCTCATGTTTAGGAATTGTCACGAACGGATCTCTACCAAATTGCCACCAGTGCATCCGAATGGCACTTGGAGGACGATCCCAGGAGAAATTCATCCCTAGCAGTTATCTGGATTCAGTTTCTCATCTTTAGACGTTGTCACGAACGAAACTCGGAGAAACGCCCAGCAGGTCATCCGAATGGCATTTGGAGGCTAATTCCTGGAGAAAGTCGTGCCTAGGTGTAATCTGGAATGAACGGCTCACGTTTAGCAATTGTCACGAAGGGATCTCTGCCAATTGGCTAGCAATGAATCCTGATGACAGTTGCAGGAGAATTCCACGAGAAACACATGCCTAGCTATGATC